>NW_024412394.1:10042190-10227544 GCF_014898765.1 Herpailurus yagouaroundi | reverse complement strand
GCCACCCAGGCGCCCCTAGAAGAGGATCTTTTAAATCAAAAAATGTCTTCATATATAACCGGAATGCATTTGTCTTTATTCCAATACAGTTATCAGAAATAGTTTTTGGGTTTTGTGGAGGAAGGAGCTCACAGAGACACAAGTGCCTGTGGCCCAGAAAAGTCATAATGTGTGCCACTGGCCAGTGTGGCCTCTCAGTGAGGAGTAGGATGAGGGCATGCTTGTTGGCCCTAATGGATAGTCCTGACCAGAGGGAGTACATTTGTGCCAAAGCCCTCTTGGGGATGGAGGCCCCTGAACTGTGGGAAAGGAAGAAAGAAAAGGGTGCAGACACATGAAATAAGAGCCCTTCAGCCTCTGCTCTTGGAGAGGCCAGGCTGAGGGACAGAAATAGCCCTATACCTTCGAAGACCCCTGATCTGAGGGAAAAGCCCATTCTCTGCCCTCAGGGAGCCCCAGTCTGAGGGGAGACACAGCCCTGCCTTTGGGGAGCTCACAGTCTTACAGAAAAGACAAAATACAAACATTTAAAACACGACAAGCAACTGGGAGGAAAAACTCTTAAAGAAAGGCTGTATCGTAATGAGCCTTATGGCCATCAGAGAAGCCTGGAGAGAGCTTCCAGATGGCTGGAGGACAGTAGCCATCCCCTCAGAGACAGAGGCCCCGGCCTAGAGGCAAGGAGAGACGCCGAGGCAGTGGGGAAGGGAGATGCTGGCATATTGTTGTCAAGGGAACTAGCCGAACGGAGCAGGGAGAATTGTGGGTCTGGGTGCAGAAGGGTCTCGATGTCCAGCCAAGCCCCTCCACAACCGTGTCCACACCTGGGGCCTCCACACACCATGGCTAGCCTGGGGGCATCTGTGTCCAGAGCTGCACAGGGACACTGGAGTCACTCGTGGTGCGGTCAGGTAACCGCACGACCCAGGTGCCCCCCCCCCCCCAGCCAGGCGCCCTGCAGAATTAAATTACCATATTGGAAATAGCAAAGTAAACATCAATAGGTAAAGTGCAAATTAAAGCCGTTCCTCCCAGATACCTTATTTATAGACCTGAGCTCAGTGACCGCGCCCTCCTGGGCAGGAGCCACAGGAGCAGAGCAGGGCACCTGCCCCATGCCAGATTGTTCCCAGGACACTGGGCTTCTTCCTGGCAGGGGTGAGGGCAAGACCTGAGGCCTGTCCACCCCCTACACCTGGCCTCCCGGGAGGTGAGGTGGGGCCGTGTCTCTGACCTGGGCTTCAACGGTACGAGAGCCTTGGGGCCAGTGACGGTTTGACTTGCTATGAGGGAGGCCAGAGCTGAGGGGTACAGCGGCCACAGAGCAGGTGTTGGGGACTGAGATACTACAATGATGACCAGAGCTAACACTTACATAGTACTTACTGCGCTAAGTGCTTCCAAGCCTTAGCTTAGTTCATCCTCAATGCAGAAGTCTAGGACTATTTCCATTTTATAGCTGGGGACACTGAGGCACAGAGTCGTTACCTAACTCCACTGCTACTAGGCGTCCCATCAGAGATTTGAACCTCCCAGTCTGTTCTCTTAACCCTCACACTCTGCCACTCCACCGCCTCTCCGGAGGCCACCCCAGCCAATTCAGAAGACTGACTTAGTGGCCTTGTGCCTGCCCGCCTAGCACTTTCTTGGTCTCCAGGGTTTTCCCACCAACATACGTGCCATCCGTCATGTAGAAAAGTGCCTGGCTCCCTGCCTTGCCCGTTGACGAGCAGGTAGACCAGCTCAGTCAGCCCTCCCCGGGCTGGGGGCACAGAGACGTCCACGCTCTCACAGACCCACCGCCTTCCTCAGGCCTGACCCCTGTCCCTGCTGTATAGGTGAGGGTGGCAGGCTGAAGCCACGGGACAGAGCACACCTCCCTGCGATACCGGCCTGGTTGGGGTAAAGCGTGACCTTGGCCTCATTGGCGCGGTGCTCTAACCCACAGAGCACGAGGCCATGGAAGGTTAGCCACAGGTTTATTAGTGGAGGGCAGATGCCGGGCCAGGGCCAGGAAACCACACTTTGCCCAATTTGCTCATCCCACCAGACCTGGGAAAGCTGTCACCATCTTGGCGGCGGGGAGCCAGGAACAGAAGCTGTGGGCTTGGCAAGAGGGCGGACGGGAAGGAGAGACGGCCACATGTTGTAAAGAAGGGAAAAGGCTCGCCAAAGCCTCATGCCCTCAGCCAATCAGCTGCACATCCGAGAGCTGTTTCCAGTGTTAGAAACCAAAGGACACCAGCAGACTGACCCTTTGTAAATATCCCCCAGGGCCCAGCAAACACCACATGCTAAAAATAGCCCCTGTCCTGAGTGGGCTGGTCGGAGGCACCCGCCAAGGGGGCAGGCAGGCCCAGGGGGCGAGCTCAGCCCGGCTCGCACTGGACACACACCTGTCAAGGTCCCCGCCAGCGGGAGCCCCTTATCTGTTTGGTGAGGGGCAGGGATAGGATCAAGACGCAGCGGGTAAGCGAGGACGTGCTCCACGAGGCCCGGGGTTCTGCCAGCTCCAGCTGTGTAGCCTTGGAAAGGTCCCCTCCCCCGTTCAGGACTCGGCTTCTCCATCTGCACAGAGGGGACAGCAATCCTGCCTCATCGGAGACCAGGGGCCATGTGCAGACGGCCAAGGTTGCCGTGCTGCACCAGACGCCGCCGGAATAACAACACCGACTCTGATCCAGTGCTGGGCACTTTACCTGTACCAACTTTTCTAACCCTCATGATGCCCATGAAGAAGTATGAGCCCAGTTCCATCTTACAACTGAGGAAACTGAGGTACAAAGGGGTTCAGGCGCTAGTACAAGGTGGCTGATGAGGGCTCGAAGGAGGACTAGAACCCAGGCAGTCTGGCTCCCAAGCCTGGGTTTTGACCCACTAGATACTACAGGAGGCGGGCGTCATTGTGAGGGTAGAAACAGAAAGGGGGTGTGTGTGAATACCATCCCTGGGACCCCAAGAACCCACCTCTCCTCAAGGAGACCTTCTAGAAGCCAGAGGCCAGGAGGAAGAGGCGAAAGACCCCTCACATGCCCTCCATCTCTGCTTCTCCCCTTGGGGGGCCAGACAGAGCTGGGAAAGTCACTGCCGAGCCAGCAGGCTGACCAGCGTGTGAAACGTGCCCCGGTCAGAGGGCCTGGGTGGGGTGGGGGTGGCGGGCAGCTAGCCATGTGGTCCCCAGCCCACGCACTGTCTGGCTGACTGGGGGGTGGCATGGGGGGCCCATAAATAGCAGGCCTCTCACCGGCGTTGGGAATAGAAACCCAATCCAAACAGTGTGGTGAGTCGGGGCTTTCCAGAGTAGCCACAACCCCCAGGGGCCTGGAGGCAGCTGCGAGGGCCCCCTTCTCCGCAGGAGTCTCCTAAAGGATCGGGTCATCTTGAGGAGAAAGCCTACCTGGCCCCAAGCCCAGAATCCTTCATAGCTTAGGAAGGAATGTCAAAAGGTGACAGGGAACCAACAGGTGATATTTACTGAGCACCTACTTGGTGCCTGGCCTGTTCTAAGTGCTTTATGTGGATTTATCCCAGTTAACTTCACCACAAATCTTATGACACAGACCTATTATTTTGTCCATTTTATGGAAGAGGAAATTGAGGCACAGAAGGGTGAAGCATGTGATTCAGGTCACACAGTTAGAGAGCGGTGGACGGGGGGGGGGCCTGGGCGGCTCAGTCAGTTAAGCGTCTGACTCTTGGTTTCAGCTCAGGTCATGATGTCACAGTTTCGTGAGTTCGAGCCCTGCGTTGGGCTCTGAGCTGATAGTGCAGAGCCTGCTTGGGATTCTCTCTCTCTCTTCCCCTCGCTCCGTGCCTCCTCCGCTTGTGCTGTCTCTGTCTCTCTCAAAATAAGTAAATAAACTTAAAAGAAAAGAAAAGAAAAGAAAGCAGTGCACATAAGATGTAAACTCCGGCCACTGGCTGCTGATTGTATCTTCTGTGCCTGGGCCTGGGAACACACACCAGTCACACTGGGTCCTACCCTTCAGGTCATCTTGGTCCGGGGGTCCCAACATCCAAAGAGAAGACAGTAATGGCATGCACTGAAGGCCCACCAGACAGGGCTGGGGCCTCCGAAATTCTTGGGCTAGACTGCCACATGGAACTTAAAACACATCCTTCGACAGAACAGAGGCTGAGGAGGCAGGGCCCCCGGGGAATCCCCAGCAGGGCTATCCTGCTGAATGCCGGCTCAGCCTCAAAGGTGAGGTCCCTGCTCCTGGAAGAAGGGATGGGGGAGGAAACCCCCAGGCCACTGAGAGGAGTACCTTGAACCCCAAGGCGATGGGTCAAGAGGTTCTGCCCTCCTGCCACCCCCTCAGGGGCCCTTCTAGGATTCCGAGGCCCGGAGAAGCTCATGGTCAACAGCTGATGCCCTTCTGAGATTTTATCAGGTCCAGATACCGCTCCTGCCGTACGGACCCCACCAGACCCGGGACTCCGTGTGTGTGTTTGCCTGTTTGGAGTAGCTACCTCTCCCTCAGGGTCCTTCCTCGGGACACTCGTGACGCTGATTTGCTGGCCTGGTAAAGGCCTTCATTTCTCTTCTTCCAGGATTTGTTGCCAGAAGCCAGCAAAGATGTGGAAAAAACTGGACAGAAGCCCAGTGTCTCTGAGTTCTTGGAATGAGGAAGCCTGCGCACACGTGGGGTGGAGTGGGTGACAGCCTGTGGCCTGGGTTCCAAGAGCACAGGTAAAGTTGCCCAGCCCCCTCCTGGGGAGACACGGGTGGGTGGGGGGGAAATCACACCCCTGCCGTGGCTCCTGGGCCTTCTCAGAGGAGGTGCCCTGGGCAGGCACTAGGCATTTTGGGGGGAAAGGAGGTCAACCTCTGAGGGCAGGGGGAGGCAAGAGAGGGAAGGCTTTCTCAGAATTGGGTTCAAGGAAGAGGACGCAGGCTGGCAGGACTCCCTCAAATCAAATGCCCAGCTTGCTCTCCCTCCTCCGAAAGGCTGGCTCTCTACCCAGCTGACCCAATAAGCTGTCTCTCTCTCATAAGGGAGTGGGGTGGGGTGGGGCTGCTTCTGGGGCTCCCTCTCCTGCTCCCACATTCTTGGCAGGAAAGTGGGGTAAAGAGAGGAGAGCTCTAGACCCCGCCTTAGCACCCCAAGCCCCTTCTGCTTCAGCTGCCCATTATACGGCCTCCTGGGCCAGGTTGGGCTGACAGTGACCCAGAGAACTGGAAACTGGGTCTTTCTCCCCATTGTCTGTGTTCCTGGCACACAGAAGATGCTCGGTAAATATTATTCTGAGTGAACAAGTTTTCAGATGATCCAGGAGGCCTTTCGGAGGAAATTCTAGACATGGAGTTTAGAGTCTGCCAGGCTCCTCTGGACTTAAAAACTCGGGGAGGATCCAAGGCTGAAAGAGAAAGGGCAGTGTTTCCCCCAGGCCTCAGAGTCAAGAGGAAGGAAGTGAGGGAGAGCCGGCCAAGGACGGAGCCGCCCAGAAAAAGAGGCTGCACAGAGCCCGAAGCTGGCCACTCGTGGTCACACGGAACTGAACAAGGCACAGGAGGCGGGGCGCCTGGGTCGCTCTCTCCTGAAGATCACTGTCCTCTGTTCCCTTTGGCTGTACGATAAAGGAAGCCTGCACAGAACCACAGACCCCAGGGCTCGGCAGGGCCTCGTCAGCCACTCTCCACCAACCCCGAGATGCCGGATGCTTGGAGTTTTGAGTTCAAGTCTTGGCGCCCTTCAATCATTCTGCACATGTTTTTTGAGCACCGACTCCACGTCGAACTGATGGAGGACCTGATCTAGCAGTGAGCAAAAGGCAGATCGCTGCCATCACAGGGCTTGCATTTTAGTTAAGGGAGATGGGCAATACACAAATCAATATATAAGGGCTGCTAAAAACTAATAATAATAAAGCAGAGTAAAGGAAATAGAGAGTGCAGGTAGGGGGTCAGGAGGTAACACTGGAGCAGAGACCCAGAGCAAGTGACAGGGAGTCATAGCAGCCGGAGGAAGAGCCTGTCAGGCAGAGGGGGCAGCCAGTGCAAGGGCCCTGAGGCAGGAGCTAGTGTGGTACAGTTGACCAGCCAAGAGGCAGCTGGTGGGCTGGACTGGGGCCAATGAGGGGATGGATGGTAGGAGGGAAGGTTGGGGGCACTGGGTAGCCAGGTCAGGCAAAGGTGGAGGCCCGTGAGGGGCCGTGAGCTCTTACCCCACGTGAGCAGAAGCCACCACGGAGTCCAGAGAGCGAGAGGCCACGGGCTGACTGAGTCTGCCAGTCTGAAACTTTGCCTCCCTGAGCTCTAGTCCTCTTTTGTAAAAGGAACACCTGGGAGCAGTGACCTCACAGGGCTGTGGCAAGTTTTAAATAAAATGGTACCTACAAAGGGATCCGTTTGAAACCTAGGGATGACTCAGCACGTGGTAGGTGATAACAGGTTATTCTCGTGATCCTCAGTGTGGAGTTCCTTCTAGAGTCACCCCCAGCAGGCAGCCTTCCTGCCTCTGCCTCCCTGGCCCTGGGAACTTTCCAGGAGGGGCTGGGCTTTTCACAAAGCCCGTTGTGCTGGGCCTGCAATGTTCTCCAATATTCCCTCTGATACGCAGGCAGGCATCTCCCCGGGAAGTCCTGCAGGGCCAGGCCCTGGCCAGAGCTGACCTGGGCTGTGGGGCCCAGGGACACCGAGGGCGGGACTGCCCACGTGAGTGTGATGGACGGCAGGAACCGGGCAGAGGCCAGGACAGAGGTGGCAGGCGCAGGGTGTCCAGGGTGGCATAGGCGGTTGTCACAACTGTCACAGCTTCTCCCTCCTTCCCAGCACCAGCATCCCCGGGGCAGATCCAGTGAAGCCTGCCCTGGCTGGCAATGCTGACCATCCACTACCTCGCTCAGGCACCCAGAGTAGAAAGGCTCTTCTCACTGGCTTCTTGATCAGAGATGAAGTCACTGTCCTATACAAACAGAAGAGGTCTGGACCTGGCTGGACCCTCTCAAACCCTAGGGTAACCCTGGCCTTCGACCGAAAGCAGCCTATGGTTGGTGAGGCAGACGCGACTCCGGGCCACACACAGGCCTGCCACGTGTTTGTCCTTCGTAGTAGCTCTCAGTGGAGGAGACTATGGGTGCTACCCTCAGAGCCTCCAGGCTCCCCCGGATCTCTATATCAGGCCTGGCCACCTAGCCTGCCTTCTGTGGCTTTCTCTTCTGTTCACTCTTCCTCAGGTGACTGCCCCAGGTTACAGGAGCTCTTTGCCTACAGAACAGGAAGTAACTGGAAGTTTACACCCCCTTAGCCAATGACTAGGGTGCAAGAGAGCGAGGTCCCAACTCCCTTATCTCTGACGGGGAGGACTCTGAAATGTAACCTATACTCCAGAGTCCCCTGTGGGTCAGGCTAAAGCCATCCTCGGCACGCTTGCTGGCCTCTTCCTCTCCCATCCTGTTCCTGCTTCCCCAGGTCCCTCTCCAGTCTCCTCCCCAGTCCCCCAGGAGCACTGCCTTAGCAAATCACTGAGCCGGGGCTCTCCTCTCAGGATCTGCTTCTGGGGATCTTGACCTAAGACACCTTCTAAGGTGATAGGAGGAGGAGGAGTAACAGCTAAAATTTGTTGAGTGCCTACTCTGTGCAAAATATCGTCTTAAGTGTTTTCCAGTGTTAACCTCACAACAACCCAGGGAAGCCGTCACTCCCATCATCCCCATTTCGCAGATGAGGAAACCAAGGTACGGGGAGAAGAAGTCAGTTGCCACAGAGATGCTATGGTTCTCCTCGTACGGGTAAGTGGCAGAGTCAGGATTCTTAGGCGGTACCCCTTCTAGTAAGGCAGGGGTCCACACAGACACACACACTTTGGTGACGGGGCATTCAGGGCTAAGGGACCAAATCACAGCAGACACGGTGTGTGCCACTGGATAGGCATTTGGAGAATGTCCTGAGACACAGCATGGCTACAGACCCAGGACAGATCACCCCACCAGGTCATGAGTTATCTGTCCTTATGGGTTCATCAAGGGCAATCTTGGGGATATCTTGTCCAATCCTTTCTTCACAGTCATGGGGCCCGGGCCCAGGGCGACCGATCGCGTGAGGGCAGCCCCCTTGGGTCTCCAGATGTTCCACCATTGCTTGACACATCCCATGCTCATAAAAAGCCTGCTGAATAAATACACGAATTACTTCAGGACTAAAGGTGGGGCCACAAACCGAGGCTCCACAAAGCCAGATTTTTGGTGGAGGAAACCAAATATTCACATACAAATGCACATTAAATTGAATCAACCAAAAATGCTGTTCCCAATAATGTCTGAACAAACACAATCGTAATCAAATCCAGAACCATGAGCACTAGGGCCCCCACCCTCGGCTACTTGCTTTGCCAGAAGGCACGGGGGGGGGGGGCCCCAGACAGGCAGGACAGAGAGACCCTCTAGCGATGCAGTCTGCCTGGGCTGGGGTCTTGAGGAGGCCCCGGGGAACGTCCTGACCATCGGGATCCCAGGAGGAGGGAGTGTTCAGCAAAGGGCAGTTGCATTTTACATTCTCAATTAAACAACCAAATGCCCTCTGTAAGCCAGCTCCACTCCACCCCCTCCCGGGCCCCCGCCCCAGCTCGACTGGTCACGGGGCCACAGACACAACCAAGGCGAGGGCCCTTTCAGTCCCAGAATCAGAAAGGAGGAGAACCCAGCCAGGCCCACTAGTGAAAGAATAGTGCTCTCTATCTGGATCCCTATTGCCACCTCCCGAGGTCTCCCAAAGGGGCTTCCCCTGTGTATGCGTGCAGGCGGCCCTCCTTCATTCAATGTACCCTTTGTCACAGCCCCTTTCAAAAGCAAGCTATTCAGACAGGGCGGCAAACTTTGGGACGATTCATTACCAGGCTGGGCAGCAGCTGGCCGGCCGACTCCCTCCTCTCCCCATCTCCATGCTTCCTCGCAGTGGGAGTGGCCTGTGGGGCCGGCCTGAGTAGGACCCCCCCCCCCCCAGGGCTTCCTGCCAGTGGGGGGACAAGACTCAAGCTGGGCACGACCGACAGGGCTCTCAGGGCTTCGAGTGGTGTTGCTGCCACGCCACGCGCTCTGAGAAGTGTGCCTCCCAGGCACCAGGGAGCGAGGCAGGGGCAGATACTCACGGCCCAGAGAACAGGCAGGATCCATTTCCTTGGGGCTGCAGAAGTCTATGAGGGCCTGCTACCCATCACTCTGATTCCCCTTCCTAGGGCAGCCGGCAGAGAAGAGGGGCCTGTGCCCAGCACCATGCCGGGCACACGATGGTTCTTCAACAGATACTACTGAGTATCTGAGTGGGTGGCCTCTACCCACTGACACTGGCCCCCCGGGAGAGCGACTCGGACCAGAGGCTCCAGGATAGGAAAACCCATCTGCGCTCAGGGGCCCCAGCCAGAGGCCGGAAGCCACCCTCCCTCCCCTCTTGATGTGCCCTCCTGAGTCCTCTCCCCACATCCTGGGCCCTGGCCTATGACTGCACTTCCGTTCCACATCACCCCCCCCCCACCGGCCCCCAGCCACCCCACCCCATCCTCTTCTCGTTTTTCTTTCTGATTCCGCATTCCTTCCGTCTCTTCTCCCTGCTATCCACTCAACAGACACTGTCTGCACTCATACACAGTGCTGGGCCCTGTGGGAACAGAAGGAAAAGGCCGTGGTCGCTGTCCCACCCCCCCACCCCACCCCCACCCCCAGGCAAGCAAGTGGCAGGTAGTCTCCATATGCTACAGTGTAGGTGCCGCGGGTTCCAGAGACCTTTCTCGTGACTGGGAAAGGGAGAAGGCTTCCCAGAGGAAGGGCCATTGTGATGATTCTTAAAAAAAGGGGGGAGGGGGGGAGGGTTGAAATGGAGAAGGTGAGGTGGGGGGAAGTATTGCTGCTAGAAAGACAAAGGCCTAGAAATAAGACGGAGCATGGCAGGGTGGGGAGGGCGCTCAGGGATCCAGAGTGGCTGCAGCGGAGTTACAACTGGGTCCTCGTCACCTCTGCCTGCCCAGGACCCACTTCTCCCTCCTTTTCCCCAAGGCCTGTAGCAGAATAGCTTTCGGGATGGAGTCAGCAGGAGGGCTCTGGATTGGGGTGTTTGGAGTCAGTGCCTGGCTCCACACCTGTAGGGGGTGTTCCCAGGCTCTCTGCCCAGCCGCTACACCCCTTCTCTAGGGGCGTCAGCGCCCCCCCCCCCGGCCGCTTGTGGTTCTGGCCGAACGGCCAATTGCTGTCCCCATGCTCCTGGCCACAGGGAAGGCCCGGGATCGGAGATGGCCGATCACAGAATGCCATCTCCTTGGCCGGAATGATCGGTCCCAGGATGGGCACATGATTCGGGGCCTTGCCTGCATTTTACCTACAGCCACCAGGGAACGGGGATAGATGCTCTGTGAGGCTCAGCAAAGAGCTATAATAGTTTGCGTTGGAAATTAAGTGAGGTTGCAATACATGTGATATAAAGTGTTTCATTCAGTGCCTCCCGAAGTGCTCAGTTAATGCTACCTTTTGTTGCCATGTTCTTTTCCCTTCCCAACCCACACCTCCCCCAAACCCCAGGCTAGTCCAGGCCCTTCCTGGTACACAGGGGGACACCGAGGCCTGGAGAGAGGCTGTGATTTGCTCTCTCCCTAAGTCTTCCGTGCCGCTCCGCAGGGAGAGGCGGCTTTCCCACGGTGACAGGCTGTGACTCTTTTCCGTGCAAACGGAGGCTCCGAAGACCCCTGGGCCGTCAGCTTTTTCACGGCCGAGAAGAGAGGCCGAGGGAAGGCCCCTCAGTGCCTCCCAGCTCACAGTCCTCCCGCACGCGTCTCCCCCCGACCCTGCTCCGCGGGCCCTGGCTGCCTTCTGTGGGCTTGCTCTGTGCGAGCGCTCTGCCGCAGCCTGGCACAGGAGAGACCACGGGCCGTGCCGGGCCTCTGGGATCACTCTGCCCAAACCACTGCATGTGTCAGAGTGAGCTCTGCTGTTCCCGTGGGAGCGGGACAACCAGGAAAAGGCCTCGAAAACCAACCTGGAAGGTTTTTCAAACAAAAGAGTGTGATTTCCTTCAAGGGAGGGAAGGAAAAGGAAAAAAATACCCCCCACGGTCTTCCTTGCTTCCAAGTGCCTCGGTCACTGTCTTGGGTGCATTTAGTGGTTTGGCGACTGTGGGCGTATTTTAAAATCTGCTGTCCCGGCAGAGAGACAAAGGATGCTGGTGTGGGGCCAGGGGAGACCTCAGAGGACAGGGGTATTCATCTTGTTAAAAATAGCCCACCCGTTGCTATTTCTATTGAGCTTGGCAAACGGAGCTGTATGATTTTCCCTTTTTTCGGCCATCCTTCGCCTGGACCATCTGATAAAAATAGTAGATAACAAGCTTAAAAAAAGCTGGGATATTTTTACATGTAAGCCCCACTTGGAGTGGGCCTGGAGCGGGGTGGCCGGTGAGCGGGGAAGTGGACCAGAAGGGGAGAAGCCTGGGTGGTTGGCTGGGGGCAGGGCCGGGGACCGCAGAGGACCAGGGAAGGGAGGAGGACAGAACTCAGCCTGGGAGGAGATGCAAAAAGGGATGGGGTGCTTTCTCCTATGTCCACAGCTCAGGGTCAACAAACAGAGGCTGGGCCCTCCTGACCCACCGTGGACTTTGCAGTTTCCCAGGCCCTCCCGGCCCCAGCCCTGACCTTCAGCACTATTCCCACCACTCTCCCCAGCACTGGGAGGCTGGGCTGGATACGAAGCAGGCGCCGGGCATATCTCTGGGCTAGGTTGGCTGTGCCAGAAGGCTCTGGCAGGGAGAAGAGACTTCCGGGGTACTACCTGAGGCCCGAAGCCACACGGAGGCGAGACACTGAGGCAGCTGGGGAAGGGTCAGGCCACCCAGGCTGGACACCTGGCACATGCGGGTGGTGGCAGGTGGCTGGATACACAGTTCTGAGCAGGCAGGGACTTGCGAGAGGCCGGTGTGTGTGTGTGAGGGTGGCCATGCACGCTGCTGCCTAGGCGGCACTCCCCTAGGGCGATAGTCTCATGGAGGTCACTGCTGGTTCCCACCTAAGCCCCCCACACTGACTACAGAAACGGTAATGAAGGACTGAGGCTAGATAGAACCATGCACCTACCTGTAGCCGCATGGGGACCAGAGGTATGAAGACACAGCAGAGGTGGCTCACACTGTGGGAGGCTCCAGGGCAGAATGGGGCTGGCCATCTGGTGGGAAGGGGCTGAGAGACCCCACGTGGGTCAGCCTCCATGGCCAGAAGCAGAGGCCTCTACCCTTTCGAGCTGGAGATTAGGGCAGGCACCTAGCTCCCACAGGTACCTAGCACCTGGAGTACCATGGGACCAGTGGGGCCTATAGAACGATTGGATGAACTCTTCATAATTTAAGCCCTTGGGTTTATGAGCCTGGGGACACCCTGTCAGCAGAAGTTGTGTCTCCCCAACCAGACTCCCCAAGGGCAGGGTGGGTCTCCCCACAACCCCCAGTACCCACAGCCACAGACTTCCCAAAAGTGACAGGCTTATTAGCTGACAAGCCAGATGCCCAGCACAGGAACCAGGAACTCACTTGCTTTGATCCACACCGCTTCGGTTTGGGGGGAAGCGGAGGCGGGGAGGGGGGACTTTAGAAAAGCATGTTCACGCTCTTCACGGTGACCTTGACAGATTGGCAGGGAAACCCATTCCCCGCTTAAAAACTGATCCAGGGAGATGACCCTAGTAGACTGAAGCCACATGGCATGCCAGAGGCCCTGCCGCTCCCGGGCTGGTCCAGGACCATCCCCACCCCCCACAGTCCCTGCCCTCCGCAGCCCCCCCAGCCTGGAGCCATTCATTACTCTGGTTCCTGTGGCCCCAGACTGGGCACAGACCCCTGTCCTCTCCCAGATAACCAGGCAGACATAGATGCACTGAGGAGGAAGCTCTCAGGGACGGGCACACTGCTAGCCTCTGCCACCCAAGATGTTGCCAAAACAGAGGGGTGCTTACTGGTCTGAGCCCTGCATGGGAGTCAGGAGTCCTCTGAGAGCTTTGCGGGAACTTACTATGTGACCTTGGAAAAGTCACTTCCTCTCTCTCCTCTCCCTGTGTCTTGTGGGAAGAGCATTCTTAAGCCCAGGCCCAGGCCCACGACAGGCTTCAGTATTTTGAATAAATAGATGAAAGAGGGAGTCAATGCAAGGGCGCAGCAGGGCTAGACCAATCCCTTCTGGGCCTGTCACTTCAGGCTTGTAGGCCGATGTCCTCCAAGAGAGGCAAATGTCCTCAGCTGTCCCCAGAGCCATTCCTTGTCTAGCATAGCCAAGGCCGGTCCACCACCTGGACAGCAGTCCTGCAAGGCCCCAGAGCCACCAGCACCTGCCCAGAGACCCGAGTTTCCTCCCTGGTCCTCCCCCTTCCCTGGTTCTGTTCTCCTCCATTCCCTCCAACCGCCCTCCCCCCCCCCCCCCCCCCCCGCGTCACGTGCTTACTGGGGAGCGGGCTGTCAGACTCCCAGCTGTCCCCTCCCCCTTCATTGTTCCTGGGCACTGTTGACTTTGCAGGAACAGCTGGAAGCCCATTGGGGGGAGGGGTTGCTGGGCCCAGCAACTGGTGGGGCCGGTTTCTCAGCTGAAACTTCCACTCAGGTAAAAGGCAAACAAATAAACAAGAGGCCAAGGGCACCTCTGCCCAGGGGCATGGGAGGCAGGCAGCACGGGGAAGACAGTAGCCAGCTGAGCCTAAGACCCTGGGATTTCGGCTTTTTTTATTTTTATTTTTTTTTTAAATTTTTTTTTTCAACGTTTATTTATTTTTGGGACAGAGAGAGACAGAGCATGAACGGGGGAGGGGCAGAGAGAGAGGGAGACACAGAATCGGAAACAGGCTCCAGGCTCTGAGCCATCAGCCCAGAGCCTGACGCGGGGCTCGAACCCACGGACCGCGAGATCGTGACCTGGCTGAAGTCGGACGCTTAACCGACTGCGCCACCCAGGCGCCCCAGGGATTTCGGCTTTTAAAGTTCTCTCCCCCCACTGAGCCAACTGACCCCTCAGATCTCCCGTTTTCTGGGGTCAGTTAATATTCCACCATGAATATGCGGTTCCCAGTGCAAAGGGTTCCCAGGGGTTACTAATGGCTAAGAGTTGTCCCTGAGTGAGCACCAAATGTGTGCCTGTCACTGTGCTTGTGTCTCATGCAGCCATCACAAAAATCCCACCAGGTGTGTCTTTGAATATCTTTAATAGCCTTGTTTTCTACATGAAAAAATTGAGGCTCAGAGAGGTTAAGTAATCTGCCCAGGGGCACACAACTAGAAAGTTGTAGAGCTGGGATCCGGCTGCTTTCTGTCCACTACATGGCCACTGCTATACCCTATCTAAAGCAACATCAAGTCTTGCCTGGACTGCTGCGGGACCTCCTCAGTGGTCCCCTGCTTCCCTTCACACCTTGTCTCGTACAGTGAATTTTCCACCCGTCAGTCACAGTAGGCCTGTAGAAGTATAGGTGAGATCATATCCTCCCTCCGCCCACCTCAATCATGGCTGTATTACAACTGACAAGGCCCCATATGGCCTGCTCCCCTGTTACTTCCCTGAACTCAGACCCCTCACTTGCCCCCTCATCCTACTCCAGCCTCCCTGGCCTCAGCCTTGTTTCTTCAACACAACAAACACCTGACCCAGGGCCTTTGCACTTACTGTTCCTGCTGCCTAAAATGCTCTTCCCCATATATCCATATGACTCATTCCAGCAGGTCTCTGCTCAAATGTCACTTTTTTTCAGACAACATTACCTGCCCCTCCTGCATAAAATAGTCTACCATCTCCTATCTATTCCCCACCCTGCCTTGCCCTGCTTTATGTTTCTTCGGAGCAATTCTGGCTACTGACTTGTGTATGCGTGTGTTTATCTGGTTTTTTTACTATTTCCACCTACCAGAATGTGTACTCTGTGAAGGAAGCGGGTTTAATCCGTTTTGTTCATTGCTGTATCCCCAGAGCCTAGACTGGTGCTTGACATACAGTCGGTGCTTAATAAGTAGCCGTTGAACAAATGCATTAAAGAACGAGCAATTCTCGAGCTGGAGTTCTTATGCACTCTGCTGTTTTTACCACTGTGTTTTCTAATCTCAGATTCTTCTGTGAGTGCAGGTTATGTCATTCCCCCTCCTGCAGCCTAGGAGCCCCTAAGGCTGAGGGCGAACTATACTTCCTGATTATTCCACTACCTACCCCACCCACACAGAGCCCCCCTCCCCTTGCCGCACCAAGTATTGCCCTAAGCCTATAGAGGGATGATCAAGAAAAGCCCATGGAACCATAAGACGTTGCATATCCAGCTTATTCTCTCACTAATAACCATCTGCCGAGCAGGGGAATCCATTCTAGACATTCTGGGTGATTATCCAGCAATGGCTGGCTGCACCCCACTCCATCAGGCACTGCTTTGGACACTGGCTCAGACTCCGGGGAGAAACGGTGCTCAAAAAAGCTGTACCGCCTTATCCACGTGGATGAGGGTGCACTGACCCAAAGTGGACTGTCAGATAACCAGATGTCTGGCCAACCCCCCGCTGGGCAGGCTGCCTTTATCTGCCCCGCTCTCACACGACAGCACGGTCCCCTACTTTTCCACTCCCTGCTCTTGCCTGCCAGGGCATAGGGTCCATCTCGTCTCCAGCTCCTACCCAGGGGCACAGGCCTCCTCTCTGCTCAGACTCTACCCGAACCAGCAAGACGCTTGGCCCCTCAAGACATTGGTTTTCTGGTCTGTAAAAAGCGGGGCCCAAGGCAAGTTTTTGCTTCCCTTTATGCAAATCTAGATTTGTACAAAGTTTCCCTCCAGGAATTCTCGCCCCAATTTATAAAGGGATTCACCACAAATCTCTTTAAACAACCAATGGCCCCGTGGCTTAGAATACAGGATAATTTACAAAATAAAATTCTGATAGAGGGCTCAGCCACACCCACTCCTGCTCTCCTGGGTAGGTCCCTGGGAGACTGTGGGGAGAAGGCCAGTGTATTAATAGAAAAACGCTGGCAGTTTCTTTGTGTGAAACTGAAATGACCTGGTACCTCTCAGGCCACCTGTCTGTGCCTTGGGGGCGGTGGGGCTCAGTCTGGGCCCAGCATGCTCTGGGCATTGCTACGTTTCCTGGGGGCTGGGATACAAGGAATTGAGAGTGCTAGGCTGAGGCCAGGGTGGCTTAGGTGGGTGCTTCTCCTGGACCCTGGCAAGGATGTTCCTCTGTCAACCCCAGCTGCTCTCCTGGAAATCCCAGGACAGGGGAATATCAGGCCTCCAGACTAGGAAAAGGAAAGGAGGTCTCTTGGCGTAAGGTCTGACATTTGGGCAGTGCTTCTTGGTTTCTTCATCTAGTGAGCCTTTATAGAACACCATCTATGCCAGGGGTGGTGGGGCTCACAGTCTGGAAGAGGCAGATGTGAGGCCTTGGTATAGGGTTTGGTAAGGCCACATGGAAGGCACACAGGGCCTCAAAGGGCTTTTATAGATCTCGCTCCCATGCCAAGACATTGGAATTGTCGTGCTCATTCTACAGACGAGGAAATGGAGGCCCAGACAGGTGTTTTTATAACAGAACCAAATCCCAAACCTAGCTTTACTGGCTCCAGACTAATGTTCCTACCACCCCTTAAAGCTGGTCCTTTGGAGTCTTCCTTCCCCCTTGCCTCTATGCTAAACCTTGAACTTGTACGTTTAGGAAAGGCAGTAAACTTTCTCTAGGATTTCCATTTTGTCTCCTGGATCCTTTGTTCCAACAGAAGTGACCTACAAGAAGATGAGTGGGAGTTGGAGGT
Source organism: Herpailurus yagouaroundi (assembly GCF_014898765.1). Lineage (NCBI taxonomy): Eukaryota > Metazoa > Chordata > Mammalia > Carnivora > Felidae > Herpailurus > Herpailurus yagouaroundi. Next base: position 10,210,808 of record NW_024412394.1, on the reverse strand, counting down.
TCATACCACGGTGAGAAAACGGAGCCACTCTAGAAAAGCAATATAGAGCTGTGGTTCAGAGCACAGACTCTGGAGCCAGACCAGGTAGGCTTAGATCCCAGCTCTGCTACCTGTCAGCTGTGTGACACTGTTTTACCTTTCTGTGTCTCAGTTTTCTGTTCTGTAACATGGAGTGATGATATCGCCTAGGGATATGAGGGAAAGAATTCTTTAAAAAAATTTTTTTTTAATTTTTTTACGTTTATTTATTTTTGGGAGACAGAGAGAGACAGAGAACGAGCAGGGGAGGAACAGAGAGATGGGGGAGACACAGAATCCGAAGCAGGCTCCAGGCTCTGAGCTGTCCGCACAGGGCCCGGCATGGGGCTCGAACTCACAAACCACGAGATCATGACCTGAGCCGAAATCAGCCGCTCAACCGACTGAGCCACCCAGGTGCCCCAGGAAAGAGAATTCTTATACATGAACACCTAAGATATATACCAGGCACTCACTGCTAGATGCTTTCTAGAGTTGGTTTCATTTTTTGTCCACAGTGACACAGAGTGGTGATAGACTTACCCCTTTATAAGGTGAAGAAACTGGGGGTCAAAGAGGTAAGAGACTCAGGAAGCCAGAAATGAAACCCACTCAGTATTTATCACACTGTGTGTAGTTCTCAGTTTCATGTCTGCCTCCCCTGCAGGGCTGATAGCTTTCAGGAATTGTTAACCCAGGCTGGCGACGTAAGCCGTTTGCTGAGTGAGGTGATGGGTTCTGTTCATCACTCGTCAGGAAGATCTTTGCTCCCAGAAAGGTTACGAACTCTCCTTTCCCACTTCTTCAGACCCCCCAGGGCCGACCCAGCAAGAGGCCAAGTACTTGTCAGGTACTCAGGTGCATTTATTTATTGAATGAACAAACGAATGAACTAAGGAACAAAGGAAGGAACACACAAGGCAAACGCTGAGGGAGAAACGGATTGAATCAATAAGTGAATCTGAAGCAAATGGGATCCTTGTCTTGATTCTTACTCTGGAGGAAAACCAACAGCCAAGGAGGTGGACCCCTCGCTGCAGGGGGGCTGCCTGCGGAGGGTAAGCGTGAGCTCTGTTTTTGTTTGCCTTCCACCATGCCACGCTAGTGGGGAGCAAGCCCTGTCCAGACTCCTCCCCGTCCCCTAATAAAGCCTCACCCCCTGGGGCCCACTCCTCCACGCCTGGCCCCTCTCAGAGGAGGCCTCTCTCTGCATCACTGGAGCGGGGGTGAGGGCCCCTTTCCCTGGGATGCCTGCCCTCAAGCCTGGGAGGGCTGGGGAAAGGGCTGGGGAGGAGGCCTGGGGGGATCTGTTGGGGCCTTTCTGGTTTCTTCCTCCCCTTGCCCTCTGAGGGCCAGTGGGAGCCCGGCAAAGGGTAGGTACTCAGTAGATGGCTGAGAATGGCAGGGGCTCAGCCCAACTTTCAGCCCCAGTGGCCCCGAGGGGCCCCAAGCCCCCGGGCCACAGGAGGGGCTCCCTCTCTATGTCACACTACAGTCTGCCAGCTTCTCTGTGCCCTAGAAGTCAATGGTCCCCATCAGCACGGGCTTTTCCCAGGTCCTGAGCCCATGCCTATAAACCACTCTCCTGGGAGTCACTCCCCCCACCCCACCCCCCCAGTACTGGAAGCTCTGGCTTTCCCATCAAAGGCCCCAAGGGGAAAATGACCAGTGGGATAGGGAGTAGAGGCCAGAGCCTTGGTCACTCTGCCTGTGGCCGGCGTCCCGTGGGGTGCCGGCTGGCAAAGGGCACCTCCCTCTTCCCCACACAGAGCTGGCAGGACAGCCGGTTCATCCTTCTTCAGCCACAGCCTGCAAAAAGCATGTTCCCCTGGAGCCTCGGGCCACTGGCCAGTCCACTGGGGACATCCCTCAGAGAAGGGAGGGGCAGGAGGGGCAGGGCGGGCACCCAGGCTGGCGCACTGTGGCCGGCCACCCTGTCCCACTGACTAGCGGTTTTCGCGTCTGGCTCCCTGTGGCCCAGACGGCCCCAACACGTCACTGGGGGATGAGCGGGCTCCTGCCCAAACTCGAACTCACAGCTCAGGCCTTCAGAGGCTCCGAGCCAGGGCCCAAAGGGGAGGGGCAGGGGGAGAACACAGGCCGCTGGAGGCTGAGCAGGGCTCCCAGGTGTGACTCCGTCCTGGGTGGAGGGGGCAGGACACTACGCTTGGTGGGTGCTGAGCCAGGGGGCCCAGCAACACGGACAGGGCAGGTCAGTCATGGGACTCTGGGGGCAGAAATGGGAAGAGAAGCTGGAGGAAAAGAGAGGGAAAGACTGTGTACAGAGGAAAACAGAGACATTTAGAGCACCTCCAACCCCTTCCCCTTGTCTCCTGACCCTCCCCTGTCCCTCAGGGCTTTTGCTCCCGCCCTTCCTTGATGGAGAAGTGTTTTTCCCAGCCCCTCCTCATGACTTCACCCTTCAAGGCCAGCTCCAAGTTAGCCCTCTGAAAGTCTTCCCTGAGTCTCTTTGCCTGGAAGCAATGTCTTCCTCTGAACTCTCAGAGCACACGGTCTACACGTCCCACTCTTTCTGTCTTTGCCTCCCACACATTCATTCATTCACGCAGGCAAACAGCACACATTATGGAAACAGCCACTGCATCGGGTGCTAGGGGGATACTGAGCAGAGTTAGACTTGGTGCCTGCTCTCAAGGAGGTGGTGATCTTGGGGTCTGAGCCGCCTGAGCCAATAAGCGGTCTACAGAGGCACAGGTGCTAGAATTCAACTCAACAAGCACTGAAACGAGCACCTACCACAAAGAGGGCAGGAAATGAGCACTTTGGAAACACAGTCCTGACCCTCAGGGTGAGTGAAGAGACAGGGACAATGAGAGCCAAGTGCCTGATGAGGGTGAGCCCAGAAGACCTTGGGACCACCAACTTCGGACCTGGGGTCAGAGGCACTACCATAGCTGAAGGCCCAAGGATGAGCAGGTCTCAGCAACACAGGAGGTAGGAAGGGGCTCAGGGAACAGCACTGCAAAAATACAGGCTTGGCAAGTTGGGGCGCTGCAGGCTCAGGGGTCCACTGGAGCCCCAGAGGGTGTGAGAGGCATGGTACTGGGAGGTGGCTGGGGCCAGAGTGTCAAGGCAATGCCACCTGGAGCTGGAGCCCACAGGAGCTGTTCTCCCCAGGTCCATTCTCCACCCTTCTCTGTTTGGGGAGGTCAGCTCCCACGGGCTGCCTCACCCCAGCTCCCCCGTCCTCTGGCTTCTGATTGAATTGAGCCAATGGTAGGCACCATCTGGTATTCTCAGGATGGAAAGAGACAGAGGGCCCCTAGGAGTCTTGCTAGACCACAGTTCGGCAAGGGGTTGTATCCTCTGTCTATGGCCACATATCCTGGCAGGTGACCCCTCTCCTGAAGCAACAACCACCTCCCTGGTCCCTTCAGGCTGAGGGGTGTCTCCATCCCATGTTGATTCCCTCAGCTCTGTTCACATGCCTGTAAATAGCCCTGTATCCAACTCCCTTCCGTTACCCCTTTAAGATGGTCTTGGAGGCCCGCTGGGACCTTGACCCATCAGGACTTGGTTCTGGAGGTCTTGGAGGACCACTGTAGGGTTTTAGGACAAAGAAAGATCCTGAGGAAGTGATGGAGGTCCCACTGAATCTGCACTTTGTGGGTTGGAGAAGCAGAGGATTGTATTCTAAGCAGAGGAAAAACCTCCTACCATGGCACAGAGGTAGGAAAATGTGAGGAGTACAGGCCATAGTGGGAACTGTCAGAGCTTTTTAGAGTATGACACAATGTGCATTTTAAGCAACTCATCTGTGACCTGTTGAGAACAGATTCGGGGGAGGCTTGGGGGGACTGGATGGGATGCCAGAGAACCCATGAGGAGCCAGATAGAGGAGGCAGCAGCTCTGGGGAGGAAGAAGAAAGCCTGGGAGGACCCGGGAGGTTTGGAAGGCAGAGCTGATGGAGCCTTGTCTATGACCGCTGTCTGGAGATGGGGTTCAGGAATCGTGGCCGGGCCAACTTCAGGGGCAAGCAAGGAAGTCAGAGGAGGAGCAGGTTTGGCTGGGGGAAGGAGAGGAGAGGTGAGAGCTGGAGACAGCTGCAGGTGAAGGTGGTGCAGGGACCAAAGAGGTAGATGAGATCCTGTGCCCTGTCTCTCTGGACTAGGCAGAGGAAAAAGTCAAGGAAGTCAGAAAGCACAGGGTGTCCCGGGAGCAGAGGGAAGGACATCCAGCTAGTGTAGAAAGGAGTCAGTGGTCTGTAGGGCAGGCATCCCACCACACCCTGGGGCAAAAGTACCACATACCCTGGGTCAAACATCCACCATGCCCTGGGGCAAACATCCCACCATGCCCTGGGACAGACGTCTCACTGTGCTTCGGAGCAAGCCAGCTCACTGGGACAGGTTCCATTTCTATGCACTACAGAATTTCCAAGACCCTTTTGGGAGAATGAGACAAACATTTCTTGAATTACCGTCTTATTGAACCCTGACGGCCACTGCCCTGGAGAGACATAACTTGCCCACACAGCCGGCGACGTGAGGCCGGGGCCCATGCCCGGCAGCATGGTGGCGTGGCCGTGCGGGCTCTTAAATACCACCTCTGCTCTGGAGTAACCGGCCTCGTGGTGACACACGCCTCAGCTGCTCTCTCTCCATGTGGGGACCTTGCTGCCTTCCAGGGCAGACCTCTTCCAGCTACCGAGCTGGGGCCCTGGGGTGTCTTATCTTGGTGGCTCTCCCCCGCTGGTCTTCATCCTGCCGGTTGGGGTGACCCTGCAGAAACCCAGTCTGGCCTCCACAGGGAGTCTCTCCCGGGTTTGAAGGCTGCTCCCACAGATCCTCTTGTCTTCATCCTCATCTTGAGCCGGGGTTTTGGGGTCCCTCTCCAGCTATGGTCCCCAAGCCTCAGGTTCTGAAAGACCGAACACAAGACAAAACCTCACGGAAACGGAGAAGCAGGCTCCGCTTCAGATACATTTCATGTATGAGGGGGCGCCTGGCTGGCTCAGCGGGCTAAGTGTCTGACTCCTGGTTTCAGCTCAGACCATGATCTCAAAGTTGGTGAGTTCGAGCCCCGCGTCAGGCTCTGGGCTTGTGGCGCAGAGCCTGCTCGGGATTCTGTCTCTCCCCCTCTCTCTTTGCCCCTCCCTAACACACATGCTCGCGCTCTCTCTCTCTCCCTTTCTCTCTCTTTCTCAAAATAAATAATGATTAAAAAAAATACATTTCGTATGTGAAAAGTGAGACCAGTAGTGACCAATGGTGACTTCCCCTCTCTCCTCCCCCAGCTTTCTAAAGTTGCCCGTTATAGCCCAGGCCTGGCAGCATGGTGAAGCCTGGGGTCCCTCCCAGCCCTGAGATTCTGTGGTTCCAGGGACCCCTCTGCAAGTCTCTCACCCTCCCCAGGGCCGTGAGACCTCCTCTTGAGATAGTTGCCAGGCCATCCCCCTTCCTAGTCCAGCAGACCCCCTACTCCCTGCCCCTGCATGGGAAGCAGTGTGGCCAGCCCCCAGGCCAGATGCACCCCCACGCACAGACACCCCCTGCATCCCACAGCTGCAGCCCTAATCCTAGACTTGTTTAAAACTGAATTATGAGCCTGTCGCGCGGTAGCTGAGAGGCCGAGGCGGAAAAGGATTTACTGGCTGCATTAAATCATGTGCTTATTGTTAAGTGAGCCAGGCCGGGAGGTGCTCATGAGCTCCCCGTCCCTCCCCCTCCTCCCCAGGTCCCACCAAAGTGCCCACCCTCTCGTCCACAAAGACCACCTCTGGGGCCCTGGCAGCTTCTTCCAGAGGCCCACATCAGTCTGCCTGACCCCACTCCCCTCGCAGTGGTGCACAGAAGTTGTTCTACCCCCATTTCACAGATAAAGAGACCTGAGGTCTTAGAGAGAGGAGGCAATTTGCCTTCGGTTGTACTGCCAGGAGGCAGCAATGGAACGAACAGCCTTCTTAACCTGGTGACATTGAGCCCCTAATTCTACAAGCACGTGTAAGTTCTCCGGGCCCTTTTCTGGGAAGAGCTCCTTAGCCTTAGATAGGAAGGGCCCAGGATCCACAGCAGGCCCAGAGCCCAGCTCTCCCTGTTAAGATCTCAGGCTACTAAGGTATGACTTTTGAGAAAGCACAGAGGCCTGGCTGGTGGGGTCAGGGGAAGAACCCCAGCACCACCACCCCCATTCTTCATGCTGGTGAAATGCTGGTGAATCACAGCCTGCGTGCTGGGGGACAGTGTGAAAGTCTATCCCGAGAACCCATCCCTCAGCCCCTGCCCTCACCTCCAGTGACTGCCAGCCAGTGCTCTGAGCCAGTGCCCCCCACCTGCCCCCACATCCGCATCCACGTTCCTGCTGGTTCCACTGTTTGCTCTCACACCCTGTTCTCCCTGCTCACATTCCTGGCCAGGTCCCTCCCAACCCACTGTTTCCAGGCAGCCCCCATTCACACACACACACCCCTACCACCCCAGGTGCCCCTGGACAGGACAAGCCCTGAACCTCGGCTGGATGCTATGAGATTCCTGCCAAGCCAGCTGCCCAAGGGAGCAGGCTGCTGTGAACCTGCTGAGCGCAGGGGCCTTGACCAGGGTTCCCCGGGCAGCCGGCAGGCTCTCCGTGTTGGTATTGGCAGGACCTGCTGCCTCAGGCTGCCCTTGAAAAGAATTCTGAGGCATCCCTGGCTCCGTTTAACTGGCGTTTTTACAGCTTAAGGCTAGGGCAAGGACAGGGTCAGTGAAGCATGGCCCTCAGCATTGGCAACCCTTCTGCCTACCTAGAATGTGCCGTGGTCTAGCCTGAACCCCACAGCCCTGTCCAAGTTCCCACGGGGAACCCAGTTCCCTCCGAATGGCACTGCGGGCATTTGAAAGTGTTTCTTATTCATAGTCTTATGAGATGCCCATAACCTACCATGTTGGGTAGACATGGTGGGGGTGGGGGAGCTGGTTATTCAACCATTTTACAGGAAAGGAGACCGAAGCTCAGAGAGCAGATCTGAGGCCAAGGTTGGAGCAGAGGCACAGCTGGGGCAGGGACCCAGAAGTCCCCATCCCCATCTGGGGTGATCACCCACATCCAGGCTGGACAGAGAAGGGAAGACTGCCCCCATTCCGCAGAGCCCTGGCAGACAGACCTTGACCCCACTGACCTTACAGAACCACTTTCTGTTCTTCTAGAGATTCCTGTCACAGCGGCACCACCCCCACCCCCCTCCCCCGCCCCCCACTCCCTGCCATCCAATAGGACCAAGCTGCAGAGTTGAGAGGGGAGCAAATTTCCCTAGGGAAGTTTTTGAGCCACCTCCCCTAGGACATCCTGGGGCTTGTTGATCTGTGCATTTGTCTTTCTGGAATCAGCTTCTCAAGGGCATTGAGAAAGGGCTTCAGGGTCCCTACCAGCTTTCAAGAGCCACTGGCTGGATGAAGTGAGTCTTCCTGGGAAAAGGAAGCCAGAGAAAGGGGGAGGAAGTGTCTCTGGGTCTCCTTGTCTCCTCTGGGTGGGACAGGGATGACGTGAGAGGCTGTTAGGGAGAGCTGTCGACCCCCAGTCCTCCCCCCAACCCTGTGTTGCTCAGTACCCCTCCTACTCAAGCTAGGACAGGGCTGGGAGTGGTGGGGGAGTTGACAAAGTTGGGCCAAGAGTTCAGATATTTCCAAAAGAGGTGGTCAGTCACGAGGGAGTGGCCAGAAGGGAAGGAGGGAGGAGAAGTGAGCAGAAAAGAGCCTGGCAGGAAATTGAGAGGGGAGGAACACATCAAGTGAGCATCATGTCTGTGAGGGGCGCTGCGACAGGCATTTTGTATATCTGATTGTAATGGCAGGCTTGAAGGAAGGTAGGAACGTTCCCATTCTAGAGATGACAATACTGGGGCTCAGAGAGGTTACGTGACTTTTGATCAGCGTTGTACAAAAACAAATGACCCTCTACGCTGCAACTCAGACCCAGACTCTGTGATCCCAGGTCTCAAACTCTCTTCCCCACCAGACTGGAAGCTGCTTGAGAGCTCTGCCCACTCAGTCCTTCATCATATTGAGTACTGAGCTCAGGCCTTAATAATATAATAATAAGTGTTCAATAAATACTGTTGCCCTAATGACTTGTCAGGGTTCCAGTTTCCCTGTTTGCAAAACCAAGCTAATAATTCCTTAGGTAGACATGCCTGGAGGTGGCGTTTAGACCAGGGCTTTGGAGGCCTCCTCCAGCCGCCCCCCACCCCGCCAGTCTTTGATCTGGGCCTCCTTGGAGGCTCCAGGAGTCACCTTGGAGCCAGCAAAGCTTGAGAAACCCTTGATGTGTCCATCCATATCTTTTTTTTTTAAGATTTATTTTTTTTTATTAAAAAAATTTTTTTAGGGGCGCCTGGGTGGCGCAGTCGGTTAAGTGTCCGACTTCAACCAGGTCACGATCTCGCGGTCCGTGAGTTCGAGCCCCGCGTCAGGCTCTGGGCTGATGGCTCAGAGCCTGGAGCCTGTTTCCGATTCTGTGTCTCCCTCTCTCTCTCTGCCCCTCCCCCGTTCATGCTCTGTCTCTCTCTGTCCCAAAAATAAATAAACGTTGAAAAAAAAATTTTTTTTAATGTTTATTTATGTTTGAGAGAGAGAGATGGAGCACGAGTCGGGTAAGGGCAGAAAGAGAGGGAGACACAGAATCCAAAGCAGGCTCCAGGTTCCGAGCTGTTAGCACAGAGCCCGATGGAGGGCTCAAACTCACGAACCACGAGATCATGACCTGAGCTGAAATCAGATGCTTAAGCGACTGAGCCACCCAGGTGCCCCATCCCCATCTCTGTCTATGGGAAGACAAGAAGGCCACCCAGATTCCTCCCGGAGTTGGAGTCCATGACCCAAATCGGTGGCTGGGGACCACATCATCCACCTTCCACCCCAGGACTTCTCCAGGTATCTCAGGAGATTTAAGGAAAAGTTCTGTGGAAACACATGGTATCTACTCTATGTTATGTTTTGGGAGGAAGGCCCACAAATAAATGACAGAGACCATGTAGTGATTCACAGAGAAGGGGCCTGAAAGATCCAAGTCTCAGCCCCACTCCTCCCTAGTCACATGACCAAGGGCAAACCTCTCCTCTCTCAGCCTCAGTTTCCACATCAGTGAAATGGGGAAAACTGTACCTGTCCTGCTAGCCTTACAGGGCTTTTGTGAGCCTCAGATGACTAAAGGATATGAAAGACACCTTTGCTAGCAGGGAAAAGGTGTGCAAAGGTTATTTGCATTTTAATTATTGTCATTTCCCTTTGTTATCGTAATGCCCAAAAGGCTTGGGAGGCATTTCTCTGACTGATGAGTTCATGGGAAGCCCCTACTCCCTCAAGCTTCGAAAAAGTTTTTCGTCGATTCAGGTGACTGTAGGAAGTTGAATTGCTTAAAACAGTGTTTCACGGCTCATAAAATAATGGTTCAGAGCATGAAGGGAGGAAGCAATGAGCACTGTGCACGGGGATTGCTGCGTCCTGTGCTAGATATGAAGGCAGTGACACGTGAGTGGGACTCCTTTTATGCCCCCTGGGTCAGCAAATTAAAGTTCCTGAAGTGAAGATGTTGAATTTGATTCTGATATAAGGTTCACTGTGGGGCAGAAAGGGCCACAAAGACTCAAGCCTTTAAGAATTTTTAACCATTTCGGGGAAACAATTCAGATAGCGCTAGGCAAAGAGTGTGTCTGATGAAGGGTGAGGGGCAACACTGAAATTGGGGTCAGTCACCATACCACCCCCCATCGCTCTCTCCCACTCCCTCCTCCCCCTCCCCTTCCCTGGCCGTGCTCCCTGCCCCCAACACCCTCTGGAGTAGCCAGAACCTGGCCTTGTGTTGGGGACAGTGGGGGAAGCCGTGGGAAAAACAATCAAACCTTGGTCGGCCGGATAATTAGCTGTTCCTCTGTGACCATGGCCTCTCTGTCCTCTCCCCATTGCCACCCCGCCACCCCCGCCCGGACGAGGGTTTCCGAACACCCGGGCGACATCACCTCATTAATGTTAATGGCAAATCCGGACATGAGCCCGGATGGTCATAAATTGCCCTGTGGGAGAAAGGGTCAAAGAGTTTGTATCTGTGTGTGCTGCGTACGTGAGCGTGTGACACAAGCGTGTGAGGTACGTGCAAGGGTGTACCTCCTGGGGAGGTATTGCACAAGAGGAAATGTACACATGGGAACTGAACGCGTATACTGTACATATGTGGGTGTGCCTATGTGTGCGCCCGAAAATAGCTCTGTGACAATTTGTGCCTTTGTAATACACATGCGTAGGCTTATATCAAAGTCTGCACTGCGTAATATTTACGTGCCTACATGTACATGTCCTACACACGTGTGAGTACACGCGTGGGACGTGCATACATATACTGCGGGTGCTGTGGCGGTGTTTTTGTGCAACTCTGTCGAATATGAAGTATTTAACACTCAGTAAGTGTTGGTTATTTTTAGCATTAATAATTAAGATGTATTTACACATGTAACCTTGTGCATGCCAGGGGGCCTACTCAGGGTAATCATGTGGGTGTGTGAACATCCATATCCAAGCGGGTGCTGTGAATCTCTCTGTGGGTCTAAGGGTATGCGTACACATAGGTACCGTACGAGTCTGGGTGGGGTTGTGTCCCTTCCGTCCACGCATACCCGTTCACGGGCACACTGACCATGGAGAACAGCTGGGCAGCCGCGAGCTGGTCCCACACTCCCGCCTCATGGGGCTGCTTTGAGGAGGGACGCTGCCTCCAGTACCCACACCCCCATGTCCTGCTGTCGGGGGTACGCGATGCACGGGTGCATGCCATCCACCGGCACCATTGGCCACCCCAAGGCGCGGGCTGGGAACCCGGAGCCCCCTCTCCTCCTCCCTTTCCTTACAAATCCCACCAACCTCCAAATTCTGTCAACTCCCACCCTACATCTCTCAATTTGTCCATATTCCCCTCTCTGTCCCCTCTCACGACAGCAATAGCCTCTTGTCCTCCTAATCCACTCTCCACACAGCAGCGAAAGTGATCTTTTAGAAATGCAAATCTCATCACCTCGCTCACTCGGCTGCTTAAAACCCCTTAATAGCTTTGCATTGCTCTCCGGATAAGGTCTACAATCCCCTCCGCCGCCTTTGAGGCCCGCCTGCCCACCCTGGCCACAACTCCCACCCTCTCCCGCCGCCCCCAGCTTCCGTGCATAGCCTGCCTGGCCCTCTCAGGGCCCCCACGCCCTCTGTTCCCTCTGCCTGGCAGGCTCTTCTCCTCCTGTCCTTCCCGCCTTCTACTACCCCCTTCAGGTCTCGAACCTTCTACTTACAGATTCCGGCCGGTTTTACCCTTTCCCATCATCACCGTGTTAAGTCTCCCCACTGCCTTCAACACACAGGTGATTCAGTGGTTGTGCAGCTATGTCGTCCTTGTCCCCCTGAGCACTGGGAGCTGGTGAGGGGTCCTCGTGGCAGTGCACCCAGGTGCCACACCCGAGCCCAGGTCCTGTGTGGCCCAGGTGCCGTGCCCCAGCTCTCTAGAAGCTGACAGTCTCTTGGGAGAAAGAGACACAGGCCGAGAGAAGACTGTTAGCCTAGTAAGTGCACCGAGAGACGTTAGGAGAGGAAGGCAGGGGGCTTCCAGGAGGTAGACGGACCTGGGCCTCAAGAAATGAAAGGCAAGCCAGGAAAGGGAATAGCAGAGGGTGGGAGCAGCAGGAGCAGGGAGCACGATGTGTGCAGCTTGCTGTTGCTGCCATGTACGTTGTCACATGGGAGGTAGGGAGAAGTGAAACCGGGAAGGCCAAGGGGGACCGGATCGTGGAACCCCGAACACTTTCTCATTTTTTAAATTAATCAGACACCCATCAGCCCGAGATGCCAAAGCCCCTCTGTACTGCGGATGTTCCGGCCTATCAGGCACCATGTGGCTGAGAGGTGTCTACCCCGACGCCTGTTGGAACCATCTCACGGACCCCCAGCACGGCCACTGGGTCCAAAGCCTCAGATTCCCACTTTATCAGCAGGAAGGAGAGGCCCAGAGAGGAGCAGTGATTTCCCTTCAAACCCAAAGCTCAGCCAAGTGTCTGAGTTCAGCCCAAATTGGGCCACCCAGCCTGCTCAGAGCCTGTGCCCCAAGGGTCAGGGGTCAGGGGTCAGGGGTGAGGCAGCGCCTTCCCCAGGAAAGCTCTGGTCCCCTCTAAGTGGAGGGGACCAGCCCCTCTCGCAGGCCCCAGGCAGGAACTTGGGCAAGGCAGCAGATTAGCTCTGTGACGAGGCCCAGGCAGGGACTAAGGGGGTGGGGGCCTCTGTGAGAGGGCCAGGAGCTTTAATTCCCCCCTTTCAGTTGCTGCTGCTAATTCAGGTCCCAAGGGGCTTGCTGAGTTTGTCCTGGACCCAGCCACTTAATCTTATAATACCTCCCAGCAAAGTCCCTTTGTTCTCCCTCTTGCATAAGGTGGTAGAACCGTGGCGGCCTCCTCCCCCTCGCCACCTCCTTCATCACTCAGCCTGGAGCCTCGGCTGGTGCCTGTGGCTGCACCTCCAGTCCCTACTGGAGGTCCCTAAGAACTTTCCATGGGGGATGTTTAAGACAGCTAGTTGCTAATAAAGATACACCTCTGGATCTGTCTCCGCCGCCCGGCGGCGGGGGGGGCCCGCCACCTGCCACCTGTGGAAAGCCTGGCATTGCACCCCACGGTACAGGAGCGATCCCCAAATGGTGGCTTTTACTGATCTTGGAAATCTTGCTGGCTCAGAGACATATCTGGCGGTGAGGCGCGCATCCTCTGATCTCCCAGGAGCCATCTGGCAGGGGTCCCCCTCTCCGCCTTCCACTTTCCTAGGGTTCAGACAAGCTCTGTGGACATGGGAGTTGTGCCTTTGTACCAGGGCCCATGTTTAGAAGGACCGCACACTCAGTTAGTGATCTGCTGTCACTATCTTGCAATTCTTAATAATGTTTGAACAGTATTAAGTGGCATGGCGTTTTCATTCTGCGGTAGACCTCACAAACGATGCAGCTGGTCCCGCCTGGAATTTTGGAGCCAGCCCAAGAGGCAGCCAGCCTGGGAAGCTGCAGGAACCTGGGTTCTGGTCCTAGCTCAGCCCTGGCTGGCTGGCTGAGCCTAGGCAAGTCCTTGTCTTCCCTCTGGGACTCAGTTTCCCCACGAGAAAATCAGGTCAGCTGACGTTGGCTTGGAATACTAAACCCGTTTCATTAGCTTGACTACTAAACATACTGTCTGGAATTACCCAGAAAGCCAAGCTTAACAGGGGTCTAAGCAAAATGGAGACTGTTGAAAGGTAAGTGGCAGGGAATAGACAAAAAAGAAGGAGTCTGTCAGTGTTTGTCCTTTTGAACTCTGGCCAGAGCCCGAGGCAGGAAGTTTGGGGGAAGCAAAACAAGGCACCTCTCCTCTACCTCCCTTCCCTGGGAGTCTGGAAGGCCAGGAGGGAGAGGAGATGGTCAAGTTGGCCATGGTGTAGAGGGAGGGCAGGCAGGGCCCAGGTGCCCATCACCCCTGTGGAAGGTTATTCTTCTGTGGGCCACGCCCCTCATGAGTGGGCCTATTCTCTGATACCGTCCTCGCTTTTGCTAGGTGCAAGGGCAGGCCCGTGCTTGTGAGAACATCAGGGGGTCAGCTGTTCATGTGGCTCAAGGCAGCCCCTCTCCACCTTCCCAAGTTCTAGAAGGACCCAGAGTCTTCCCCAGAGCGTGACCACTTCCACAGACAGGACTGCCAGACCCAAAGGGCTATGCGGGCATGTGCTCTTTTCCAGCCTCTATTCCCCAACCCCTTCGTACCAAACACTGTATTATCCATAAGCAGGAGGAGCAGCCCAGAGAAATGCTCCTTGCTCCTTGGGAGCTGCAGGCTGCCCTCACCCAGAACCCTCCAGGGCAGGGCCTGGTTTTGCACCTGCTGACACGTGGCTCCAGTGGGTCCCTGTGGGGGTGACTGGAGCCTCCAGAAGTAAAGGCTGGGTATCAGCGCAGCATGGGGGCTTCCTGGAGCAGAGACAGATTTGCTCTCTCCTCCGATTCCCTTTCAGTGGTTAGGATAGGGCTCTACACGATTAGGACAGAGATCCTACACAATTAGGATAGAGGTCCATGACAAGGACAAGGTCCCAACGGGTCTCAGGGTTCTCAGGGCTTACTCTCCAGATATTACACATGGGCCTGCTGTATTCAACCTTCTCAGGAAAAATAGGCCAGGCCAGTCCACAAGCTCCAGTAAGGACTAGGACCCTGTCCATCTAGTTCAGCAGTAGATCCCAGGTCCCAGCACAGGGTCTGGCACAGAATAGGTGCCCCTTAATATTGTTAACCAAATGAATGAAGAAGAATGAATGAATGCATTCTTCAATTTCATTGAATGAAAGAATGCATTGAATAATGAATGAGGCAGCATCTGGAAGCTTCCAGAAACAGATTCAAGAAGTTCCTCCTCCCTCTTATGCAGGTCACGTGTGACCAGAGTTCTTCTCTTGCCTGTGGTTTGCTCTTTGGAGTTGGAGCTGATAAGGAATAAATGAGGAGGGGTGGCGTGCCCTTGCCCAGAGTCTGGGGAGTCTTTCCAAGGGCTTAGGTCACAGCAAATTCAAACTCCCAGCACACCAGGATGGAAGGTGCCCTGGATCATCACCACCAAACTCCTGAGGCTCAGCCAAAGTGACTAAGGCCCAGAGAGGAGAAGGAACTTACCGAGGTCACACAGTGAGTTGGTGGGAGAGTTAGGATTAGAAATTAGAACCCCTAACCCCCTGCCCAGAACCCTTTCAATTCCACCGGGGACCCAGCTCTGCCAGACCCAGACACTGTGAGAGTAGGTTCATCCTAGGTCAGACGGACCTGGCCTGTGACCTGGAGCCCTGGCTGTCCCAAGGAGTGGCAGCCTGGCCGCCTGCTGGCCAGAATGCTTGGAATTGCCAGGGAGGTGGTAGGTTTATAGTTTGTTTGGAATCGGACAGCCTTGCATAACTGTGAAGCCTGCCGGATGCTGGGCAGACCCTTCTCTTCTCCACCCTTGCTCTGGGGCCAGAGGGCTGGTGGGCCACAGGGCACACAGGGCCGAGGTACCAGATCAGGAGGAAAAACCCAGGTCCTGACTGTTTATGGTGGGGATAACGCCCCAGGCTCTGTTATCAGACCTCACGCAAGGAGGGACGGTGCAGATAGCTGCTCAGGCAGCAATGGAGATGGTGGCCAAAGGGCCGGGAGACCAGGCTCTGGCCCCCTCAGTTACAGTCTTGGAATGAGCTCCAGCCCCCGCTCCCCTGGGTTCCATTCCCTGACAGTTTCCAGTAGAGGCTCTCTCACTCTCTCACTGCCCCTTGGCTATCAGTATTGGATTGTTCCCATTCTACAGATGAGGCGGCTGAGGCTGGGGTAGGTTCAGTACCTTGGCAGAGCTCAAATAGTGAGGGGTCCAAATCCAGGTTTCTCTGGCTTGAAAGACTTCTCCCTCCCCTAGATTTTGCAGCTGAGTGGCTCCTGACCCTGCCCAGTTCTTACGGCAGCCCAGCTTCCCAGAGCCGTTAAGAACCCACAGCCACAGAAAAGATACATCGGGTGCCGTTAATGGACATTGCCAAATGGACAGACCTCACCAGCTCATTCTCCTGCAGTTGAAACCTTCCATGCTTTCCACTATCCCTACCCTCCAGGGTGAGGCCCTGACCCCCCACACTCTGCTGTGATCTTGCCCCTGGAGGCTTTTCCAGCCTTAGCCCCATACTCTCTCTGCTTTGAACCTCAAAATGCAACCCCTAGAAGGTGACTTGGAGTTTTTTTTTAATGTTTATTCATTTTTGAGAGAGAGAGAGCGTGAGTGGGGAAGGGGCAGAGAGAGAGAGGGAGACACAGAAGCCGAAGCAGGCTCCAGGCTCTGCGCTGTCAGAGCCCCCCCCCCCCCCGACATGGCGCTCGAACCCACGAACCATGAGATCATGACCTGAGCTGAAGTCAGACGCTTAACCGACTGAGCCGCCCCAGTGCCCCTAGATGGTGGCTTTGAAAGCATCTCTGGCGGCGCTGTTTCCAGATTCCGGGTTTATGTTGAGGCTGTTCTCTCTGCCTGGACAACCCCAGTCCACTCCTCTCTTCTCACAATTTGAGAGTCAGATAAAGCGTTATTTCCCTCATGAAGACTTCCTTGTCTTCCACATGCCCTCCACGTCCCCATAATCCCTTGACATACTTACACCACACTAGAGAGAAATGATCTGCTTCTGTCTACACTGTGACCATGCCTCTACCTCTGGATCTCAGTGCCTAGCACTGTACAGGGAGTCTCACGGCTGTTCAGTGAAAGCTTGTTTGAATGAATGAATGAATGAATGAATGAAATGGAGCGATGCCCTGGGGAGGTGTGACTCAGAAGGATGGGAGTGTCCAGAGGTCTGGGAAAGTCACTGGCCCACTGGAAGAACCAGAGGAATCCCATACCACTCTGGAAACCCTGGCCTGAAACCAACAAGGTGAAGTTTAACTAGGATAAATGAAAAATCTCCCCGGTAGTGTCCAAGAAGGCTGTGACCAGGTGGCCTGCAGCCCAGCCTAGGGGAATGGAAGGTCACCTCCTGCCCTCCCCACAGGAAGGTCTGGATTCCCAGGACCAGACTGGGAGGGTGTAGCCTCCAGGAGCTCCTGGGACTCCGTCCAGCCCTCTCTCCCCCTCTGAGCAGCACAATACCTTAAGTTCCTGCCCCACAGGCAGGCCCGGAAGTCCATTCACTCTCAGAGGGAAGAGTGGAAACCTTAAATAAAGAAAGTTTATGTAACCTTGCAGAAGCATGCCACATGGCTGTGAGCCGCAGACAGGAGCGGGGGTGGGGGTGTCATACTGTCCAGGCTCCCTGCCTTCAGCAACGTCCTCAAGATGACCGAACACTTCAGCCCCAGGGTTCTTGCTCAAGGGGCAGGTTGGGGAGAGAGAAATGTGCTGTCTGCAGAAGCATAATCAATATTTTAATTTAATATTTGGAAAAGGAAAGCATACACCCTGTGGTTTCCATATACCAACTGCAGGCAGAGCTCTCGGCTGGTGGCACTTTGCAGGGGAGAGCGGGACAAAGCACAGGGCCACGGTTTAAACAAGGTTGGTCTTCCCTGCTTGAACAGTGCTTTTCAGGACGGCTGTTTATAAACAATTGGTAAGTTATTAATAATAATAACAGCTGTCACGCATTGCTTCCTCCCTCCGCACTGTACTTGGACAACACTTTCTTATGAATTGTTTTACTTTGCCTCATTTAATGCATTAATTATGCTCTGCTTTACACTCCTATGCTCAACACTAATCAGGTGTAAGTCTGTCTAATTCTCCTATCTCGCCAAGCACATGAAAATGCTTTGGGATAAACAGTTAAGTTTGATACACTTCTTGCAATAAGACAAGTAGTTTTCACTTAGCGGTGGTCAGAAAGCAGGGAGAAATTCACTGTTACATCCTTGCAGGGCTCTCTTGGGTCTTCTCTGAAAGCAGTCATGGACACCCTTTTCCCTGGGAAATCCTTAGTAGCATCAACCCACTGACCTCACCATACAGCATTATGCGTGATGAGCCTCTGGAGGACAGGTACGAAAAGTATGGTTTTAATTAAAACCACCGCAGTGGTTGATTCAAAATGCAGATTCCTGGGAAGCCCCCAGCACTTTTTTGCTCCGAAGCCCCTGGGGTGGGACCTGGGAAATCAGCCTTTTCCAAGTTTCCTGGGTGATCCTTCTGTGCACTCAAGTCTGAGAACCCCTGGCCTAAAGCACGGTAGGTATTCAGGAAATGTTTGCAGAATGAGCTGTTGGTAAATGAGTTTCAAGAAGTACAGTGTAAATAGATGTGCCATCTGTGGAGTTGCTGGGTTCTCTTCCCGGCCAGCCGGCCGTGCCATTGGGCAACGTTGCCTCTGAGTCACTTGCTGGACCTCACCCGAGTACTGTTCTCCATCCCCACTGGGCTTAGGCCGGTGTTGCCAGTGACTTTTCAAGTTGAAGCTTTCTCTGTGAGTGATGAGGCTCCCTGCTCTGTCCCTAGGAACTCCCATAGGTGGGTACCCAGAATGGATGGCTAAGGAATCAGCAAACACTCTCTCCACCAAACTGCAAACTGTATTCTCTGCCTTCTATGACCAGATAGGCCAGGATCACCTTCTGTGGCCAAGTCATAGGTTCAGTTCCAGTGTAAAACATGCACTCACCCCTGGGTGCCCGTTAACCCCTAATTCTGTGTATCGACAACTCTGTTCCTAGGTATAGGCTGATCCTTGACCTGTGTGCTGACTGACTCCTAATCCTTTTTTTTTTAAATTAACTAATTTACTTAAGTGAGCTCTATGCCCAGTGTGGGGCCTGAACTCATGATCGTGAGATCAAGACCACATGCTCTACTGATTGAGCCAGCCAGGTAACCCCTGAACTGACTCCTAATCCTAAACATGAATTGATCCTTAAGTCCTAAATATAGCCTGGGTCCTGGGTACAGACTGAGTCCTAATCCTAAATATAGATTGACTTCTTACCTCTGGATATATACTTAACCCTGGTCCTGGGTGTAGACTGACTCCTAATCCCAGGTATAAACTGATCCTTAATCCTGGGTAAGTCTGACCCTTGATCCTACCTATACCGATCCTAAACTCTGATCTCAGTCACCCTAATTCTATCCACACAGTGGCCCATCTCTGCACAGATTATCCATAACCCTGACCACAGACTGGCCTCCTTGGGCTGAACTAGGAGTATAAGGGAATTGGAAAGGAATGTCCTTCGAGTAGAGGCAAGAGAGCCATATCTTTAAAAAAGGGGTGAGGTCTGGCCAGTTTTGACATCTTGTGTCTTCCCTACCAGAGCCATCGCCTTGGTAGAAACTGAGGGCGCTAGAACCTTGAGAATAAGCCAGGCATCTGTTCTCCACCTCTCCACTCCACCTCCCCCTGCCCTGGGGCCCCGGCCCAGCCCCCACCCCATCCACGGGCTGTCATGTTTGGGACAGAGCCAAACATGAAAGGGAAGATGACTGGCCCCGATACAGGTCCCAGGAATGTGCAGGTATCATTAGTGGACAGAGAGCTGCACGCCATGGCCTGTTTGCTCCCAACCCCTCTCCAGGGTGGACCCCAGGCTACAAGCAGAAGAAGCAAGCCCCAAGTACGGTGCCAGCCAGGCCAAGTGGATTATCCAGATGAGTAATGGAGGCATGGTTTTTCCTTGCCTCACAAAGGTAAGAGCCTCAAGTGTCCTGTGAACAGGATTCGGGGCAAAGACTGTTCATAGGCTGGTCCATGAGGTTCAGCTGGCCCCTAAAGGCTCCCCACTCTCCAGGGAGGTTTGAGGGCCATTCAGCCTTGGACCTAGAGGATGGAGACTGCATCTTGTAGTGCCGGCTTCAGCAGCCGCCCCATCCTGGCCATGGGAGGCATTTGGGTGGAGGGTGGTACAGCCCTCCCTCCAGGTGGCTTCCACTCGAGGGGGGCATCAGAGCCTCAGTCTTTAAGAAATTCCAAGCCTGAAGGGAACACAGAAACCCTGGCCTCAGGGGGCTCCCAGTCTAAAGAGAGACACAGAGGCCCTGCTTCAAGCCAAAAAACAGCCCTCCCCACTCCCTGTAATGAAGATAATGTGTTCACGGAGCCGCCGGCCAAGTCAGAGGGAAGACTGACCTGGGTTAGTGGGACAGCTCAGTCTATCCTGGTGGCCTCCTTGGAGATGATCCCCAGGGAGGAAGACTAGCCCGCCCCTCACATATATACCCACTCACTGGCCCTGAGAGCCCCGGCCCCAGGAACGTTAGGGCCCAAACCATCTCCCTCTCTGCTGCCCAGTGGCGGGAAGCTCCTGCGCGCTTTCCCATGGGGAGTTGAGGAGGGGTGGGGGGCAGGAACAAGCCTCCCAGGCATTCCTCCTGCATTCCTGGGGCCATGCCCTCCTTCCTCCCTGCCTCAGCCTGGCCATAAACTATTTCAGGCTTGCAAAATCTGGTCTGTTGCTCTCTTGCTCACAGCCCCCAGTGAGGCTGGGGCCTGGGCCCTGGCCAGGAAACCCGCAGCACCCCCAGAGCCCAGAGGGTTCTGGTCAACTGGACAGAGGAGACTGGGCGACCTCTTGGGCCACCAACCATAGAGGGGTTGCAGAGCAGAGAGAGTGGGGCGTGACCCACTCCATGGGGCAGAGCCCCCAGAGCCCCACTCACCAGAGACTGTGCCCAGGGAATAGGGAGAAGTGGTTACAAGGCCAGGCGTGTCTGGGGGTCCAGCAGTGGGAAAGGGCATTCAGACAGAACCTCTCATACAAGGCTCATCTCCCCTCACACCCAGAGTTGGGTCATCATCACCATTTTACAGAAGAGAAGACTGAGCCTCCAATCGACCAAAGCTCTTCTTCAGGTTTGAGTAACGTCTTCCCATCTGATCATATGCGTTGCAGGGGCTGGAATCTGGACTTCTTTCTCTCTGCCCTACTCCCCACTCTCCAGCCCACCCAAACGCCAGTGAATGTCGGCGCCCTTCCTCCTCCATCCCTGTCCCTCTGCAGCCTACCTGACACCCAGTGCCCAGACCTTCCACAGCACCACATTCACCCTCTCCCCCAGGGTCACCCTCCGTGCTCCCGCTCCTACCCTTCACAGGTTTCCACCTTCCTTTTCCCCTCCCCCTGGTCACAAGCTGTGTCTATACCGCCGGTCTTCTCTGTACCTGGTAGGCTTCTCTGCCCCTACTCTGGGATGTGATCCAGTTCTCAATTCTCAGGAAAGACTCCGAACACCTGGCCCCCTGCCCCTCCCTCCCCAAGGGTGACTGACCTTCCAGTGTCCTGGCCATGGTAGCTAGGCAAGCTGATCCTTTCCACCTTCAGGTAGCTGGGGTCTTGGGAGAAGGGACCTCGGTGGGACAGACGCCAGCTCAGACTCCTCTCCATGTCATCAGGTTCCAGAATGGAGACAGGTGGCCAATGAATGAATGAATGAATGAATCCCACAATTCCTTATTGAGCAACTATGTGTTCTCAGTGTTTATCATGTGGCAATATGGCAGGGCGCCTGGGTGGCTCAGTCGGTTGAGCATCCGACTTCGGCTCAGGTCATGATCTCGCAGTCCATGAGTTCGACCCCTGCTTCGGGCTCTGTGCTGACAGCTCAGAGCCTGGAGTCTGCTTCAGATTCTGTGTCTCCCTCTCTCTCTCTCTCTCTCTCTCTCTCTCTCTCTCTCTCTGCCCCTCCCCCACTCATGTCCTGTCTCTCTCTCTCTCTGTCAAAAATAAACATTAAAAAAATTTTTTAAAGATTAAAAAAATAATAATGTGGCAATATGACAAATTCTTGCCCTCATGGAGCTTCATTATAGTGGGGGGAGGGGGCAGAAGATAAACAACAAAATACATAATGTCAGGTGCTGTTATGAAGCAAAATAAAGCCAGAGGTGCTTAGGGAGGGTGGGCTGGGTGTGCATGAAGGATGCTCACCAAATAAATGCTTCTGTGCATATTAAGTCAAAGAATGAATATGGAAGATGCTGGACCAGGTTCTGACCCCACACTATCACTAACTGTATAATCTTGAGCAAGTCATGTCTCCTCTCTGGATCTCAGTTTCCTTATCTATAAAGCAAGATGATTGCGCTGGAAAGCCATCGAGGTCTGACTTCAACTTTGACCTTCAAGGACTGCAACACATCACGCTTCTGTGAATGCAATGGGGAAAAGTATAGGCAATTTAGAAGCTGTTCTGAGGGAGACCTTTCTGGGCCCCAGCAATTCCCCAGGCTCCAGTGTTTCTGTTGATGTCACAAAATCTGCACGTTGGAGAGTGGATTTGCATCCTAGGTCCCCAAGTTCCTGGATGGCGTGTTATGCAAATGTCAGTAACCAGCACAAATAACTAGATTCCTATTCAGGCTTCTTCCCAGAGCAAGCGGAGGGAGGCAGGGTCATACCTGGCTACAAGGAAAGTGGAACTTCCTGGAGGCCTGGGGGGTTAGGCTTACCTCCTTTCTTCTCTTCTGGTGCCTTCAAGCCCATTCTCCAACCCCTAGTCAGACACCCCCACTGGGCTGTTCTACAAATGCCCACAGGGACCCCTTTGGGACTGACTCCCCAGTCGTGACAGTTCTAGCAGTGGGACCTGTCTTCCCAAAGGAGGCTGGGGGACAAACTCACCTAAGCCCCTAGGATGGGCTGCCCAACTTCAAGACCAGCCCTGCCCTGCCCTGCCCCACCAGCTCCTAGGGCAGCAGCCTTTGGGGTTTGTAGCAGCCTGGGGGGTCCTGGAGCTCCTCCTTCTCCAGGCACCCCCCTGCCACCATCCACCATGCCAGACCAATCCTAGAGACTCCAACCTCTAATGCCTCCCAAGATCAGTAAACATTGTGGCTTCCCCTTGCTGGGGTTGCCTGGCCAGGATTTGTGAATCTCAGGTCTCTCTCTTTCTCTCTCTCTCTCTCTCTCTCTCTCTCTCTCTCTCTCTCACACACACACACACACACACACACACACACACTCATCCAGAGTCTTGTACATGCTCTCACACGCACAGCAGCACACACACACAAACACACACTGAGGGACACAGAGAACTCCCACCCGGAAGTAAGAATTCACGGAGGGGAGAAAACGAACGTTCAGAAGGAGCTTTACTTATGCCCGTCTCATTGGATCCTCCCCCGACCCTAGGAGCAATATTTGAGCACTCCTACTTCACAGAAGAAGAAACTGAGGCCCCCACAGACACCCACCCTCAAGTGAATGGCAGACCCAGAAGTCCACCTGGTTCTGTCTGACTCCCGCTCCGTGGGCCCACGGCTCCACACTCCACACTTGTGCACAAAAGGAGGGGCCGGTGCAAACGGTTCAGAGCCACGGGTCTGGACACTGACGTGCTGAGTCTGGTTCTACCACTGCCTGTCCAGGGGACCCTGGGCACAACTCTTCTCCTCCCGAGGCCTCAGTGTCCTCATCTAGGAAATGGGAATCATAACACCTCCCTTTTCTCTGCATGGAAGTGATCCAGATGGCCCTTCAAGGGTCCTTCTGATTTCCATGTCCAGGTTTCTCTGACTCCAAGCTGGAGCCTCAGGCCACCCAAGGTTGCACACCTACTCCATGGACCTGGCCAACACCTCCCGAGATGGCCTCTTGCCTTGCCCTCCCCCTTAGGGGTGGGGGTCAGAGGAGGCCATGCCAGGCAGGGCCCTTTCTTCCATTGGGCCCCCGAGCACAGCCCCCATTAGTGCTGACTTACAGCTTTGCCTGCTGCTGACATCAGCACCCATCTGTTTGTGGTGGGAAAAGAGGCCTCCTAGGGAAACAGGTTTGCTAAATCTCTGCCAGGAAGGACCTCCCAGCTGTGCTGTTAGAGCAGGTTTGGTAAATACCCCGGGCAGGCACCTCTGGAGAGGGAGTGGCAGTCCGAAAGCCATGCCTCCTCCAGGCAACCCTCCCCTCTCCCCAGCCACCCCAAACCATGATCCAATTCCCATCCCTGGCTTTGGACCTTCCAGCCAGTTCCCTGAGCTATTCCGCCTACCCTCCCAATAGCCATCCTTCCTCAAACACCCCATCTCCTGTACCACCAACCCCCCCCCACCACCATCGTCACCCTCTTGTGTCACCTCCAACCATCAAAACCCCACTATCCCATTCCTCCCCCATTTTTCGTCCTCACCCCTGCCAACAGCGCTCATCCACCCCAACCCAAGAGCTCACCATCCAATCCATAACTGGTCTTCCCCCCTGTCTGAAATCGTTCCAGAGTGATAATTGACGGGAATGATATTCATAACACAAACCTGGGACCCCTCCTACAGTCCCAGGAGGCAACGGCATCCTGTATGCTGCTCGTCTGGCGTGCCCCCCAGCAGGGCCTATGCATACGACCGTGTGCAAATACTCAGAGGATGTGGACGCTTCCCTTACTTAATAACCATCTGTCCCGGGGAGAGCTGAGGGGGCCCAGCTGACACAGCGCCATCTCTAATACCCCTGAGCAAGCACTAAGCACCGCCCTTGGTTGTTTAAACACACATCACCCAGGTGCTGAAGAACAATTAAAAGTGATCACGGTAGATCAGCGTCCCTGATGGATCTTACCTGTCTTAAGCCCAGATAAACCTATAGGAGAATCTGTTTCCAAATCTGTCGTTTCTGACAGCGGGTATGCTGGATTTCACCTCGTAAAGCCCGCTGGGGTCGATGGGGTTCACACACACGAGTTATAGAAGAGCTTGCCTTACTCTTCATTCAGCCTGACGCGTCCACGATTTGGCTAGAAATTATTCAGGAGAATCTCATTTAACATGCGGTATTAAAAAAAAAAAAAAAAAAAGACAACACCGCCTCACTTTGGGGTTTAAAGTCTGAGGTAGTGTAAAAAAACAAAACAAAACAAAAAAAAGACTTGTGTCGGAATCCCGAATCTGCCATTTGATTGTTATGCCTCAGTTTCTTTATCTGTAAAATGGGAAGGAGAATGTCTGCCCCAGGGGACTGGGTTTGAGGGGTGAGTATGCTTAAGGACTTTTTTTTTTAGGCCCAGCTTGGCCGCAAGATTGAGCTGAACAATCATTCTAGAATGCGGTCAGAAAAATTGCACTTACTATCTTGCCTGACCCATGTCATTTTGAGTTCTTTTTACCGGGGTCACTTCCAAAGTCAAAACGAAGTTTATTACTGACACTGCAGTTAAAATTAGATGGTGAGTGCTGATGATCTCTTTTATGAAACCGCTTACTAACTTTAATACTCAGACACTCCCGCTTTGATCTGTTTTTGACTTTACGATATGCTGGCCACAAGAGGTTGTATCTGCCCTTCTCTGTGGAAGTCTTGCCATGCCCTTTGGCCAAAGGCAAGTCCAGTGTGAACTTCCTTCCAGTCACCATCACAGTCACTAAAATCCAAATGTTTCTTGGGACTTGCACAGAGAGGAAAACAGAAGCCTCTCCCCTGCCTGCCCTCCCCCAGCTGCCACCAGGCAGGAGGAGGATCCAAGCTGAGCCCTTGGAGAGCCCAAAACTTTAGAGCAGGAATCTTCAAAGACTGGCCTCTGGCCCAGCAGTAAGAGCATCACCTGGGAGCTTGCTAAACACGCAAAGTTATCATATGCTGAACTGAGAACACACTCCTGCACTGGAACATGGGTTACTTAAGTATGAGAATCACCACGTTCTAGAACCTCAGGCACAACATGTGTGGACAGTGGAGCTGTTAAGGCACATGCAGGTCTGAGGATGTCATTTTAGCGGGGACAAGAAGGGGGGCAGGGACATCACTGGCTCAGGCCTGGGAGTCTGCACCCTCAGCACTCCCGGAAGCATGCAGAGAGGGTGGCCTGGGGTCTGGGGTAACATTAGGGATCATGGAAACCACAGGCTGAAAGGGAGGTGGGAAGGGAGCAGCGTGCCTGGCTGTCGCTCGGGCCTCTCACCCGCTGGGGGTCCCAGCAACCTCTCCCAGCGGCCTTCACCTCTGTTGGCAGGAGCCTCCTTGCTCCCCAGGCTCACTAGGAACTCATTTGTGATGCTGACACTCCCGGCTGTGGTTTGGCACCAAACTCTGGTGGCCCCCAGACCTGGCCCAGGGCCATTACCTAATGGGGGTCTCACCAGAGGGCCTGAGTTTGGGGTGCTCAGGCCTTGATGGTATAAGTCCCCACCCCCACCCCCGAATGCCCTGTCCACTGTTCTCCCTCCCTGTGTGCCTGATGCTCTACTGGGCTTGGAGGTACAGCGAAAAGTCACGAAAGCCACGATTCCCGCCCTCAAAGAGCCTACCCAGCACTGAAGGCCACTGTTTCCCAAGTCCTAAACCATGTGCCGGGGCGCTGAGCTCTCTGAACTTTGCAGGACTTAATGAGACAGTCAGCCATGAAACAGATACCAACCCAGGGCAATGAACTGTGAATACCCGAGGAGGGCGGCTGGCCAGGTATGCAGAGTTCAGAGAGAGACAGTTGAGCACAGGATGATCGGGAATTTTCCCAACAGGGAGGAGGCCCAGTGCTGATCTGGACAGGAGATGTGGCAGCAACAAGAATATGGCCTTCTCTGTCTCTAACTCTCTTTGCCTCTGTCTCTGACTCTCTCTGCGTTTTCTTCTTCCCATAAATGGGTAAGGTCTCCTTATGATAGACTGCAATCCTGTCATTAAAACCCTACTGGGGCAATTAACGGGAGAATGGATGAACAAACTGTGTTATATCCACACGTCTGAATACTACTCAGCAATAAGAAAGAACTCGTATCCTGGAGTATCCTGGCGACAACATGGATGAATATCAAAAAAAGCATTATGCCTGGGGCACCTGGGTGGCTCATTCGGTGAAGCGCCTGATCCTTGGTTTTGGCTCAGGTCATGATCCCACGGCTTTGTGGGTTCGAGCCCCACGTCGGGCTCGGCCCTGGCAGCATGGAGCCTGCTTGGGATTCTCTCTCTCACCTCTCTCTCTCTCTGCCCTTTCCCCACTTGCACTCTGCCTCTCTCAAAATAAATAAATGAACTTTAAAAACTTTTACATCTTAGAAAAAGCATTACGCTTAATGAAAGAAGCCAGACAGAGAAGACCACATAATACATGATTCATTTATATGAAATTTCTGGAAAAAGTAAAACTACATAGAGAAAAAGCAGATAATAGATTAGCAGTTGCCTGAGGTTGGGCGCCGGGGTAGGAACTAAGCACAGGGAACTCTCTGTCAAGTGACAGAAATATTCTAAAACAGGATCTGCTGATGGTTGCACAACTGCCCAAATTTACTTGAAGCACTGAGTGTATTCTTGAAGTGCGTAAATGTGATGGTATGCGAATTTCACCTTCCTAAAGAAGCATGACAATTAAAAAAAGAAGATAGTTCACAGATGGATAGATAGACGGTTGGACACGTGGAAAAAAATGATCCTTACCAAATGCTGATTGTGTGATTAGATGCTGTGATTGTGTTGATATGGATCCTCACTGTTTAACTTTTCTGTACGTCGGAAAGCTTTCACAGTAAAATGTTGGGGGCATTTTTAAAAGCAGGAAGGTGATCAGAAGATCTGTGGTTCAGAAAGGTCATTTTGACCACGGGAATGGTAAAATGGAAACCACTGACGGTGTGGGCAAGGACGTGGAGGAGCTGGACGGAACGACAGACACGCGGGGAAAAGCACTTGCGAAAATGGCCCTATCTGCCCTGTGGCACAGTAATTCCTCCCCTAGGTACCTAAGAAGTACGCACACTTGTATACCACAAGGCATAGATAAGAGTGTTTACAGCCGCATTATTCACCATAGCCCTGAACTGGAAGCAGCCCAGTGGCTATCAGTGGAACAGATTAAACATCGTATATTCACTGGATAGGATACTACAGAGCTATGAGAATAAATGAACCGCACGCACACCCTGGTGAATTCACGACATGTGAATTTCACAATGTTGAGCAAAAGGAATCAGACGCAATCGAGTACACGCGATGTGATTCCATGCATATGATGTTCCCAAGCCAGGCAATGCTAACTGTCAGGAACGGAAGACGGAAGAGTGCCTGCCTCTGATGGGGAGACAGCTGGCGGGGGTGGGGGTGGGGGGGACATTGAGCAAGAGTTGTGGGAAGCTGGTAGCACTCACTTTCTTGATCTGAATGAACAATTGCATATAAAACTCATGAGACGCAGGTTAAAAAAAAAAAAATCACCGAGCTCTGTACTTATGAGCTGTGCACTTTTCTGCATGTGTATTGCCATGAGGTAAAGACAAAGTTTATTAAACAGCTGACCTTCACTCAAGGGCACCCTCACCTTAAACCTGACCCCCCGAGGGGCTTCTGGAGAAGCAGCCAACTTGCTTCCACCACTTTGAGCAGTCTGGGACAGACTCTATACCAGATCTAGCGTAGGCGAAGTCCTTGGCATTTGTCAGATCTGCAAGGTCACTGGAGGGAAAAGAGGCATCAGAGGCTTTGATGCCAGACTGGGCCAGGGAGCCCACAAAAAGTCCTAGGAAGTTTGGCACACCAGCCTAAATCAGAGTGAATCATAAAGGAGCACTCCAGCCCGGGCCTGTGGAGATCAGGGTACATGCAAGCCGTGGGCAAGGAGAATGTTTCAGGTCACTGAGAGATACAACAGGCCTGCTCTCCTGCCCCAAGCTGCCACCCTCAAATGATCCTCTACCTGTCTTAATCCTCTAAAAGGACTTCAGTAAAAATCTACTAAAATTAACTCAGTAGAGGGGCGCCTGGGTGGCGCAGTCGGTTAAGCGTCCGACTTCAGCCAGGTCACGATCTCGCGGTCCGTGAGTTCGAGCCCCGCGTCAGGCTCTGGGCTGATGGCTCAGAGCCTGGAGCCTGTTTCCGATTCTGTGTCTCCCTCTCTCTCTGCCCCTCCCCCGTTCATGCTCTGTCTCTCTCTGTCCCAAAAATAAATAAACGTTGAAAAAAAAATTAAAAAAAAAAAATTAACTCAGTAGAAACTGTTTTGTAAAGAAATACTCACCCTTTAGATATATTTTGTATTGGTGAGGTTTCAGTGTTCAGATGACCGGTTTCTCAATGCAAGGTCTGCTTTTCTTTCTTTCTTCTTCTTCTTCTTCTTTTTTTTTTTTTTTTATAATTGACTCCAATTTTCCATGAAGAGAAGGCAGAGAGGTTGGTTTATAGGTTATCCACAGCAGGAAGTCTAACTCCAGGTAGAATGATCAGGCCTCCCGCATGATCACAGCTAATTGTGTACTGGCATTGTCTGTGTGCCTTCGTATGTGTGATAAAATGTTAAAAGTGTGATTAGAAGTTGCAAGTCCCAGCTTAGAAACGAAATGGCGACAGCAGGCACAATCTAAATTCTTATTAGATTGAACCAACCGTTGTGATGTGCTCACGGGCCCAGAAAAAAACAGCCATCACCAACGTATGAACGTGTGGTGAGCCCTATAAGGGCTCTACCCGTGTGTAGAAGGGTGCCTGTGCGTGAGTCTTGGCAAAGCCAGCCTGAAGAGACTTTTGCAAGCTGTAAACCATGCCGGCCTTCATCGTGGGTTGGCTTCTCCCAGCAAGTACCCTCACAGACTTGAGTGGCTGGTGAGGGGAGAGGGCTCGAAGGCCAAGCGATCCCCCACGAAGCTCTGTAACAGGCTTCTGTGCCCCAATAGATTTGAGACGGGCGGTGTTCAAGTGAAACACAGTTGTGTTGGCAAGGCTCTTGGGGAAAGAGGCTCAAACGCAGCCGGTGGTAGTGGGGCTGGGACCCCCTATGGAGGACAACCTGGCAGTGTCTTTCCAAATTAAAAAATGCACGCGGCCTTTGACCCAGCAACTCCACTCCCTGACACCTTCCCTACCGATTCAGCCCTGCAGTTGCCAAGTGGTGCGCCGGCAAGGATATTCGTGTGAGGCATTGTTTATCGTAATAAAAGCCTGGAAACAGCCCCGCTCTCTCAAACGGGGTCTGGCAAAATTACCTCGGGAGTAGTAGCGAACGTTTATTGAGTGCTTACTGCACGCCAGGCCGAGTCCTAAGCCCTTTGCAAGTATTATCTCATTGACTGTGCACAAAATGCTCTGCGGTAGACGCCGTTAGTGACCCCCGGTCCACAAGGGAGGAAACTGAGTCACCAAGAGATTAACTCACTGGCTCAGCAACAGTCAAACTGGTTGGTAGCCGAGCAGGGATCTAAACTCCAAAGTTTACGCTCTTTCCCTCTTCATGAGACGGTATCTTCCCAATGAAAATTTGAACCAGAAGGTCAAGGGAACACACTAGAGCCATAAAAAAAGACAACACAGCTCTATGTGTACGAACATCATGTAGTTCCCAGATACCTTGTCCCCTGAAACACCCACCCCCCCCCCCCGCGGGGGGGGGGGGCAATGCCATCATTTGTATGGAGGGAAAAAGGTTATAAATGTATCTTGGACTATCTTTAGAAAGCTGTACAGGAAACCTGTAACTTGGGGGCCTCCAAGAAAGGGAACTAAGTAATAGCCGGAGGAAAAGATGGGAGACAGGCTTACATTTCTGTGTGAATTTGGTGTTAGCTTTTTATTTTATTTTGAAGTCATTTCAAGCTTGTAGAAAAGTTGCAAAGAATTGCCTATACCCTTCACCTAGATTCACCAACTGTGACTGTACTTGAATTTTTTGTCTCACCGTGTCCGTATCGTACCTCTGTGAGATAAAAATGAACAAGACCAAGGGTTTTTTTGGGGGGGGGGGTAATTTTTTTTATTTTTTATTTTTTGATGTTTATTTACTTTTCAGAGAGAGACAGAGTGTGAGTCAGGGAGGGGCAGAAAGAGAGGGAGACACAGAAGCCAGCTTAACCAACTGAGCCACCCAGGCACCCCAACAAGATCAAGTTAAACAAGCATTTTCTATCTCAGGAATTCTAGAGACTACAAGATGCCAGGTGTTCCAGTCTCTTAGAAGGAAGCCAACTGCATAGCTTTTTCAGGAAGTCAACCTTGAAACACTCATCCTCTGGAACAGATGCTTCCTCACCCAGAAGAATGTGCCTGAGCCTAGGACTGTAGAGGAGGAGCCTAAGGAAGCTTCCAGAACTGTAGAGCTGAGGCCAGAAGCAGCTGCGCCTTTGGGTAGGACAGGGCAGGGGGCAGGGCGGGACTACAGCAGATGGGGACGAAATGAAGGTATGCCAGGTGCCCAGGCAATACCAGCAAACCCTCCCAATCCTGTTCAGTCCCTTTTATCATCTACTCAGGCCCTGGCGCCACTGAGTTCAGGGCCTGAGATGGACTGAGGTCCCTCATCCCGTGAGCCAGATGCCTGGGGGAAAATACCAGGTAGAGACACAGGGAGGGCAGGGGTTTCCTGCCACTTTTAAAGGCATTGCCTCCCCTGAGTACTTGCTACTTAACCCCAGAGGCTGTTAACTTGCTCCCTTGCAGCCCAGTCGCTGGGGCTCAGCTACCCTATAATCATCTGCCCTGACTTACCCAGAGTTTTTCAAGGGTCATCAGCCTGTTCCTCAGGCGTGCGTCATTCTTTCCTGCCCCCACCCTCACCTGGGATTTTTGTGAAGCCAGGACTGTCTCCAGTTCAGATGGGCTCCCTAAGGCCATGTCTACGTCTGACCCTCAGATTGGGATTTTTGAGGCCATGGCTGTGTCCCACCCCCTGCTCCGACTCTGACCGACAATACTTGAGAGGAGGGCTGTGTCTCCCCCCTCGGACTAGGGTTCCTCAAGTCCGAGACCTTGGGGAGCCGTAGACTGGAGACTGTCCCCCTCCCACATCTGTCCTTTTTGGCTCCAAAGCCAAGGCTCTGCTCAGGCCCCTATTTCACACACCTTCAAGTCTCGGTGCATGCAACCCCCGAGGCCTTTCGCCTGCCTGAAAGGCCTGTAGCTGACCCCAGCAGGCCAGTGGTGGGGCCGTTGCATAACAGCCGCCTGGCCGCAGATTTCCGATGATTCAGCACTATGGCCTGCACAGGACCTCTGTGGGGCTGGACCCAGGACACAGCTCCTCGGAATCAAGGGACAGGAAGCCCAAGGGGTCTGGCTCACCTGGGACTCTACACTGTAGCCCTGACACACTGGGAAAGGGACATACTTCCTGGGCCCCTCCCGGCTGCCCTCGGCCTGAGTGCAAGGACCTGGGCCTGGGTAGTGGTTTCAGTCTTGTTTCTGGGCAGGACAACCTCATTGCCATGGAGAGCCCATTGTTGGGGGGTGTAAACCCTTCCAGCAGGGTGTGGCCCAGGGGAAGAGGGGCTTGGTGGCCAGCAAAGGGACGCCCCCCAAGGGCCAGCCTGGGTCTGGGGGGCCAGCTTGGCAGTTCTTTCTCAAACCACTAGATGTCACTTCCATTTCAAAGGAACCCACTGGTTGGAATTTTCCCCAGTCAGGTGCCCCCATCCTTCTCCGAGTCTTAAAGGCACACAGCCCACAGGAGAAAACTCCACTTTCCCTGAGGACCAAGATTCTGGAAACCTGGCCAGGAGCTGCCTCTACACCTGAGCTGAAGCTTCCGGGAGCTCCATAACATCCTACCCCAGCCCTGCAGAGAGTGAGAAGAGGCAGAACGCCGTCTCCTCAACCCCCACTCGCCCTACAGGTTATTATAAAAATGGTATTCGCTGAAATAAAAAAATAAAAAATAAAAAAATAAAAAAAAAAACCACACGGTCAAAGTAATGTGAGTATATTTAGGGGGACAATACGTGAAACGGGATACATACCCCCCCAGAGATCCTATTCAGGGCCAGGAGATTCTGGGTTCACCAGGGCCATGTTGCCCATGCCCCTGGCTTCAGACTATCAATAAATCGGCCATGAATTTCTAGTAAGGAGAGATCTGAAGGGGGGGTTCCAGGGACCCTGCCTTTCTCCACGCACATCCCCAATATTCAGTCAACATCTCTCAGCTGGCTGGTACCAATTATTACAACTTACAATGTGCTTTATCCCACTTCAGTCCCCCAACAACTGCCATAAGGTTAATATAATTTTAAGCCCATTGTACAGATTGAGAAACAGAGGCGTGGAGAAGGCTAAGTTAGAAAGCTCTTCCTGGAGTCTCTTGCTGCTCTCACCTTACCTCCCTCAGTCAGACACCTGCCAGGACAGGGCCTGGGGCCAGCTGGTGGGTTTTACCCACACCTCAGGTAGCTGCTTAAAGACTCATTCTCTTTAGCTCATTAATTAGGATGGGCTTTTACCCAGGGGTTTCCAAACTTGGTTGCGCATTAGAATCACCTAGGGAGCTTCCAAAACTCCTGCTGCCCAGGTCACCCCCACACCAGTTAATTCAAAATATAGGAAGGCTGGAGTGAGAGCAACAATCAGATGATTTAAAAAAAATTTTTTTAATGTTTGTTTACTTTTGAGAGAGAGAGTGTGTGTGTGTGTGTGTGTGTGTGTGGGGGGCGGCGGCCCCCCCCCCGCGAGGGGAGAGCAGAGAGAGAGCCAGACACAGAATCCGGAGCAGGCTCCAGGCTCTGAACTGTCAGCACAGAGCCCGACATAGGGGCTCGAACTCACGGATCACGAGATCATGACCTAGACCGAAGTCAGACATTCAACCGACTGAACCACCAGGGCGCCCCTGAGCTTATATCAGAGGATGCTCAGTAACAAAGAACTGACCCTCTAGGTAGGCAGATAGTGTTATTTTCCTACAGAGGCAGGACAGAAGCTCAGAGAAGTGAGGCCACTTGCCTGGGACTTGGCTCCTAAGTTAGCAGAACTAATACCAAAACCCAGGTCTATAGAGCTTCTCCTACAAAAAGCTTCTCCCAGCTTCTTCTGGGCTCCTCTGGAGTTCTCTTAAACAGAGGCTCTGGTCTCTGAGGGTATTGCCTCTGAGACAAGGTCAGCTTCTTCCAGAGCCGTTAGATTAACACAAAGAAAACAGTCCCTCGTCAGCATCTGACCCCTCACCCTGGCCACTGACCGACAGCCAGCCATAACCACGACTGACCCTTTATCTCAGCCACAGGCTCACTCCACCCTGGACACAGCTTGACCCCTAACCCTGACCACCACTGACCCCTAATTGAGACCACAGGCTGTCCTAACGCCAGCCACTGTTCTACTCATGTTCAGCGCTGGTCAGAACGTCCAGTGCTCTGGCGACCCAGTCACAACAGCAGTAAATAGCTCTGTGTCGTATTATAATTACTAACAATAATAAGATAAACACATGGAGGCCTATGTTCCAGACAGGAGGTTGGGCTTTTTGTATTCGTGATTTCTTAACAGGATCTGGAATACCACTCTCTTCACCATCAGGTCAGTTATAAAGAAAAGCTAGAAAACCTCCAGTCAATCCTCCCACCTCCTACTCGCTTTCTTCCTGGTACCCAAGGCTCACGCTTCCCCACTGTCCCACCAAATGAACACACACACACACACACACACACACGCACGCACGCACACAAACTGTCATACTCACATATGCTCCTGCTGTCCCCAGGCTGGAGTGCCTGCCTTTCCTCCTCCCCACACCCATTCTCCAAGATCCTCCCAAGGCCTCGCAGCCCCAGGAAACCTCCAAGGCCCCCAAGATCCCATGATGTCCATGCTTCCTGACCCCATCAGGAGGTGGCACCAGGCCCAAGAGAGCAAACGGCACCTGGCTGGATGGAGCATCTTCACCAGGTGAGGGTGGTCAGGGCCCACACAGCCTTGGAAGTGAAGGTCAAATGGCGAGGGCACTTGTCTACACATGCGCTCACATATGCACACATTCACCAAGTGTGTTTATAGAGTTCTGAGCAACTGTAAACTTGGCTTGCTCTGGCTGCCCCCAGGAGAGGGAAAACCATAAACGCCTCCTGCTCCAGCCAGTTCTTCCAAGGCGAGTTACCCCACAGGATTGGGACACCTCACCATCTCAGGGAACAGGCTGTACCTATCCACTTTCTACCTAGTCTCCTGTCCCCAACCCAGGGGAAGGGCTTCCTCCCAGGATCCTGCTCGTGGTCCTCCTGGGTCTTTGCCCCAGCTATTCCTGCCCTTGGGAACGCCTCACCCCTCTCTTCTTCCACCCAGCCTTGCCACCCTGAAAGGCTCGTGGTAAGCCTTACCTCCTCTAACACACTTCCACTGATCTCTATTACACATAGTAAGTACTTTCCAGAAGGGGCTTTAGGACAAAAAGAAGCATCTGTGGAATAAACCCTAATACTTCACTCTTGGAAATCCATTCCTTTGGCTTAAGAATTGTTCTCTCTTGGGGCGCCTGGGTGGCTCAGTCGGTTAAGTGTCCGACTTCAGCTCAGGTCACGATCTCGCGGTCCGTGAGTTC
Source organism: Herpailurus yagouaroundi (assembly GCF_014898765.1). Classification (NCBI taxonomy): domain Eukaryota; kingdom Metazoa; phylum Chordata; class Mammalia; order Carnivora; family Felidae; genus Herpailurus; species Herpailurus yagouaroundi. The sequence goes on along the minus strand of NW_024412394.1, from coordinate 10,176,117 downwards.
GAGCCCCGTGTCGGGCTCTGGGCTGATGGCTCAGAGCCTGGAGCCTGCTTCCGATTCTGTGTCTCCCTCTTTCTCTGACCCTCCCCCGTTCGTGCTCTGTCTCTCTCTGTCTCAAAAATAAATAAACTTAAAAAAAAAAAAAAAAAAAGAATTGCTCTCTCTTCAGGAGGGATCCCTGGATATTTATTGTAGATGTGCCCCATCAGAAGCCGTCAGTGCATAGACAGGCACCAGCTTGGACCACGTGTTCTGGCTCAAACTCTGTCAAACTCTGTCACTACCCACTTGGGGGGGGGGGGGGGAGCATGGTCCTCTCTAAATGCACAGGGAGGAGGGTGGGCCTGCAAATCTTCAGGGTCTCTCAGCTCCAGTCGGCATCGGGAAATCACACATTTGCCCTCACCACCTTGAAATGTCGCTATAACTTTAAGGCGGGGAGAGAAATCCTACTAAGTCGAACCTAAAGCAGGATACAATCAGGTTAGCTGTAAGGAAGAACTTCCAGGCTGTGCATTACAAGGCTTAGGGGATCGTAAAGCAAAACCACAGGATGTCTCCTCTGGAAATCTTTAAAATGCAGGAAAGATGCTCCTGGAAGGCGGAGTCTGACTTTGCTGGATGTGGCCCTTTTATTATTACTATTAAAAAGAGAGAGAGTGTGACCTCTCTTCCAGCAAGGAAGGGGGGAGCGGGCGATGATGGAGTTTCCAGTGCCGAATGATAGAGAGCTGAATGCACCCAGGGCCTCACCCCCACCTCCTCCATTGTCCCCCGTTCTCCTTAATGAAGGCTCAAACCAGAGCAGCCAATGAGGCTTGGAAAATCCGCCTGTTGTGTGAGAGGATTTTCCATAAATCTCCCTCATTCAGGCGGCGACAGCCCCGTGCCCTGTGGAGGGAGGGCGGCCTGGCTCTTGGGGACCCTCATTAAGAACAGGTGCTTTCTGGCCAGCTCCCTGCTCCTCCGGGCCCCTCAACTGCTGGGGGGGTGGTCCTTGAGGTTGGGGGAGGAAACCCTCCAGCCTCCTCGGAGGCTTCTCCAAAGAAAATGACCTTGGACCCCTTCAGGCCTTCCAGGGCAACCAGAGGGGTGCTCACTCACCAATGGCAAGGCAGCTCGGAGTGTCGTGTGGCATAAATTTGCTTGTCACCCGTTCAAGTCCCCCCCGGTGAAACTTTATAGACCTGTGCTGTGAAGTATGGTAGCCACTAGCCACATGTGGCCATTTAATTTTAAAGTAATGAAAATTAGGTTTTACAAATGCAGTCATTCGCCTGCACAGTTTAAGTGCCCGGGTGGCTGGTGGCTACTGTATTCAAAGCGCAGATCCAGAACACTGCCACCATCTATTCTCTTGGACAGCTCTACTTAGACTGAGTACCGAGTACCGAGTACCAAGTACTGAGTACCAAGTACCAGGCAGGGCAACCTTCTACGGGTGAGGATGGACCCACGCCAGGCAGAAATTCCGGCATCTACAACAAGAACAGAAGTCTGGTACTGACAACGAAGAAGCCTCCAAGGACTCAGGGAGCCCCATCTGAGGAAGGGATACGGCCCTTGTCCTCAGGGAGCTCCCAGCCCAAAGAGGGTTAAATAATTCCTTGGTCAGATCTTGTTTTCCAGAGCAGGTGAGGAGGAAAGGGTCCAGCTGTCACTTAGCTGGCTCATTAGTGATGTCTTCTGGGGACCTGCCCTCCCCAGGGGTAATTATTAACAGGCCTCAGGTGTGAGGGAGCCTGAGGCCAAGGCCCCACCCTCCCAAGTCAGCTGACTGGGCCAGCTGGGCATCCTAGGGGGCCCAGAGCTGAGTCCCACCTGGAGACGGCCCCAGGCGTGAGTAATGCCCCCCTGTCCCCCCACTCGGAGCCAACCTTGCTTCATGTTTGATAAGATGAACCTCCAGCTGGGGGACAGGGCGCTGACCAGGAAAGCTGCCTGCCACCCCCCCCCCCGATTAAACAATGGGAAGTGCTTGGCACTGGGGGTCCATCCCTGCAGCCTCAAAGGGGAAGGTCTGATCCCCCCCTCAAATCTGGGCACGGCCTCTAGCCATGTCAGCAGGAATTTTCCACATGTGCTGAGATTTCTGTTTGCCTTCCCCATTAGCTCAACAAGCATGGATGGAAAGATGACTAAGGTAATTAGTGACTGTAGCCATCAGTCAGGGACAGAGGGGCCAGGCCAGGACAAGGTGCAGGGGCTGGAGTGGGGCTGGGGAGGCTGTGAATCAGCCAGAAAGCATGAGCACACGGGGCCTGGGCCAGGCCTGAGAACCTCAGGGCCGAGGGAAGGGGGCCTGGGAGCAGAGACAGCAAATGATGGCTTCAGCCTTGTTACCATGGAAACAGCTCCAAACAGAGGCTCCTGCAACCAAAGAGGGTGCAAACCCCTGATGGGTCAGTGGGCACAGGGATATTGACAAAGCACTGGGGATGCCACTGGAGAGCCCAACCCGAACCTCTTGCTGATGGGTAGAAAACAGCAGGTTCTTAGAAACTTCTTCCTGTGGCACATCCCAAGCAGGCCCCAGCCACCATCCACTTCAATAGGCTCCTGATTCTTTTGATCACGTGCCTCTATTAATAAAAAGTGTGTGATGTGTGCCCACATATGTATATTTTTTTGTTTCAACGTACACGCACTGCCATACTAATACATTATGTACATTATTGAAAAACACACCCCCAAATAGACATTTTAAAAGGATGAAAGAAAAAATAAATACAAGTAAGCTTCCAGCGCCTTCCCAAATATTGATGGACCAGTCTTGCCCACCCTGTTTTGGAGACCACTGATCTACTTAAAGAGTCTTGGTGACACATTGCTAACTAAGCTCCTTAAATGAGCAACCGTCACTGTGTTTGCAAATTCAACATCAGCCAGTCCTTCCAGGTTAATGTTGAGATTAGTTGCCGTCTCAAAATTCGTTTGAACTTGAGCCGACCCTGATGCTAGGGCAGAGATGGTGGCAGAGCTGGTGACGTCAGCTGACAACGGGCTCAACATGCCCCCGACCACCCTCGGGACTTTGCCGTGCTCCGTGGAATGAACGCCCTGCCACTTTTTTCTGCCCGACAACAAACCATCCCCCTACACTCCAGCTCTCTTCTCTTCTCCAGGACATCTTCCCTGGGTCTCCGGCTGTTCCTGTGTCTCACCTCTAAGCTCCCACAGCCCAAGCTGGAAACCTCCATTCTCGTATTTACCACGTCGTGCTGGCATGATGTGTTTAACCCTCTGCTCCCTTGCTAGACTGTGGACTCTTACAGGGTTGCAATACTCATTTTTGGATCCCCAGCCACCAGAACGCACAGACACGGACATACCCACCTGTATCCCCGTGCCGATGTTTTGAGCCTCTCGGCTTCACGTACAGGGCAGGCCTGGAGTGCCAGGGAGTGATGCCAAACCCCTCCCCTTCCCCAGGACCCCTCGACCAATGATCACAGGATTGGGGGGGGGGCACGGGGGGGAGGGATAATACCTGAGCTCACTTCCCCTTGGATGGTCATTTTGAGGTGACTTTTCTACCCAGCCTCCAGGGGGTCCCCAGCTGCAGCCCACAGCGGGCACCTGCCCAAATCACACATATTTTATTGGCTTCCTTCCTTTCCTTACTTCACTTCCTCACTCCCTGACCACCGACCCTTTCATGGGATCACCTCCCAAATCAGCTACTGGCTCTCAAATCCTCATCTCGAGGAGGAGCCAGCCCGAGATACTGACATATGTTAGGTGCTCAACATATTCTAATTAATGAGGGTCTATTGAGCAACATCTATGCCCCAGCCATGGGGGGTTCAAAGAGCAGAAACCTCACCGGGCCGGAGCAGTGGCAGAAGGTTCCTGAGGAGGTGGCTTGAACTGGGCCATTCTGGGCGGGCCAGGGTGGAACAGGCAGCCAGCAATAGAGACGGAATTCCCAGGAGAAGGAAGGACACAAGCAAAGGTGGGGACACTGGAAATAGGGCGACCAATCGAGAGAACATTGAGGAAGCACTGAGTGACACATCTTATCCCTGCCACAAGGGGTTTTCCCTTTTCCATGCCTGGTTCACAGGTTCCTCTTTCCTTGAATCCAGATCCTTGGCAGCTAAACTTGGGGCTTGGCATCTTGGGGGGGGAGGGGCTTCTCAGAAATTCCATGCACTGGCAGAGAAGCAAGCCCCCTGCCCCCTCCCTCCCCGCCCCGCCCTTTGGAACAAGCCTCATTAAGAGCTTTCCCAAGACAGGCAAGGGGATTAGGCTGATTTCTGGGAAGACCGAGGCCTCCACCTGCCCCTCTCCCCACGTCTGGAGAAGGGAGGGAGGCAGAAGGAAGGGGCCAGGGTTTCTCTGGGTTCCTCTGCTGATCATTAGGTGCAATTAAAAGCAGGCAGGAAGCAAATCTGGGCATGCTGACAGTGGGCTCTGTAAATGCCCTTGTCCACCCTGGCTTCTGGGGGTCCTGCCTTAGCTGGCAGCCATCCAGGCAGTGGCACCCACCATCCTGGGCACCCACCCTCAGCCAGAAAGGGCTTGTCCTGAGGCTCAGACCCCACCCTTTAGAACTGAGCTCAGAGAGGCCTAGCCTGGGAGGCCGGATGCTTGTGTCCTGCCTGGTTCTGCCATCTGCTAGTTAGGGGAACTTGGGTGAGTCTCTACCCTACATGTGACTCAGTTTCCCCAGCTGTACCATAAAGGAACTGGGTACTGTCTAGGGTCACTTCAACTCTGGTGTTTTATTTACTTATTAAAGGTTATTTATTTGGGGCGGGGGGAGAAAGAGAGGGAGAGAGAGGGAGAAGGAGCGGGAGAGGGGCAGAGAGAGAGGAGACAGAGAATCCTAAGCAGGGTCCGTGCTGTCAGAGCAGAGCCTGATGCAGGGCTCGAAACTCGCGAACCGTGAGATCATGACCTGAGCTGAAATCAAGCGTTAGATGCTTAACTGACTGAGCCACCCAGGCACCCCTCAACCCTGGCGTTTTGTATTCTAAGTGTGAGCTGCTTTGTGTCCAAGATTCTTCAGTCCAGAGATTCTGGGGTGCTGACCCACGAATCACACTAAGCTGCTCTGAGGTCCCAGGCTAGGGCCAAGGTGTTGCTATAAACACTATGGCATTCAGAAGGAAGGAGGCCCAGCATCTGAACCTTCAAGCAGTTTCCAGGGGGGATAACATCCTACACTGCCCCTTCTCTGAGCCTCCCATGCCTCAGCAATGCCAGGCTCACACTTTTAGGGTGAGGTTGTCTCTGACCTCACCTTGAGGAATGAATCTCAGGGAAGAGCGGTAATCCCCGGGAGCAGGAGTGGGTTCACATAGAACAAATCATGAAGTTAACCTTGCTTCTCCCTTCTACGGGGTCTCTGGTCCTGAGGAACACCATGGATATTGTGATTCTAGCAAGACCAGAAGGGGCTTATGAGCATCTAATCATTCATTGGCGCCTTTCATCTTGTGATTTTCCCATACAATAGGGGAGCAGCCTGGAAAAATGGCATAGTCTTTGGAGGAGGAGGTTAAACCTCAGGGAAACTCCCCCACTAGTGTGAGGTCCCAGAGACCTGGTCACGTTTTGGGAGAATACACTCAAGGCCCCACCCAACCCATCCATAGGTGAGGATAAGCTGATGTGACTTTTCCAGGAGCCTTCGGATCTGGAGATGACTTGGGTGGGTCCTGCCACAGTTAGAGTCTCCCCCTGGGCCAGGTGTCCACACATTAAAGCAAATAAGGTCAGGAGCTTGGGCCCTGCCTCAACAGCTTGGCCCTGGGAAATCCTTCACTCCCAGCCGGACACCTTGTAAATAAAAGCGTGTCCAAATTAGAACTATAGTAAGATATAATTTTTCACCTATCAGATTGGCAAAAATCCAAAAAAAAAAAATTTTTTTTTCTTGATAGCACACTTTATTGGCCAGGCTGTGGGGAAATGATCACACTCATCCATTGCTGGCGGGAGTTTAATTGTTCAAATCTCTGTGGAGAACAATTTGGCAATATGTATCAAGATTACAAATGCATATACCCATTGACCAACAATTCCAGGTCTGAGAATTGATGCTGCAGATATACCTAGTACGTGGGAAATGACGCATGTACAAGGTTATTCACTGCAGCATTGTTTGTAAAAACTAAAGAAGGAAATGACCTAACTCAACAAAGGACTGGATGAATAAATGACAGATCAGCCATACAATGGAATATTATGCAGCTGTAAAAAAAAATGGGGGGGTGGGAATCCAGACATTCTTTACGTATCATTATCAAGAGCCCTCCAAGGTGGAATGAACTGAAGAGGTAAGGTCCAGAACTATGTGTAAAGTACACTACCTTTTGTGGAGAAAAGGGAAAAAATAAGAATAGAAATTTAAAAATTCATGCCTTCCCTCACTGACACAGGGTAACAACTCATGAGACTTGGAACCAACCTGCCTTGCCCACTTCTCCACCTTGGGATAAGAAGCAAATGAGCTAATGGGTGAAAGTCAAGAGCTCTGGACACCGTCAGGGACCAGGGGAAGGCCTGGCTAGAACCTGGCTGCAATTAATCCTGTCCTCAGACCTCCTCCTTACCCCTTAGGGCCTTGGCATTTAAAGGCTAGCCTCAGCTCTCTGCCCCTGACCTTATTAGGACCAGTTGTCCTGGGCCAAGGAGGAAAGATCAGGGGCGGGGCTTAATATGTAAATAAGGTATTCGGTCCAGTAAGCGCCAAGGACTCCCCGTCCCCTCCTTCAAAGGAAGGAAAACCCTGTATTCTGGCGGTCCCTGGGCTGTTCACACTGCAAGCGATGGTTTAGAGTGTATGTCCTCGTTTGAAATCGATTGTGCTCGTATTGTTTTCTTTGTACTTAAACCGCAAGTTGATTTTCGTTTTTGAGTTGTGCATAAGCTAAAAGTGAAAGGTATTTTATATCCAGTTGTATGTCTGCATACATCTAAGCAAACCTGAATTCAGCTTACTGGGGCCCCATGAGAATATTTTCCCCTTGAAATGGGGCCCTAGACGTTATTCACGGTTGAGAAAAATCTGTTTGATCACAAGCTTCTCAGGGGCCTAGAAGAAGCCTTTCCTTCTTTTTAGTGAGAGAGGTGGAAAGGGATACCTTCTTGGGAACACAGTAGGTGCTTAGGAAATGTTTGCCCAAGTAATTATCTGATTTCAGTAGGAATCTCAGCGGCAAGCAGGCAAGGTCCTGTCATTGATTGCAGTTGGCAACGTGGGGAAGCAGATGGGGCAGGGCCCAGAGCCCACACCTGGCCTGCATCCTCCGTGCACCTGCCTGGGAATGGGGGTGGTGGCGGCAGCAGACCAGGGCAGACCGCTACCGATGTCGGGTGTGGTCCCCTAAGTCAATGGGAGCACGTTCCTGAGATAGGGGTGCGATGGTTGGAATGTGAGACCAGAGGCAGTGATGGACCACGCCAGCCCAAGAGCTGAACAAATATTGACCCTGAGCAGGGCAGCCTCTTGAAAGCCCTCCACGGGATGCCTCTCGCTGTTCCCCTGTCTCCAGCCAGCCTCCCAGCAGGGTGCCTCCAGCTGAGGTGGGGGGAGGGGGAGGCTGGCTCTCCCTCTGGGGCGCAAGGCCCAGAAACCCTGTGCCACCTCAGTGGTCCTGCCCTGAAGTTCCAGGGGCTCCGAGGCCTGGGTCTCACTGTCCTCTGGGCTCTCCAGCCTGGATGTGGGCCTCCCTGGAGCCAGGCTGCCTTTAAAGTGCCCCCACGGAGGCCCTTTCCTCAGGCCATTCTTTAAAAAAGAAACCCACTAAAGGCCAAGGACAACTACTCTCCTAATTATTAATAATGATGATGATAAGTAACATTTATTAAGAGCTTTTTATGTGCCAGGCTCTAGTTGCTTTACATGTATTAACTCATTGAATCCTCACAACAAGCTTGGGAGAGACGTATTACGTTTTATCCCCAGTTTACAGATGCAGAAATGGACTCCCAGGGAGAGGGAGAAATGCCAGAGAGAGAAAAGCCTCTCAAAGATATCATGTCGTTGGGCCTCTGGATATAAACATATAGAGATGGGAAGTTCTTTAAGAAGGCTGGGTACCAATCTCCTTTTACGGATGGGGACACTGAGGCCCTTGTGGCTTGCACAAAGTCACTCTGGGCCGCAGAGCAAAGGTGCTGAGGCAAAGATGCTGCTAACTGACGGACATTCCTGGGGGGCTGACCGCTGAGCCGTGGGGTTACTTGGGGTCTTGTCTTCCAAGATCCCAAATGCTTTGGTTTTTTTGTTTTTTTATTTTTTTTCCTGCAGGCCTGATACTCTGGGCAAACACCACTGGCCCCTCTCCCCATTGGATATCTTTCTCCTTTCCCACCTTTTTCACCCTAACCTCGCATCATCCCAGCAAATTGCTTTCTAGGTCCTAGTCCCAGGGCCCTCTGTCCTAGCCCCAGGGCCCTCTCTTCTGTGGCTTCTCCAGGATGTTTTCAAAAAACCTCCGTAGGCCCCAGTTACCCTACTGTTCAATGAGGGCATTGGACTGGATCATGCCAAGACCCTTCCTCTGTACCTCTGAGGTGCTGGCGGCTAGGAATCTCAGACCCTCATGACAGAGCAGCCGCTGCCCCCACCTGGAGTTTCTGGGACCCCATAGGCAGCTGGGGTCTCCCTCTCAATTTCACAGCCAGGTTGGGAGGAGGAGGTCAAGATGGGAGACGGGAAGACAAACAGGGTATTCAAGGGATTCACTCCCTTGCCACCCCCAATTCTCCCAACCAGATTTCCATCATTCCATCCCCACGTACTGTTCTAGCCTCAAAGGCTTGGTCCAGACCCCTAGGACCCCACTGCCAGTGGGGAAAGAAAAGGGAATGTAGGCAGGGGTGGGGTGGAGTGAGCACCTTCTTGGGGCAGGGTAGGGTGTGGTTGGCTGTAGCCCACCGGCCTCACAGCCTGGCCTGCCTCAAGGATGCTGAGGACCCCTGGCTGGGAATGGGGATGGGCGCCTCCAGTTCTGCCAAGGGCACACCTTCTGCTTAGAAGGAAACACAGCCTGTGTGCGTATAAGCCCCGGCCTGCGCAACCTCAGGTTCACCCTTGCCCAGGTCAATGACCTCTGGAACTCTGAGAATACTCAAGGCCTCCCGTCCTTCGACCGCCTCCAGGTCAGACTCACTGACTTGAGATCCGCAAGTGAGGAGAGGCCTCCTGCCCGTGCACTCTCACTGCCAATGCGCTGCTTGGGAAAAGGGCAGGGCAACCGCCAGATGCCCATACAGACCAGCACTCTGGCCCACCCTTGCTCAGCCGAGCTCAGTCTGAGTGTTGCTCGCAGAATCTGTGTCTTGCAGGGGGGATTCTCAAGGAGGCACCCATCTCCCCCATGCCCTCAGGACATGCACTCCCTGGTTCCAGGAGAGACTGGAAGCAAGGAAAGAGACACAGACGCCTTCTGGGAACCAGGAACAAGCATTCAAGGGAAATGAATCAAATGTTGACACACTGAGCAGGTGAAGAATGAAGGAGGTTTCCTGGCATGGGAAGGATGAGCCAGGCCCAGGGCAGAAGTGGGTGCTTCAGAACACAGAGGAACCCCTCCATTTCTCTCACATGGTCCAGAGGAGCTGGGCTTGCGAACTCTGTGAACACAGGGCTGCCTCCTCCCTCAGGTGCTCCCTGAGGGCAGGGCTGTGTCTCCCCCTCAGACTGGGTTGTTTTTGAGGGGTAGAAATAGGTTGTTTTCCTCATCAGACTGGAAGCTTCTGGAACAGGAAATAGGGGGAGCCTGGGTGGTTCAGTTGGTTAAGCATCCAACTCAGCTTGGGTCATGATCTCACAGTTTGTGAGCGCACGCTCCGTTTCTGGCTCTCTGCTGTCAGAACAGGGCCCACTTCAGATCCTCTGTCTGTCACCCTCTCACTGTGTGTGTGTGTGTGTGTGTGTGTGTGTGTGCGCGCGCGCGTGCACGCGTGCTCTCTCTCTCTCTCTCTCTCTCTCTCAAAAATAAACATTAAAAAAAAAATAGAATAGGAAATAGGAGCCAAGGATATAAGTTCAAGAAGACCAATTCCAAGCCATGAACAGGAAAAAGCCAGTGTTTTCTTTTGTGTCATCTAAATTGATTAATTGATCTTTATGGAAAATAAGGCTCACACACATTTTGGATAGCAAAAATTTTTCAGCCTAGCCATCAGGCTCATCTTACTCTGAGAAACACATCTTCCTCTACCAGGAGGAGAAAAATGAAGTTAAAATTTCATCCCATTTGTTTAAAAAATTTTTTTTAACATTTATTTATTTTTGAGACACAGAGCATGAGCAGGGGAGGGGCAGAGAGAGAGGGAGACACAGAATCCAAAGCAGGCTCCAGGCTCTGAGCTGTCAGCACCGAGCCCGACGTGGGGCTCAAACTCACGAATCACGAGATCATGACCTAGGCCGAAGTCGGACGCTTAACTGACCAAGCCACCCAGGCGCCCCTCTCATTTGTTTCTAAAATTAGATAATATATCTAAGTGGTTCTAATATCAAGGTAATACATGGGGATATACCTTGGGACTTCTCACGCCCAATATTTCCATTCCTCCCCCATCCGTCCACCATTTGTAATCACGTTAGCTTTTTTGTTTCCTTCCAATGTTTGGTTATGCAAATACAAGTAAATATTCCTGCTTTCCCTTCCCCGGAGAGAACTTTCTGGTAGCTAGAATTAGTCCAATCAAAAGCCCAGGTTTGTATCCCATGTGACGCTGACCTGTTTGACTTTCAGGCCCCTCTCCTGAGTCGGAGGCGACAACCTGCCTGAGGCCCTGTGCGCTATGAGGAAGGAGGCGGCCTATGTAATGGCCCAGCATACAGCAAGTGCTCAATAAATGAGTGCTGGTTGGTTTGGGATTTTTTTTTTTTTTAAGAAAATATTATCTGAACTCCATGTGTTCCCTATGCCCTTAAATCAGGCTTAGCTGGGCCTGTTGGCAAGTGGATCTGGAGAGAAGAGGTCTTCAAGCAAAGAGGCAGTTTGTGAGAGAGATTGAGGGGCGGGGTGAGGCCAAGGCACACATAGAGGCAAGTGGCACTTCTGAGGTCTGCGGGTTCTGAGACCCTCCCAACAAGGCGTCCTGGTCCTGGAAACAGAAGTCATGCCCGTGTTTCCCCAGCAGCTCAGGATCCAGCAGTCTCGGAGGCCGGGGCTAAAGCCCTATCTAAGGTACACAGCATTATCTCCATTCCTCCCGCAGGGAGGGGGAGCCCAGGCCTCCCAGCGGGCCTGCCTCCCACCGCTTCGTTAATATTTACCGTAGCCGGAGAACAGCAGACACACACACACCACACCGGCCACCTACCACCCAGTAACGCACGCGGGGGCCTGCAAACACCACACGCGGCAGGTCGCGTCCGAGGGGCCCTGTGAGCCCCTTCCACAGCCAGGCGGGCACCGGCACCAAGCCCCTGCCCACCCACTAGCAGCACCGGCTCCGTCAAGCACAGGGGAGAGCATGAGACAGATGACCGAGCCCTCCCTGCCCGCCACACGTGGCTGGTCCCAATCGAGAGGTGCTGTAAGTAAGTATAGAATGCACACAGACTGTGAAGAACTTAGCCTGAAAAAATCATGTAAATATCTCCGTAAGTTTTCATATATCGATTACCTGTTGAAATGATCATATTTTTTGGATATTTTGGTTACATGTGTATTAAATACAGAAAATGTATGAAAATGTATCTCACCTGTTCATTTTACCCTTTGAATGTGGCTTACTAGAAAATCTTCTTAAAAAGAATTTTTTTTTAATGTTTATTTATTTTTGAGAGAGAGAGAGAGACAGAACATGAGCAGGGGAGGGGCAGAGAGAGAAAGAGAGGGAGACACAGAATCCAAAGCAGGCTCCAGGCTCCGAGCTGTCAGCACGGAGCCCGACACGGGGCTCAAACCCCAGGAACCGTGAGATCATGACCTGAGCCGAAGTCGGATGCTTATCTGACTGAGCCACCCAGGTGCCCCAGAAATCTTTTTTTTTTTTTTTTTAACTAGAAAATCTTTAAATACAGATGTGGCTCACATTATAGGTCTGTGGGACAGCACTGACCGGGAAGGTTATAGGAATTATACCTCGGAGGCTGTAACCTCCCCCTCCTGCCAGACCTGGGGTATGGTCACACCATTTCCTCCAGGCCCTGGAGCCTGTTGTACCTCCCCCTATCAGACTGGGGGCCCTCTGAGGATGGGAGCCAGTTCTCTGCTGTCTCCTAATTTCACCGCGGTCCCCAGACATCTGGGAAGGGACAGAGGCGGCCGTGTGGAAGCTGGCTGTCCACGCCCTCTGCCAAGTCAGTGAGGGCATGTTCCAGAGAAGGCCAAGCCCCCCGCCCTGTGGCCTACCATCATAAACCTCCTCTGCTTTGACTGATGATCAGATTAGAAGTTGTTCATTTCATTCCGCTGCTCTTAAGAGGAGGCATTGTTTTCCCAAGACTTGAGATTCAGGCATTCATCAAGTGGTGGGTCACGCCTGGGTCAGAAATGGTTTGAAATGTTCACAGATTACAAAGTTTTTCACAGAAAATCCACAATCAATATAGGAAACGTCACAGCACAAAGCCTGTCACCTGCCAACTTCCATGCACTCAGCCTTGTGCCCACCACTTTGAGACACACAGACCTTCATAGGAGAGCTTTTCTTGGAATAGTAGACCCGCCCCCCCCCCCCCAACCCTGACAAAGTCCACTCTTTTCCAGGCACTTAGCCCTCTGTGCGCTCCCTGCACAGACTGGCTGTGCCTACTTCCCCCCTCCCCTCCCCCAGAGGAACCCAGTTCCCCTGCTGAGCCCAGCAGTTCAGTCACCTCCCTCGTTCTGGATATGATATGTCCATTAACCCAGCTTGTGATTGCCTTGTTCTTCGGATCATTACACGTCACTGCTGACACTCCACGAGCTGTCAGCAAGACTCCAGGTCTTTTGTACTGAGACAGTTGGCATTGGAGACCTCAGGGCAGAGCCTGGCAAATGCCATCGTGTATCACTGCATCCCTCACGGCCACCTGTCACGGCCCTTCTGGGTCCCAATTCCCTCCCTGATGGTTCACTTTCCCTCCCAATGGGATCGGCGTAAGGCACAGGCCCTCCTCCAAGTCCCAGCTAGTGGCTGGCCAGATTTCACCCCGGCCACTCGCACACACGGTGTTCCGGTCCCTCCCAGGGTCTATCCCCAGTCTTCGTCCCGGTTCTCCCCATCTGGAAAGGTTGGTCACGCCTCTCATGGGAACTGTTTTTTCCCTTGATTTTCAAGTCATGCTCTGTCACACTCTCCTGGTCTCCCTCCCACCTCCCGGCCACTCCTTCTCAGCCTCCAGTGCTGGTACTTCTTGGTTCCCCAACTCTGTGACACTGGAAGGCCCCAGGGCTGGTGCTTGGACCTCTTCTCGTCCTTGTCTTCACTCACTCCCTGGGCGATCTCATCCAGATGAGAGGCTTTCGATATGATTTATAAATTGCTGGCTCCCAGACTTCAATCTCCAGCCCAACGCTCTCCTCTGATTCCCAGACTGATGTGTCCCGTGCTCCCCTCTCATTGACACCCGGGTGTCTCCTGCATCTCCTACTCAGCCTTCCAAACCTAGCCTCCCAGCCTGCCCCATCCCAGGCACCCCGTTCACCTACAGGCCCCACCGTCTCGGGATCTCCGGTCAGGTCCACTCCACTCCATCCTTCTGGCCGCTTAAACCAAACACCTTTGCTCAAACCAAATACCTCACTCATCTTTGTCATAGGTAACGTGTCAGCAATTCCTGTTGGCTCCATCTCCAAAACGTATCAAAATCCAACCATTTTTCCATCACTTCCAGTCAGATTCAAGCCACTGTCATTTCTCGCTTGGATTTTTGCAAGAGCCTCCTGACTTTTGCCCTTGCCCTTTGGATCACCACAGTTTCCCTGTTCTGCCCTCAGTCTGGTCTCAGCACAGCAGCCAGAACCGTCCTAGTAAAAGCCAGTTCAGACGCTAACTCTCCTCTGCGCAGCCTCTCCAGTGGGTCCCACCTCACACACGGTAGAAGCTGCCGGAGGCCCCCATGCCCCACAAGATCCAGCTCCCCACTTTCCCTCTCCATCCCATCTCCTCCATGCTCCCCCTTGCTCTCTGCTCCTCCAGTACCCCAAGCATTGCTTCAGTCTCCAGGGCTTTACAGCTGCCTTCTCTCTCCAGAAAGCCTCCCGGTTCCCCTTCTCCTTCAGGTCTCTTCTCAAACGCCACCTTCTGAGTGAGGCCTTTCCTGACCCGTCGTTTGAAACTGCAACCCACTTTGGGGCGCCTGGGTGGCGCAGTCGGTTCAGCGTCCGACTTCAGCCAGGTCACGATCTCGCGATCTCACGGGATCTCGCGATCTCGTGGTCCGGGAGTTCGAGCCCCGCGTCGGGCTCTGGGCTGATGGCTCAGAGCCTGGAGCCTGTTTCCGATTCTGTGTCTCCCTCTCTCTCTGCCCCTCCCCCATTCATGCTCTGTCTCTCTCTGTCCCAAAAATAAATAAACGTTGAAAAAAAAATTAAAAAAAAAAAAGAAACTGCAACCCACTCTCTGCCACTCTCTATCATCCTTTCCCACTTCCTTTTTCTCCGTAGCACTTTTTCTTCCCTCTCTAACACCCCATATTACTTTTCTTACGCATTTTCTTATTGTCCGTCTCCTACCCCCGGAGTATGAGCTCCAGGAGGGCAGGGATTTCTGTCTGACTTGTTCACAGCTGTATCCCTAGTTCCTAAAGTAGCACCTGGCACATAGTAGATATTGAATCACTACAAGACGGGACTAATGACAGAGCCCTGGCCCCCACGGCATCTATTGTCCTTTTCTAGACCAATGTGGATTTATTAAGCAATACCCTTGGCGTATGGCCTTCTAATACACCACACAATTTACTTATTTATTCCGGTTTTCATTCATCATCTGTCTCCTTCTGTAGAACGTAAGCTCCGTGAATGTTTGCTAAATGAATGGATGACCATTTTTCCAGCTACTGATCCATAAAACTACTTCAGGATCACAGCTATAGTTCTCCATCTTGCCCGTCAAAGTACCGGAGAGACTTTATCAAGGCCTTTGTGGAGTTCCCACACTGCCCACAATTTCTGCATCTGCCAGTCTCCAATCTTCTTGAGAGTCAGAAAATCCATTAGTCAGAAATCTTAAGAGAAACACCCGTTAAAACTAGAGCTTCCTTCTCTCTGACCACCAAGCAGCAGTAAGACCTGAAAGTTTGAACACGCACGGTTAGCCGAAAAATATGGGGAAGCAGACCCTCTCGCGTACTAGGATGGGGACAAAAATCAACAAAACGTATGGGGGGCTGGTTGAATCAATGACATTGGGCCATACCACAGTACTCCCACAGTGTTGAGAGAACGACGCACATGCACTGTTGTGTAAAAGTCTCCACAATCTACTGTTAGAGGAAAAGAAAGTTAGATAAAACCTGGCAAGTGAAATATGCCACAATTTGCCTTTTTTAAAGGGTAGGTAGATAGGTGGATAATATATATAAGCAATGGTAACACTGGTTGCCTTTTTTTTTTTTTTAGGCTTATTTATTTATTTTGAGAGAGACAGAGACCGCATGAGTGGGGGAGGAGGAGAGAGAGGGAGAAAGAGAATCCCAAGCTGGCTCTCCACTGTCAGCGCGAAGCCGGATGCAGGGCTCGAACTCACGAAACCATGAGATCATGACCTGAGCCGAAACCAAGAGTCGGATGCTTAACCGACTGAGCCACCCGGGCACCCCTACACTGGTTGCCTTTGAAGAGGGCATCTAGGGGACTAGAAGGCAGGGGTGAGAGGGGGACTTTTCACTGTATACTCTTCGGTACTTTTTGAATTTTATTCTACGGATATTTCTCATCTATTTCACAACACTCTTGTCTTTAATTGGCCTGACATACTAGTTCTGGTGAGCCCGTGCTGACCCCTGGGCACCCCCTCCTTTTCTAAGCTCATGAACCATTCCTTTCCCAGTCTGCAAGGATCCTGGCCCAGGACTGCCCTCAGCTGTGTGGTTACAGATTCCAAACTCCTCCTCTCTGTGAAACTCAGAGGCACATTTCCCTGCACCCAGCCCTGTGCTCTGAGAATCCTCAGAAGACCCAGTGGTCTTGTCCAGAAGCTTCTCCTGTACCTGAAATGTGGTTTTATGGGGAGAGGCTCCCTACACACCCCAGGAGCAGCTGGTGGGGAGGGGCTCCTCCCACCTCCAGGGGCCCCTGGGCTTCTCTTTCCTCTCCCAGTGTGGCCCCACCTCTGGTCTCTGACAGACTAACAATACAGCCCCGCGAGCACCATTATGTAGGCCCAGCCACAGCCCCTTCCTGCCCTGGTCTCCATGGGCTCTGATCTTGGCCAAACAAGCTTGGGTTGCCCCTAATATCTTTCACAAAGTTTTGCCTATCTTTGTCTACCAGGCACCACGTTTATAGGCTCACAGCCCTGTCTCGTATTTGGCCTTCCCTTCTCTCTGTTCGGACCTTCTTAAAACAGCAGCCCAGCAAAAAGCCGCCATGCCGCCCACTGATCTCCTTAGCCACCTCCCCTCTTTCTTCATCCCTGGGACACAGACAACCCTGTGTGTGATTGCACAATCTGATGTACATTTTGGGGAGCTTCCCAGCCCTCTTGAGACATCTGTCCCTCCAGAGATTCATGCCATGGAATCCTTCCTATCTTGTCGCTGAAATATTGGCAGACCGGTTTGGAAAATCTTACTACGGGCCCGTCTGGATGGTGCAAAAACCTCCCGGCTTCAGTCTGAGCATCTCTCAGCCTCTCCCATCCATTTTCCACACCAGAACCTTTCTAAAATCACAGCTAACCATGCTCCTCCACGGCTGAGAGCCACTCAAGACTCTACAGGGTAGAATCCAAGTCTGCGGCCGGACTTGCAAAGCCCACCATGGTCTGGTCTCTTACCACGTCTCCACCTGCACCCACCTCTACCTCCCTAACTTCATCCTTTAACTAAATATCTACCTGTGCACACTTCCCTGGACACGCTATACTATTCACATCTCTGTGCTTCTGTTCCTGCTGTTCCTTCTACCGAGGTTGACCTTCCAACGGATCTTGATCGGGGTGTTCAAGACCTCGTTCAGGGATCACCTTTTCCAGGAAACTTCTCTGACCCCTCAGGTAGGGCTAACTCTGCTCCTCCTGTGGCTTGTTGCATCCCAGGCCCGATCTTAGCTCTTACTAAAATGAACTGTATTTTAGCCAACTGTCATTCCACTCCACCCCTTCCTCCAGAAACCCCACCTTTCAGGTGGCAATGTATCCAGGCCCCAGGGGTGAATCAAGGCTCATCTAAGCTATCGCGAGCACCCTGTTCCCCAACCCCCACCTGACCCTCCCCTTCCCCATCCCCTTTGCAGCGTTTCCTTTTAGTCCTGGCCAATGAGACATAAGAGGTCATTTTCTGAGGGGGGTTCTGGGAAGCACTTTTCTTCCCGGATGAAAATACAGCCCTTTCTCCTTGGCCTTTTTCTTTTCTCCCTTGAACATAACTGTAGGAGTTTCCGTGACCGCCATCTTGCGACTGTGAGGCAACAAGCATGTGGACAATAAATGTGTTGAGGAGAGCAGAGCAGAAAGCTAGAAAAAGCCTGAGCTTTTGATAACATCACTGAGTCCTTTCACCAAACCTGGAGCCACAGCATGTTATGGGGGATGCTCTAGTCGGAGTCTGTCTCCATGGCTATATGATAGGTTCTGGAGGTCAAGAACGGTGTCTTATTCCTCTTGGTGTTCCCAGAAACTAACACAATGACTCAAAAAATGATGGTCCAACTGAACTGGACCAAATTCTCTTCCTTGACTATTCTGAATAAGGGGCAGGTACACTTTTATCCCACGTTTCCTCAATCACTGCCACTCTGCCAATGCAATCCTTTTTCCTTCACTCACTTCCCTCAATCCTCTGAGAGATGAAGTGGTCCCCAGCACCAGTCAAAACCTAGTCAGATGCCTGGCAAGGCTTCACAGATAAGGTGCCCACCTACCGTGTCCTGCCCTGGGCCAGGTGGGCACTGTGTAGCAAGAAAGCACCAATCCCTGTCCTTCTGCTGTCCCTACAGGTAGGGGACAGGGCACCCCGTCAGCACTGACCAGAAGGTCACTCCTTTCTGGAGTCTGGACCCGATCCAGACGGCTTCAGGGAAGCTCATCTTCACTCTCTTTAGGAACAGAAGTTCTTTGAAGGCAGAAACCTGGCTTTCAGGATGGACCCCAGCCTACCCAGTTGCAGACCCCTAAGTAACAAAGAGGGCACTGCCTCAGCCACCCCCAACTACACTACCTACTACTCTGCCTCTCACTGTGTTTGGCTCAGGAAAATGTGAAGTTCCAGAATGAACTCCCAGCCCCGTGACTCAGTCTGGCTCGTTATCAATGGAATCAATTATTTAAGGTATAAAGCATAGTTTTTAATTTTTTTTTTAATTTTAAAGAGAGAGAGTGTGTGCATGTGCGTGTGTGTATGTGTGTGCAAGCTGGGGGGAGGGGCAGAGGGGGAGAGAGAGAATCCCAAGCAGGCTCCACACCCAGTGTGGAGCCCTCCATGGGGCTCAATCTCATGATCATGAGATCATGATCTGAACCAAAATCAAGAGTTGGATGCTCAACTGACTGAACTACCCAGGTGCCCCACAAAGCATAGATTGGTTTTTTTAAACATTTTATTTTTATTTTTGAGAGACAGAGAGAGACAGAGAGAGAGAGAGAGAGTGCAAGTGGGGGAGGGGCAGAGAGAGAGAGAGAGGGAAACACAGAATCCAAAGCAAGCTCCAGCCTCCCAGCTGTCAGCACAGAGCCCGATTTGGGGCTTGAACCCACGAACCTTAAGATCATGAACCAAAGCCAGATACTTAATCAACTGAGCCATGCAGGTGCCCCAAGCATAGTTTTTAAAACCAATTGGGGATGCCTGAGTGGCTCAGTTGGTGAAGCGTCCAACTTCAGCTCAGGTCACGATCTTGTGGTTTGTGGATTCGAGCCCCGCATCGGGCTCTGTGCTGACAGCTCAGAGCCTGGAGCCTGCTTCGGATTCTGTGTCTCCCTCTCTCTCTGCCCCTTCCCCACTTGTGCTCTCTCTCTGTCTCTCAAAAATACATAAATGTAAAAAAAAAAAAAATTAAACTAATCGACGCCGAGCATTTAAAACACTGATAGCATTTCACATTGATTTCCGAGGGCTCCAAATACGTGTACTAAATACTAAACACGGACTTCGTCTTCTGGTAAAACATAGCAGAGAATGTCACCCAGGACAGCTCTCTACCTTTCCCGCCCAGGGGATCGCCAGCGTGCCTGTCCACTTCTGTTCCCACAGCCAAGCCATGTGTGTCCCAAGAGCCACTGTGTTTGTCCCCAAACCTGTTTGCCAGTTGCTCTTGTTACTGTAATTACATAATTTGGTTTAAATACAACACAAAACAATGAAAGAGGACTGTGAAAAGAAAGAACTTTCTTGCTTTCTCAGAAATCCAAGTTGAACGCTTTGGAAAAGTCTGCTAACACGAACCGCTGAAAACATTACCATCGAGTCAGACGTGAGAAAGTCAGGCCATAAAGAGTGGGGCTGGCAGGCCAAGCGGTTGGGGGTGCTGAAAATCTGGAAGAATCCTGCCCTTGATCGGTTCTTAAGGTGTGAAGTTCTTGCACTATTTTAGATCAAAACTGGAACCCAAAGAAGACAGAGTGTCACCAGGTGGTTTATACAGAAAGAACATTCAAGGCTCAGGAAGGCCTGTGCCCAGGGGAGGCCTCAGCCACACATCCAAAGGCTAGCAAATGTTAGCACATCCGTAAGTCTCCAGTTAAAATGAAATATTTACCCTGTACATGTCTATGATCCCTGTTCTTCTTTAAAATTTTATTTTTATTTATTTTTGAGAGAGAGAGAGACAGAGCAGGAGCAGAGGAGAGGTAGAGAGAGAGGGAGACACAGGATCCGAAGTAGGATCCAGGTTCTAAGCTGTCAGCACAGAGCCCAACGTGGGGCTCGAACTCACGGACTGACTGCGAGAACACGACCGGAGCCAGAGTCAGACTGAGCCACCCAGGCACCCCACTATGATCCCCGTTCTCACAAGCCAACTACAAGCCTTGATGGTATTAGGTGTTAGGAGGGCTTCACTGTGCCAAGTGTAAATCCTACAGCACAGGACTTAGCACTCTGAGCCTCTGTTTCCTCATGGATGACATCCGACCTGCCTCAGACGGCTGTGAAGATTAACTAGGAGAGTGATGTGGTTAGCCAAGCACCCAGCACATAGTAAGCACTCAATGCCAACCAATGAAGCAAGTGAGAAATCTCGGAACCACTCCAGGCAGCTCCCTCTCCGACACCTCCCAATGCCACCCAGCTGAGCCCCGGAGAGCCCGCCCCGTCTGCTCCTGAAAACCCCCTGACTCTGTCCTAGGGGCTCCATCCCCACAACAGCTACCTACGCCACGTCCTCACCATCTTTCTCTTGGTAGACAGCACCAGCTCCCCACCTAGTCCTGCTGCTTTCATTCTCCCCACCTCAGAGTCCAGCCTCCTCCAGCAACAAGAGGGATGTTTTTAAAACACAAATCTGGGATGCCTGGGTGGCGCAGTCGGTTAAGCGTCCGACTTCAGCCAGGTCACGATCTCGAGGTCCGCGAGTTCCAGCCCCGCGTCAGGCTCTGGGCTGATGGCTCAGAGCCTGGAGCCTGTTTCCGATTCTGTGTCTCCCTCTCTCTCTGCCCCTCCCCCGTTCATGCTCTGTCTCTCTCTGTCCCAAAAATAAATAAACATTGAAAAAAAAAATTTAAAAAAAAAAAAAAAAACACAAATCTGGGATGCCTGGGTGGCTCAGGTGGTTAAGCGTATGACTCTTGATTTCAGCTCCGGTCATGATTTCACGGTTGTGAGTTCGAGCCCCGCATCAGGCTCCACGCTGAGTGCTTGAGATGGAGCCCACGTGAGATTCCCTCTCTTTCTCTCTCTCTTTCAAAATAGAATTAAAAAAAAAAAAACCCACAAATCTGATCATGTCACTCCTTTATGTAAAACTCTCCAGGGGCACCTGGGTGGCTCAATTGATTAAACGTCCCACTTCGGCTCAGGTCATGATCTCGTGGTCTGTGGGTTCGAGCCCTGTGTCGGGCTCTGTGCTGACAGCTCAGAGCCCGGATCCTACTTCAGATTCTATGTCACCCTCTCTCTCTGCCCCTCCCCCACTCATGCTCTGTCTCTCTGTCTCAAAAATAAATAAAACATTAAAAAAATGAAAAATAAAAAAAAAAACCTCTCTAGCAATTTTCCAAACTCCTTAAAATAGCTGAGAAAGCCCTATATGGATGCCTGCATGTACACACGCACTCAAGCACACACAGAGCACTCCAGCTGCACCAGTCACCTGTCGACGCCTCAAAAATGCACTCTGCCCCCTCCTGCCTCAGGACCTTTGTACATACTGCCTGCCACCTAGAACAGTCCTTACCCCTCTTGACCTGGTAAATGCCTCCTCATCCTCCGGGCCTCTACTTAAATGCCATTTTCTCAGGAATAGTTTCTCTTTCAGTTATACTACAAAAAAAAAAAAAAAAATGTTTATTCAGCACCTTCTACATGCCGGGCACTATTCTAGCCATTGGAAATATAACATATGCAAGACAGACAAAATCCCCGCCCTCATAAAGATTATTTTCTAGTGAGAAAGAAAGATAATAAACAATTAAATAAATAATATTTTTCAGACAGTGGTAATAAAAGCATCTGTTCAAAATAGGATTCATTTTATCATCAGAAGAATAAATTATTAGAAAAAATGATTTATATTTGGGGCACGTGGGTGGCTCAGTCAGTTAAACACCCGACTTTGGGTCAGGTCATGATTTCATGGTTCGTGGGTTCGAGCCCCGCGTCGGGCTCTGTGCTGACAGCTCAGAGCCTGGAGCCTGCTTCAGATTCTGTGCCTCCCTCTCTCTCTGACCCTCCCCTGCTTGAGCCCTATCTCTCTCTCTCTCTTAAAAATAAATAATAAACATTAAAAAAAAAGAAAAAGAAAAGATGATTGATATTTTTATTTGTTTAAGAAAATTAAGTTTCAACAATATATCAAAGGCATTTATTTTGATATCTGTCAAATACACGGTATAAAAATATGCACACATACATGTGCATGTAGTAATGTCACAATGACTGTCAAAATTTAGTTCTAGAATGTTGTTTCTGTTCGTGTAATTGTGAAAATGTGACTGCTGTGTTCCCCCAATCAAAAAGTAAAATCAGGGGCACTTGGGTGGCTCAGTCGGTTAAGCGTCTTCAGCTCAGGTCATGATCTCACGGTCCGTGGGTTCGAGCCCCGCATCAGGCTCTGTGCTGACAGCTCAGAGCCTGGAACCTACTTCAGATTCTGTGTCTCCCTCTCTCTCTTTGCCCCTCCCTTGCTCATGCTCTGTCTCTCAAAAATAAATCAACATTAAAAAAAATTTTTTTAAGTAAAATCAAATACAATGGCACTGCTCGTGGGTATACACATGTGAACGCACATCCCTCAAAACAGAAATGCAGAGCCCATCATAGGCCACAGGCCACAGAAAGGTACGCCAGACTTAAAACCTCACACACACGCAGCCACAAACACACAGAGGCCAGGGGCCAGGGTGTGAGCATTCCCCAAAAAAGGCTGGCCCTCCCTGCCCGAGGTATGGTCGCCAAGGGGGGCAAATCTCTCTTCTCCTAAGACATCATCATTCAGATGATAAGCAGCAGCTGGGGTGGCAACAGGAGGCCCTAAGTTCTCCCCCCACTCCTGACAGTTACCCAGCAACCTGACCCCTGGCAGAGGCTGAGGTTAAATTAAAATAAAGAGAGATCAAGGTACATTGTAATTTTGTGGTCACTCTCCGCTCTGGCCTCCATGCAGCCCCCAGGCCCAGCAGCCCGCTCCGTACCCACCCCATCACCAACACAGCCCGCCTCACCCACCACACTCGCGCGTACACACGCTACATGCTGAACACACGCCTCGTGTAATCCCCCTCCTCCCCTCCCTGCACTCACACTCGCGAACCACACTCTCTTACACAAGCCCATCTCATACACGTAGAGATGCAGTGCAGCTACCAGGCATCGTGAGAGACGGGAATAACCCGGGCTCCCCACCCTCTTCACCACTCTCTGCTCTCTTTCCTCACCACTGCCTGAAAGATGTGACTCACTGCTCTTACAACCAGAGCCAGCTGTGCAGGGCGCCCCGGCCCCAAGCCAGCCTCCAAGTCTCCCCACTGTTGTCCACTGGCACCTGACCTACCTGCCACACTGCCCATCGACATCCAAAGAAAGGCCAAAGTCTTCAGGGACAAGGTCCCTCTTGAGCGAGGCGGGGCAAGTCACAGGATCTGAAGTGACATCAGGGGACTTGAGACATCAGGAACCCAGGGAGGATTGAACCCTGGGCCGAGCGCACAGCTGACTGCTCGGGTCCATGGGGGCCTGGCACCCCTCGGGCACAGCTGACCATGGCATCGGTGCCTATGAATGGAGGGCAGTGGGACAGGCCACAGAGGAGCCTGCCTCATGGCCACTGGACTGAGGGATGGGTCCCAGGTATCAGGGATGGTTCTCCACCCTCCCTCCAAGGCTTGGCTTCAGGGGGCCTCTGGGAGTAACATCGATGCCGAGGAGAGGCACCTGCTGGCTCAGCCAGTTGAGTGTCCAACCCTTGATATTGGCTCCACCCAGTATGGAGCCTGCTTGGGATTCTCTCTCTCCCCCTCTCTCTGCCCTTCCCTCATTCTCTCTCTCTCTCTCTCTCTGTCTCAAAATAAATAAATAAACTTAAAAAAAAATGCCTAGGAGATCATCAAAAGAGTCATATCAGAGAATGTCTGGAAGGAGACACGGCCAACACCCATTCAGAATGCCTAAGAGTCTTCTCCCTGGTCCCCTGGTTCCAGAGAACCAGGCAGCCAACAGGACCATAAGAGCAGGTGCAGAATGGTCCAGGCCCTTCTGTGGGAGAAAAACAGAATTGAGAATCCATGATTCTGTGACTTGGGGCAAGGGGATATGGAGGTGGAAGAAAACGGAGAGTGGGAACCTTCCTCTAGCCGCAGCCCCTCTTGACCGGCCACCCCAGCCCGCCCAGGCCCTGTCCTAGCCCAGCCTCAGGATCCCTTTATTAAGGGTCGGGAACCAGCTTTTTTACCTCTTGTGGCAGGGTGGGAGGAGACTAAGCCCCAACTGTGAAGCAGAACGATGGAGAACAGGACTAAACATGCGGGGGAACCGCAGCAAGAGAAAACAAGGGTAGAGTAAGGAAGGACTGCCTGGTCGACAAAAGACACTTAAATTCATTCAATTAACAAATAGCGACCGAGTACCAGTTCTGCACTGGATACGGTGCTAGGTGCTAGAGCCACAGAGACGTAGGGAATGTGTTCTCTGACCTCAAAGACCTGAGACTATAATAAAGTAATAATAAGACCCAGTACCTGTATCATGTTTATGATATGTTAAGCCCTATTCTAAGTGTTTTATGAGTCATCTGATTCTCATAACCAACCTTCTAAGCTAGATACTGTTATGACTCCCATTTCAAAGACGGCAAAGAAATCGAGGCCTAGAAGGGTTAAGTAACCTGCCCAAGGCTGCGCGGCCAAGAGGAGGATTTGAACGAGGCCCAGAGTCTGTGCTCACTGCCATCTTGCTCCCCCCCTCCTGGATAGCCACCTCACAGCCATTCTCCATGGCCCCGGGAGCCCCTCATCTGCCACCATGCCACCTCCATCCCAAATCATGTGTCACGACAGATTATCCTCACCCTTTCACCAGACACACGCAGAGCACTTGCTGTGGGTAGGCCCTCTGCTGGTGCTGGCCAGGCCGACCTCAGCCAGGCTGGGGCCTGACCCCTAGGGAGCTCTCTGGTTGGTGGGTGAGGTCAGCCAGGTAGTGTGGCCGTCAACGCAGGGAGAAATAGGTATGGAACACTCTGGAACCCCAAACGAAGGAGCCAGCACCAAGCATGACAGCCTCAAGAACAAGGGTCACTTGTGAAACTTACAATCTTTTGTGCATCAGGGTGCCTGGTGGGCTCAGTCGTTAGAGCATGTAGCTCTTGACCTTGGGGTTGTGAGTTCAAGCCCCACTTTGGGTGTAGAGATTGGTTAAATAAATAAACTTAAAAAAAAAATCTTTGGTGCCTCAAAAGACACTGTCAACAGAGTAAAATGGCCACCGACAGAATGGGAGAAAATATTTGTAAGTCACATATCTGATATCTGATAAGGGATTGATATCTGGAATATATAGAGAACTCCCCAAACTCAACAACAACAACAACAACAACAACAACAACAACAACAACAACAAAATAACCCAATTCAAAAATGGGTAAAGGACTTGAAGAGACATTTCCCCAAAGAAGACATCCAGATGGTCAATAAGCACATGAAAAGATGCTCAACATCAGTCATCCTCAGGGAAATGCTCATCAAAACTACAGTGAGGTACCTCCTCACACCCATCAGGATAACAGCTATCAATAAAAAAAAAAAAAAAATGAGGGGTGCCTGGGTGGCTCAGTCGGTTAAGCATCAGACTTCTTCAGCTCAGGTCATGATTTCACGGTCCATGAGTTTAAGCCCCAAGTCGGGTTCTGTACTGACAGCTCAGAGCCTGGAGCCTGCTTCAGATTCTGGGTCTCCCTCTCTCTCTGCCCCTCCCCTACTCATGCTCTGTCTCTCTCAAAAAAAAAAAAAAAATGAATAAACGTTAAAAAAAAAATTTAAAGAAGAGATTCTCCCCCTCTCTCTTCCCCTCCCCCACTCACTCTCACTCTCTCTCTCCAAAAAAATGAATAAACGTTAAAAAAAAAATTTTTAGTTCTTTCTTCCTCTATCTCTCCCCCTCCCCCCTGCTCTCTCTCTCTCTCTCTCTCTCAAATAAAAAAATTTTAATGACAAATACCGTATGATTCCACTTCCCTGAGGTACCTACAGTAGTCCAATTCATAGAGACAGGAAGTAGAATGGCGGTTGCCAGGGGCTGGGGGCAGCGGGGGCAGGGGACAAGGGGCGCTGGTGTTTCATGGGCGCCCAACTGCAGTTGGAAAAGACGAAAGAGCTCCCGAGAAGGACGGTGGTGATGGTGGTGCAACGATACGAATGTACTTCGTGTCACCGAATCGTACGCTTTAGAGTGGTCAAGACA
Source organism: Herpailurus yagouaroundi (assembly GCF_014898765.1). Classification (NCBI taxonomy): domain Eukaryota; kingdom Metazoa; phylum Chordata; class Mammalia; order Carnivora; family Felidae; genus Herpailurus; species Herpailurus yagouaroundi. Next base: position 10,149,944 of record NW_024412394.1, on the reverse strand, counting down.
GTCAATTTTATGTTAAGTGTACTTTCCCACAATAAACAAAAATTAAGGAAAAGAATCCGAGGCCAAGTGTAACTCCAAAGCTGGCGAGGCTAAGATGAGAAAGTTCCCTGAGGCAGGGCCGGTGCCGAGGCAGCGAGAGGCCACACAGGGGGGAAGCTGAGTGAGGCAAGGCCTGGTCTCTGCCACCAGGCCCCGGAGAGGCTCCGGCCGCGTCACTTCCTCGCTCCGGGGCTCAGTGTCCTCATCTGTCTAGTGGGGTTAATGGAACTTGCTCTGCCGTGCCCATACTGCGGGTGCAAAGGGCTTGAGAAAGGACAGGCTGCCTGCCGGCCTGCGGTCTCTGAGCCAGACGCTAACGGTTAAAAGCCACAGGCAGGAATCTGGTGGAAGTCATTAGATTTCAATGCCTGAGAAAAGACAAAAGGGTTCATGAAGAGCTCTGGGAACCGTGAGTAGGAAAGAGCGAGCTTGAGGTGAAGGCTTCTCAGAAGTAGAGACAGCCCTGTCGGCCCCAGGCTTTCCTGTGAGGGTCATCTTCTTGTCCATCCCCCTGCCTCCTCTAGGCTTGTGCTACGGGACAGCCCCTCAGAGCCCCTGCCTCTGCCCCTGGGGAGCCCCCAGGCTGCAGGGAGGACACAGCCACATGCAACCACGGAGCCCAAGGCAGTGACAGACAACCCAACATAGCTGAGCTCAGGGCCACTGGATTCCCGTCACTTCCCACCCATCCTCGCAAGCACTAACAACTGGGGTTATTGTGACCCAATCCTTCTCTTCCTGTGGCTTTGTCTTTTTGTGACTGGCTTAGTGCACTTAGCAAAATATCCTCAAGTTTTATTCACGTCGTAGGGTATGTTAGAACTTCCTTCCTTTGGAGGGCTGAATAATACTCCATTGCAAGTATAGACCGTGTTTTGCTTATTCGTCCATCCATTTCCAGGCTGGATGGGGCAAATCATGAAAGTCTTCTGGAGGCTTGGCTGAGCCAGCCTGCTGGAGAAACAGCAGGGCCGCAGCCCATCACCCACAGTGGCAAAAAGTACAACACTTTGATGCAACACAGACCAGGGGTCGAGTCCTGCTCTGCCCCTGGCTCTTTGTGTGATCCCAAGCCGTTACATAAGCTCTCCCTTATCCACTCCGGTTAACGTGGGGGGTGAGATTTGTCCCCTTCTCCCAGGGCTGTTGGAAGGATGACAAACGAATCTACGTATATCCCCAGGGCCCAACAAAGGGTGGCCCTTATCATCAATATTATTACTCATGATTCTGCTTCTCAAGGCTGGGGGGTGGGACAGGGATGGAGAATGGAAGGACTGGGGTGTTGCCAGGTCAGGATGGAGTGATGTTGGGGTACCTTCCGAGTGTGTGGGACACGAGTACGTCTGGTGGTTGGGGGTGAGGGGCCGGGAACTGCCTAGCCAAGGCCTGACCTCCTAAGGTTCCAAGACGTGTTCTTCCTTCTCATTTGGCTAGAAGACCCCCCACCCCTACAGTGGGAGTCCTAAGCCCAGCAGGTTTTTCCTCTCCCAAACTTCTCTTCTGCCAGAGCTGGGGGGAACAGCACCCTGGACTTTACCCTCCCTTTTGGGCTCACAAGTTCCCCGGGCCATCTGCCCTTAAAGGCACACATGGCCCAAGGCCAGCCAGGAGAGGAGGAAGCCCCTGAGAGGATGTGTTCAAAAGCACCACCATCCTCTTCTTCGGGTGTCACCCCAGGCCACCCCTTTGTCACCACCTCCCACCCATCCTCATAAACACTGACATCTGGGGCTATCGGTGACTGGACAGGTAACCATTAACCCCAAGAGAAGGTCCTGGCCCTTTAAGGCTGCCCTGGGAAGAAATGACAAAATCACCCCACTGGACTTTGTGCCCTGAGGCTGCTGGGGAAAACACGGCCTGGGAGCTGCATGCAGCCTGCTCAGGCAGGCCCACAGCCAGGAAGTCCCTTCCCCTCTCCCTTCCTCTGACAGGTTTGCCCTCTGCTCTTGAGACATGGGGACTCTGCTGTGCACGCAGGTCTCCGAGAGGCGTCTTCTCTCTGATGGGCATCCTCTCTGCCCCAATCACTAGGCTTCGTTCGTACCCCCACCTCCTTCCAACAGGTATCTCAGCCTGAGCCGTCCTTTCGATGACCATTGACCACTGTGCGAGGAGGGGACCCTGGTAAGGACCACCCTATCTGGGCCCAGCACCCAGCCCAGAGCCTGCGTGCAGCCCAGTGAAGGCACTGGCCTAGTGAAGACAAAGGGAGCTGGGCGATCTCTGGGAGAGAGCACCGGTGGGAGTCGGAACACTTGGATTCTGGACCCGGTTCTACCCTGAGTCACTGCCGGGCCTCAGGAGTATCTCTGCCCATCTCTGAGCCAGCATGTCTGCCTGCAGGGGACGGGCCCTCTCATTGCTAGCTTGTGTGTGTGGCTCCAGACGGAGCAGGGGTTGCTGATACAGGATATGACCTCCATTCTCCTCCTCTCCATGAACCAGGCCCCCAGTCGGGTCACAGGCTAACGGAGATGGGCAAGAACTCTCTCAAACAGCTTACACCAAATGAATGGTTATGTAAGAATCTCTTAAGGGCCTACGTGCCGCCTCCTCGGGGAAGCTTTCTCGGACCGCCCCAACATTTGGTTCCAGCGCCGAGGACTGCTCTGATAAATATCTCACCTCCTTGAGGTTAGGAACTGTATCACCTCCATCTCTGAGAACCGGAGCCTACCATCGAAGGCTCTGGCCAAACATCTTTTGAGTGAAAAATGAATAAATATCAATGGTTTTTAAACATCAGCGCCACACACAAAAGGAGCCCCAGATCTGAGTCGTGATATGCAGGTTGGGCCAAGACAGGCCCAAGCTCTTTCATTCAAAAGCTGGGTGACCTTGAGAAATAATCTGACCTTCCTGGCCCCCCTTTTGGCACAGATCCCACAGGCCAGTTAGTTAGTAAGCATCGGTTGGTGGTCTGCTGTGTGAGTGGCACTGGGGTTGGGGGGGTGGTCAGGGGGCCACGTGAGAGAATTAGAAGACACGGTCTCTGCCTTCACAGAGCTCGCTCGTGGTTGAACATACATCTGAAATAATAGCAACAGTGAGTAGAAGTCAGGACAGGATAGACAGGCAGACCAAAGGTAGGAACGAGAGGATGATAAGATCAGGGTGGAAGTAATCCCAGGAGGTTTCCTAGAGGAGGTGAGCTCTGAATGGTAGACCCAGAACACTAGTCTCATTCCTCCATTCACCCATATTGGTTCAAACAGACATGGGCACAAGCCGGGCTTTGAGGATACAATGGTAAAACAAACAAACAAGCAAAACACTGCCCTTCCCACCAGTAGCTTACAGCCTCACTAGGAAGCTGGCCTCTAAACTCAGGTGACCACATAGTCTGAGATCTGACCTGACAGATATATAGACCACATGCCACAAACCGGAAGAGTGGGGAACGTCTCAGAAGACTCAGTCTGGAAGAAATACCCACCAAACTCTGCTAGTAGAATCTGAGCTTCTAAGGGGGCAAGAGACACAAGACAGCAGGAACCTTATAAGGCAGATAAACAAAGTTATTGAGGACCTGTTGTTTCTCCGGGTTCTTGGTGACCTCACCTTTGACCAACAATTTCCTGGCACCGGCTCAGGCTGCCAAGGGGGTGGGGGTAGAGGGGGAGGAAGAGGAGGGTAAACAGCAGGTGAGGCCAAAGGTGGCTTTGGAAGGCAAGGGGCACATTCCGAAAAGTCTCCCCAGCCCGAGGCCGGCAGCAGGAGCCCAAAGTCCGATAGCGAACCCACATCTGCATTCCAGCCATCTGAAGAGCCATAAATACCTGAGAACCCACCAGAAAGGATGCTTCCAGCCGCCTGGGAGTTGCTCCCCTCCCCAACTCCACAGCCCAGCTCCTGTGCTCCCCAAACACCCCTTTCTCCGGGAGGCCTACTGGATTCAACGGAAGGAACCAAGGATTTCCACCTGGGAGTGACCTCTCCCTACTCCACCTCCTCATCTTCTCCCTTCTCCTTACTCTCCTTGGCCCAGACTGCCAGTAGGAGACCCCCCAGAGCCAGAAGCTGGGTTCCACGCCTGATCTGCCACCCACAAGCTCTGTGACCTCAGGCCAGTCACCGAACCTCACCAAACCTTGTCATCTGGAAAACAGGGATGCTGACAGGGAACACTTTCACAGGGCTTTTGGAGAGAATAAATGAGATAACGTACACGAAATAGAAGTAGGCATCATGATTCTAAAAGCTGGATGCTACTCTAGTATCTCCCAAATGTCTAACTTACTGAGCAGGAAACGGGTCCAAAAGAGACATGAAAAGGTTAGGAAGTAGGGTACTCTCTCTTCTTCCTCCTCCTCCTTCTATTACGCATCTTAGTCAACCTCGCTTTCCAAATATGGGCTCCTAAACTTTAGGGGGCATAGATCCCTCGGAGAAGGCAAAAGCAAATAACTTTCCCTCCCCCAGATACATTCATTGGCACATCCCCAAGCCCGTGTGAGTAATTTCAGACGTTCATTTGCCTCAGGTTGGAGATGTTTGCTCTGTGACAGACTAGAAAAAGAAACTGTCACGGTCCTGAAGCCATGCTTCCATGGTCACGGCCCCAAGGAAGCAGGAAGCTACAAAGGGCAAATCCTAAACTTGGGGGAGCAAATCTCAGCCAAAGGGTCCCCCAAAGCCAGGCCTCAAGGCCCTGGGAAGGAAGTCCTGTCTGAGCCCTCCTCCAAACTGCTCACATCCTCTCCCTGCCCTCACCCATTCCCAATGCACAAAACCTCCCTAAGCTAGTCAATTCATCCTGGTCCTTGAAAGTCAAACAGAATCTTAGAGACTATCTGTGCAAACCTCTTTATCTTTCCAGACGTGGAATATAAACAACAAAAGATATACTGACTTACTGGAAGTCACCAGGAAAATCAACACAGGAGCCAGGCTGAGGTAACCAGCTCAGTCCCACAAGTGTGCCCCGAGAACCTACCGTGTGCTCTCTGCCCTGCTGGCAGGGGTGGGACCACCAAGAGTTGATGAGCTGTGACTTGATTGGCCGGGCAAGCCTAAAATCCTTGGAATGAGAGCTCACACAGATTACCAAGCTCCTGACTATGTAAGAGAAGTTGCAAAATCCCTACAAGTTTAGCAAAGGCAGAGTCGGAACATTCGTTCGTTCATTCATTCATTTAACAAATACGTATTGAACCCGAAACGCTAGACATGAGCATGTAGTGGTAAATCACCCAGATGAGGTCCCTGCTCTCCTGGAATCCTAGAGAGGGAGAAAGACAGAAACAAGTAAACAAATAAAATTAACTTAGCCAGAGAAACTAAAAAGTGACATAATTGTGGATGTAAGTGATATTGTCAAGAGGAGGTGCTCAGGGGAAGCCTCTTGGAGGAGGTGATATTTGAGCCAAGTCCTAAAGGTGAGGAGGAGGCATCCATGCAAAGGGGTGGAGCCAGAATGTTCCGGAAGGAGGGAACAGCAAGTGCAAAGTCCCTAAGGCAGACATGAAACTGATACGTCCAAGGAACAGAGGGATCAGTGTGTACAGGAGGCGAGAAGGGCCTCGAGGAGGAAGGGGTGGTCAGGAGGCAGGTGAGGAAGGCAGGCTTGAGTGTGGAGGGTTTAGGCAGAGAGACAGCATGATCCCACGTGTTGTGTCAAAGCATATCCTGGCTGCCGGGAGCAGCCAGAATTGGAGGCACCGGAGAGGAACAAGGAAGCCATAAAACCCAGGAGAGATGGTGGGAAGAGTGGACAAGTGACAGAAATATTTTTGAAGTCAAACAGGCCCCAGGATTGCTGATGGATTTGGATGTGGGGATAAAGCAAAAGCGGAGATCAAATACGAAAGCCAGGCTTTGGGCCTGAGCGACATGGGGGCGGCAGGACCATTTACAGGTATAGGAAAGTCACAGGTTACAAGGGAAGCCAAGGGTTACCAGTCATATTTCAGGAAAAAAGCCCAATGTCCTTTGCTCGCAAACCTGTTCCATTTAATGTGCTATATAACAGTGAGCCCACATGACAACAAAAGGTAGAGCCTTTTAAAGAATTCAAAGGAGGTTGTGACTGAGGATGGGGAAGAAGAGGCCTGGCTCTGAAAATGGCCAAAATGGCCAGAAGTGTATCCATCACAAGTAGAATTTCAAAATTGTTTTCCTTCTGGGTTTTCCACACCGTGCGGCAGGCGGCCAGGCCTCCCCCTCGGGCCAAAGGAGAGGGGCAGTGGGGCTGGCAGGACAGCCTCATGCCTGGTGTTTGTGGTTCTTTAACTCTTGCTCGCCCTCTCAGCCCATTTTCATGTTACACAAGTGCAATTATTTGGATTTGAGCACGGTTCTTTTTTATAAGCCAAGAGTTTCTTTTTACTGGAAAAAAACTACCAGCTGGGATCAAATACGAAACCACACTCTCGGTGCCACCTTCTGAGGGAGACACGGGCTTTAGACCCTGCGACCAGAGCTCCCCTTGGGAGCCTCCTGCGTTGCAGGGTGACGCTGACCGTCTCCCCTGTGCTTGTTCGTGCAGACCCCAGAGAAAGGCGACAGATTCCTCCTCTAGGGATTCTGGTTGGGAAACCCAGCCTCTTCCTCCGCCTCTGTATCTTGTAAGGCCCCATTGGACCCCAAACCTAAGCCCTTGGGGTCTGGACCAGCCCATCTCAGCCCTGCCTCAGCTCTGCCTGAGGCCTCTGCTGACCCCGGCCACATCCTTCCTCTTTCTACCCCACCCCAGTTCCTCCACATGGTCCTTGTCTACTTCTGACTGGCGTTGTCAGATGGTCTTCCTCATGTGCCACTCTAGCACCAGGCCACCTCCTCCAGAAAGCCCCCAGGGGTTAAGGCTGATGCCATCATCAACCTGGCCGTACAGTTTCTGGCCTTTTTTCCCCCTCTCTGCTGTGTACACAGATGTGTGGTCATCCTGGAGTGTGTGTGTGTGTGTACAGGCCTGGATGAGTATGTCCCCCACTCAGAATGGGGGATTCTTAAGGGGCCTCCGAGTGACCGATGGATACCCCTGTATCCTCTTCTGCAGGAATACCCCCCCACCCCCACCCCCACCCCCCATAGGGGTCTGTTCCTGGTCACTGTCCTGCCTTCCTACTCTCCCTGGTCTCCACCTCAGGTCCCTTCCATCAAATATTTACTGAGTGCCTACTCTGTGCCCAAGAGGTGCCAGGATCACACCAGGGAAGAAGGTAGACGAGGCCCCAGCTCTCGTGGAACTGTTATTCCAGGTGGGGGGACAGATTATAAACAGAGACATTGATGGGTGAGTGGGGATAAGTGATAGAGGCAGAGAGAACAGGTCCCTCCAACAGGGTAAGTGCTAGTCACTCCCTCCATAAAATGAGCACCTACTATGTGTTGGGTGCTGTTCCAGGGACTTAAGAGATACATCAGTGAACGAAACAGACGGAGATGCTTGCCCTCGTGGAACTTAAATTCTAGTTGGCTGCGGGGAGACCGACAACACATAGTGCACATAACAAGTAAGTGCGTTTTATAATGTGAGGGCATTAGGAAGGGATCAAAGTTTAGGCAAAAGGGTAAGGTAAGAGATGGGGGGTGGGGTGGGTAATGTTGCCATTTTAAACAGGTGGCTCAGGAGAGGATTCATTTTGAAGGTGCTGCTTGAGCAAAACCCTGAAAGATGGTGAGGGAGTAAGTCCTGTAGATATCTGGAGAAAAACATTCCAGGTAGAGGAGAAAGATCGTGCAGAGGTCCTGGTGCAGGAGCAGGCGAGATCTGATTGAAGGACAGTAAGGAGGCCAGTGGGGTTAAAGCAATGGAAGGGGAGGAGCTGGAAATGGAAATCAGAGAGGCAGCCAGTCCCGGAAGGGATCATGGAGGTGCTTGAGGGCCACGTGAGGGCTTTACCCTGAGGGAAATGAGGAGCTGCCGCAGGGATTTGAGCTCCAAAGTGACAAGATCTGAGCCACCCTTTCCTCGCTAAAGGGTGTAATTGTAGAAAGTGATGGCGGAGGAGGCTGCTGCTTGAGGCCATGAGGTGAGTGGGTCTCTCCAAGGAAGAGCATCTAAGCCGGGGTCTGAGGGACAGAGAATGGACATCCTCCCTTCCCCCCCTTCCTCAGTCTGTCAACCCGAGAAAGCCTTCTGCTGTCGAACTGCACCTCTCTCTTCTCCCTTCACCCCTCCTTTCTGCTCCTCATCCTCTCTCCCTCCCTCCCTCTTTCCTCCCCCGCCCCCTCGCTGACCCTCCCTCTCTCCTCATCTCCCTCCTTCTTCTCCTCACCTCTTTTTATCTTTGGCCTTACCCCATGGGGATGAGGGCTTCCCCCTTCCCAGAGTTCTTAAGAAACAGTTGGAAAAAAGCATTCGGAAAGGCTGCCACAGGCCCTTGGCGGGAGGGAGGATAGCAGATTACAGTGTCTGGTCGTGGCTGCTCACCCTGTAATCAGGAGGGTGTCTCAGGTGGACGGAGACCCTGGGGCATGCCCTGCCAGGCCGAGACTTCCCATCCCCAGTCTGCTCCTCCCCAAACCCGGGATGCTGTCTATGCCCCACACTGTCTCATCCTGTGGCCCAGGCCTTAGGATCAAGCGGCGGGTCAAGGCTGTGGAGTTTCTGACACCGACCATCTAAGGGCAGGGGCAGGGCAGGGCAGGGCGCCGCTGAGTGCTGGTTCCACAGGGGCGGGGAAAACTCTCTCCCATTAAGAGCAACCCTAACCCTATACCTCGGGGGGAGCAGAGACAGCTCGGTACAGTTCCGCCTCTGTCCCCCTAGAGGACCGCTTGGGCGGCCAGTGGATCAAAGATGCAGGCGGAAAGGAGAGCCCCACCACAGGGGCCCAGCCTCAAAGCTCTGACTGGGTGTCCTCTAGGAAAGGAGACTCACAGTGTCAGCCTCCCAGGTCACCAATCTGTCCAGGAACAGGCCCAGCTCTTCTCAGCTATCATGTGCCACGCGTGGCTGTGGCCTCCAGCACCTGAGTCATCTGTGACTCATCGGCCTCTGCCCTCGGTCCCAAGAGGGTTGGGCCGGGTGGCCTTGGCATGGGGATGGTATGTATAAGACCTGTCCAGTGTCGCTGGTACAGGCCTGTCCCTGCCCTCCCTGCCCCGAGACAGAGATAGCCAGACCCCTCACGGAGGACCCCCATCTGCTCACAGAGGACCCAGAGCAGCTTGTACTGGACCCCTTCCACCTTCACACGCACACATACACACACGGGTCACAGTGCCTTCCCACTCACGCATGTGCTGAGTGGACCCACATCCCCCAGAGTCTCCATCTAACCCAGAGCACATGCCTGGGAGTTAGGGTCTGCAGTTACTTCCTTGTATGACCTCAGGAAGCATTCATTCCCTTTTTTAGGCCTCAGTTTCCTCCTCTGATCTGGGACTCACAGACCTCCAACATCCCTTCTAGCCCTAAATCTAAGGAGGGATTTAATGAAGTGATTTCAGACCTGTAGTCAGCCAGTGATGGGGAGAGCTAGCAGGGTGATGGTGGGTATGGCCGAGGGAAAGGACTCTTCCCTGGCATTCTCCAGACCATACCGCTCCTGAGGCTACAGGCAAACACTGCAGGGAAAAGGGTAGTAATGCCCTGCCATACTCTTTGTCAAACCAGCCAGCTCAGAGCCTCCAGGGCCCTGCTGTCGCCACCATCCTAAGGAGAAGGATCAAGAAGATAGACTTCCACAGGCCTCCCCCTCAAAATGGGCTTCCCTGAGGGCAGGGCTAGGTCTCCCCCTCAAACTGGGGCTCCTTGAGGGCAGGGCTGTGTCTCCTCCCTCAGGCTGGCGCCCCCCTGAGGGCAGGGATGTGTCTCCCCCTCAGACTGGGGCTCCCTGAGGGAAGGACTGTATCCCCTCCCTCAGACCGGTGACCTGAGACAAGATGGTTCTTTCCCTCAAACTGAAAGCCCACAGGTTAAGAGCTTTTGGTTTTACCTTTTTTTTTTTCCCCCCCAAACCAAATCTTCCCCTCCTTGACTGAGCCTGACCCAACTCCAGGCTCTATTCCCGTTCTGCCTGTTTTACCCTAGGTGCGTTGGCCCCCAGGATGACAGCACCCGCAGAGATAGAGGCAAACAGGGATATAACATCCTAGCAATCTGCCAGGTCTTTCCCAACTTCCTCCTGTTTCATCCTCAAATTCTCCCCCAGAATATGGGTCACACCTGGATATTATTCCCCAGAGGAAAGACAGAGCCGTGAGTTTCAGAAAGCCAGAGATTTGTCAGCACAGCAGAGGGTCCCCAGGCCCTCACCCTCTGTGTCCTGTCCACCCACCCAGACCCCACCACCCCTGAAGAAGGCCCCTCCCCCAGTCCCCAGGAAGGGGTTAATGAGTGTTAGGCCTGGTAGGGTGGAGGGAAGTTGGGAAAGCTAGGGAGGGAGCAGTGTTTCTCCATTTGGCCAGAGCTTCGGTTTCCCAATACAGTATTACTGTTGGGCAGAGACAGGCAGCTGGGCAGGCTGAGGATCCCAGTACCTTCTTCTGTGGCATTGGCCAGGGGACCAGATCAGGCCCCTGAGGGCTCTCAGCCGGGAGATGACCTGGTCTCTGGGGAGCATGGGTCTGGGCCCACAGACGCCAGCAGGACGACGGCCGCCCAGGAGAGTGAAAGAGAGCCCAGAGAGGGGGTGGCCAGCCAATCTGGCACCCAGGAGGTAGAAAAGTAGCAGACACCCACTTCAGGGTCTCCAACTGCCCTTGCCACCTTCTGTCACAATACCTTCTAAGGTACTGTCTTCCCGACATTTTGTTTTACCATAACCCACGGGAAAAAATACATCCTACACTGCGACCCCTGAACACATACGAACACACATATTTCAAGAGTTTCAACAAACAATATCTACCCTTACTGCGTGCAAGCCTGTCTGCATTTTTTTAATTCTTTTTTCTTAAATTTATTTATTTTGAAAGAGAGAGGTGGGGGGGGGGGAGCACGGGGGAGGGGCAGGGAGAGAGGGAGAGAGAGAGAATCCCAAGCAAATTCTGTGCTGTCAACACAGAGCCCAATGTGGGGCTCAGTCTCATGAAACTCAAAATCATGACCTGAGCCGAAATCAAGAGCCAGATGCTTAACCTACTGAGCCACACAGGTGCCCCTCTGTTCTCTTTCAGATTTAAGAAAAAGCATAATACTGGTTGCAAACCACTAAAATGACCTCATGTCCCACCGACAGATCACAGTTTGCAGTTTGGAAAACACTACTCCAAGGTCAGCAGGCTAGATCCCTGTATGCAATACCTTGCCATTGTACCTGTAGAGACATTGAGGCCCTAAGAGGAACCAGAGCCTGCCCAAGGTCGCAGGGCTGCTCTGTGACCTGGCCCCAGCCAGAGCTCAGTAGGCTCCCACAGCAGAATTTCCACTGTAAGCTTCCAGATCCTGGGGATTTCTTGAGACCACTGCCTGCAAAAACAAGGCCGGGGGAGAGGATTACCACTGGCGGACCATCAGAAGAGAGGAGATGGAGGTTTGCTGAGTAACGGGCTCTGCTAGGACTCCCCTAGGCCCCAGCACTCAAGACTCTGTTGAGCCTACGGAAAGGGTCAGGCCTGGGGGTCAGTTTCAGTTCCTCCAGAGAATGGTCCCAATCATGATGGGGAGGAGAAACAGAGGCTCCCAGTCTGATGGGGCTGGGGGGCGGGGGGGCGGGGAGTGGTGACACAAAGCCCCTCCCTCTCAGGGAGCCCCTAGTCTGAGGAGGGCCCTGCCTCTGCCCTCAGACAGCTCCTGATTTGTTTCACATGGCTTTCTGCAGGTAGAAATTATGGACATCTCCAGAACAGGGACCCAAATGCAGTGTCTACACCGGGAACCTCACTGGTAAAGCCACAAGAAGGATGAGGAGGAAGGAGAGAAACATCAAAGCACCTGAAGGAATCACCTAGGGGGAAGTTTCCAGCCACTCCTTTCAGGTAGGGTTGCCAGACTAAGTACAGGATGCTCAGTTGGATTTGAATTTCAGACAATGAAGATTTAACTGAGCGTCCTGTGTTTTTATTTGCTGTGTCGGGCAACCCCACATCCGGGACTGACGTGGCATGAAAGGGCCAGGCTGACCAGGAGGCCCATGTAGGACTAACGGACAGCAGGAGAAGCTGAGGTCTCCAGGTACCCGGTACTGTTCGGCGGGAGGGGGGGTGGGGGTGGGGCAGAACCGAGAGTCCCTTAGAACCTTCTCAGCCGCCAGCAGGCAGCCCTCAGACCCAGCAGCCCTCAGACCCGTAAACACCCCCAGCTTGAGTAGCCGCCTTCCCTCCCTCCCTCAGAAGTGTGGTGGGGACACAGACAGCCAGGAAGAGCCTTTGGAGTGGGCATGTGGTGATGGGCCAGGGAGCAAATTGTTTCCTTCGTTCCTTCTCGGCAGCTGCACCAGGCCGGTTGAGATAAGAGAGTCTTCGGGGAAACTTCCTTTTAGGCACAAACCAACGGCTGGGCCAGGCACACCACCGGCATCTGTGGGCAGTTTCTCTGAAGTCATGGGGCCTGGGGGAGGGTTTTACCAGCATCAAGCTGAGCTCTTCCCCCCCCCGCCATGTCTCTTCTGCCCTCCTTCCTCCCTGCAGCCCCCAACACGCCTCCCTCCCCCACAGTTTGGGCTTTTAGTATGGCCGCTAGAGTTGGGCAGTGCCAAGGGTGTGGCTGAAGCAGCCACAGCCAGAAGGAAAGGGGGTGAGCCCACTGGCCTCACCAGGAAGGCATGCCCTGATGCTCTCATAACCTCTGCGGGCACAAACATCCCCTCTCCCAGGCCCGGGAGCAGAGCTAAGGGCTGGGTCCCAGGCCCTGCTTGTCCCCCGTTACTAAGAGGAAAGGAAAAGCTGTTTCTGTCTTCCCTTGTGGGTTTCTACACGGGCTGTTTCCGCATTCCATACGGACCAAGGGAATAAATCATCTGAAATGCTGAGCCTCGTTGGGTTCTGTAGATGAGCCTCAAGGAAGCAAGCCCAGAAGTTGCACCCCCTTCCTCAGGGAGCACCCGGGCTGATGACGGAGAATCTGTCCCACCCCTTTGGGACCCTGACAGAGCGGTGTGATTCATGTTCATTCTTTCATTCAACAAGTACTATATTTATTGAGCCCCCCCTTAAGTGGTAATCACTTTATATTCCCTTATCTAACTTAATCCACATTAACAGCTGGGAGAAAGGTAGTATCGTGCCCATTTCACAGGTAGAGACAATGAGGCCCAGAGAGGTGAGTGACTTGCCCGGGGTCAGATAGCCAGAAAATGCTACTGATGGGAAAAGCGGAGCCAGGCTCTGTTGGATCCCAATGCTCTCTTCCCACCACCCTGTGCCCAGTCACGATAGTGACAACTGGCGACCTTTTCTGGGCACTCACAACATGCCAGTCACTCACCCTTCCCCCAGGGATCACAGTTCTCTGATCCTTAGGTGTAATGGTACCGGTTTTTGTTTTTTAATTTTTATTTAATGTTTATTTATTTTTGAGACAGAGCATGAATGGGGGAGGGTCACAGAGAGAGGAGACACAGAATCCAAAGCAGGCTCCAGGCTCTGAGCTGTCAGCACAGAGCCCGACATGGGGCTCGAACTCACGAACCGCAAGATCATGACCTGGGCCGAAGTCGGAAGCCCAACCGACTGAGCCACCCAGGAGCCCCAAGTCATGGTACCTGTTTAACAGACAACGACTAAGGCTCAAAAAGGTAATTTTGCCCTGTGACACGATTTAGAGGCTGTCAGGGTTGGAGCTATGTTTTAGGTTTGGGTTTTGGACAGCGGGGACCCAGAATTAGCAGCTGGGATTTGAACCCAGGCGGTCAGGCCAGGCAGGACCAGAAGTGACCAGGCGTTATCAATTCTGTGGCTGCCAGATAGAGGGTTATTAATATCCATGAGGTGACTATTGCAGAATAGTCAGTCGCTCCCACAGGACAGCTCTGGGTCACAGAATTAGAGCCAGGTCAGCACCCCCCCCCTCCACCCCCCAGCCCCACAGGGGCTCATCCTGAGAAGCCAGATCCCTCAGCTGGGCCTCACAGCCCCTGCCCTGGGAGCCCTTACCCAACCAGGCGGCCGCCCCGTGACTGGGAGGGGTGACCCCTGTCACACTTGCATGTGTGCGAGCCTGTGGATGTGCTTGTGTGGAGGAAGACCTGTCTAGCCCTGGGTGAGAGGATGCCTCGAGGGTGTCCTGCCAGCGGAAGGCCTTCCCCCACCGATCCTAGCCTCAGCACGCCCTAAAGGCAGGCCCAGCCACCCTCTCCCTTTCTGAAGGGGAGTAAGGGTGGATTCGCTGAGAGGGAAGCCTAAGGGAAGGGAGCAGAGGGAACTAGAGTGGGGATGCAGGTTCCTTGTCAGAGGCAAAAAGAGCCTCGAACCCTCTCCCTGAATATTTCCCCAGAAGACATCCTCCTGCGGCCTCCTTGGGAAATGGAAGCTTCCAGCTCTGAGAGTCCCAGGGAAAGCCTTCCTCTCCCTGCCCCAATCCCAGAGATCTTTCCCCATACCTGTACCACAAACCTTGTCCCCCAAAGATCCTGGAACAACAGGACTGTAATCTTGGGGTGCTTCTGAGATGGACCCCCGAGAGCCTCCTCCACTGTGGACCCCTCAGATGTAAGCTGGGAACGGTTTGAGAGAAGCCGGCCCAGGCAGCCCTGCCCTCAGGCCTCCAGGTTTTCTACCCAAAGCCCAGCTGTGTAGAGAAGGGTGGACACAAGGCGTCCTCTTTCAGACTGGAGGCTCTTGGTGTGTTTGGGGGGACAGGGCGAGAATGGCCTTGTGCTCTGGTCCTGTTCATTGGCTCATTAACTTCTCAAATACTGATGGCATGCCCACCTTGTGCCTGGCCCTGGTTTCGGAGCCACAGGGCATCATCCCTGGCCAGAAGGTCTCTCTCCACACCCTCCCTCCCCTCAGGACAACCCAGCTTCTCCACTCCTGGGCTCTGGGCTGAATCTGCCCTGGCTTGCCTCACTCCTCAGTGAGAGAGGAAGGCCCTAAACTTAACAAAGATCGGTATAAACCCCAGCTATGGGATTTCAGTTTAAAATTTTAAAAGTGAGGAGTGAGAAAAACAACCAAATTATACCAAAGTAGGAACTCAGAGAAGAAAAGGGCATTGACGTGGGGACTAGACATAACAGCATAATTAGAAAGACCGGCTTTGAGCACAACCTTGAGCACTATATTAGCTTTCACACATCGACACCACCTCACAATGCTGGTGTGATTGTCCCCATCTTAGAGAAGAGAAAGTTAAGGCCCAGAGAAGAAATTTAGCCAGTGGCAGACACAGGATTCTAACCTAGATCTGTCCAAAGTCTTGGTGGGGCTCAGGGCAACCCAGATGGGCTCTGCAGAGGCACCAGGCAGGGCCTCACAGACCATCACTCCGTTGCCTCAAGAGACTTCCAGTCCTACGATGATGGCATAGCTGTAAACAGGGTGGGGAACAGGGACACTGTCTCCCTGCAGCCTGAGGAGGTGGTGAATGGGGTTCTCAGACCTCCCCAGCAGAGGAGACAAGCAGGGCCCCAGGAGGAGGACACATGCTGGCTTCTGTCCCACTTGGAGCCAGACCCAGAGGCTGACAGGGGATGTGTGTCAGGGCCCAGGCTGGTGAGCTATGCTCGCCTCTTAACAAATGGGAAGAGAAGCCTTGCGGGACTGTAAATGTGTGTTGGGAGAAGAGAGAAGGAGAAGGGTGCAGACCCTGAAAAGAGCTCCTCAGACACGGATACCTGGTGATTCCAAACATCTACCAGGCCAGATGAAGGCAAGGGAGTGCCTTCTTGAGAGTGGTTTCCATCTTAATCGACAACGAAACATCTGCTGGAAGGGCTTCTGTCTCCTCCCTCAGACCGGAAGCTCTGTGAAGACAGGGCGCAACCTGAGGGCAAGGGCCATGTCACCCCCTCAGACTGGGAGCTACCTCAAGGCAGTACTTTACTTCTTTCATTAATAGGCTACCCCCCTTCCACCCCGCCACCATCAAAGGCAAATACAACTGGGGCACCGGGATGGCTCAGTCGGTTGAGTGTCCAACTCTTGATTTTACCTCAGGTCATGATCTCACAGTCTCGTGAGTTTGAGCCCGGGTCGGGTTCTGCACTGACAGCATGGAGCCTGCTTGGGATTCTCTCTCTCTCTCTCTCTCTCTCTCTCTCTCTCTCCCTGCCCATTTGTGATCTCCCTCCCTCCCTTCCTCTCTGTCTCAAAATAAATAAATAAACTTTCAAAAAAAAAAGGCAAAAACAACCTTTTAAAATCTGTTTCAGATCTCAGCCCTCTTGTCCTGAGGAGACCCAGGCCCCGCCCTCCTTCCATAGGCTCCAAGGCCTGATGGTTCCTTTGCCGTTGAACGACTGCTCCCCGCCATTCGAGCTCTTCCCCCTTCCGATTGGCTTCCATCCCTTCTTCTGCAGATGCTCAGCCAGGTCCTATCTTTGCCTTGCATTTTCCCTTTCCAGGCAGATTATAAATATTATAAATATTTACTGATTCCTTCCCTCCCCTCCCCTATTTCCCGAGTCCTGATGGATGATGTCCCGTGGATGTGGCTGAGTTGTCTCTCTCCCAACAATTCTGAGTCCAGCCCTGCAGGGCCTCTCAAGGATCACCTCCTCCACCCCCCATCTCTAGGCTGGTGTTATGCTAAAGCCACCCCTAGTGAAAGAGAGGTAATTCTATACCAGGCACAGCACATATGCCTGGTATTCCATAAATGCTTGAGGATGGGAGGGAGAAAGGAGGGAAGGGAAGGAAAAGATGCCACAGGTTTTTCCTTCAAATTCCTCATGCTTCTCTCTCAGCCTGTTCTTATCCTCTAGCCTCTCCCCTCATGCTGTAGATGAGGCCCACTTTCTCCCGGTGAGATCTCATTAGAACTGACTTGCTCTCCTCACCCCCAAAATTGGACAATACTTTGTCCTGCCTGGGGCAGCACTTGTCCTGACTCTTCCCACCAGACTTCCTACCAGGGCAGACCCCTGGTCTCTGATTCTGTTATATCTACATCCCTCCTTTCTTGAACCTTGCTCTACCCCCTGAGACCATCACACATACCAATAAAACCCTATGGATAGGAACGGACAAAGGTCCAAGCACTAGGATGTGATGGTTTAGTTGGATGATTTATAATCGCTAGGTAACACCCATCCCAAAACTTCACAGCTTGAAACAGCAACAGTCCATGTATTTGTTCACAACTGTGTACATTTGGGCAACAGATGGTTGTTGGCAAGAGCAGCTCCCTTAAGCCTAGAGAATCCAAAATGACCTCGCTCATATGTCTGGTGCCTCAGCCTGGGGTGGTTGGAATAGCTGGGAAGCATTCCTGCCTCGGCCTCTCTCTGTCTCTCTGCATGGCCTTTTTCTCCAATATGGTAGTTGGGCTTCCTTACAACATGGCGGCTGCCTTCCAAGGGGACAAAATGGAAACTGTAATGTCCCTGAAAGTCTAGGGCTAAAAGTCCAAGAACAGCTCTTTCGGCACATCCTCCTAGTCAAAGCAAGTCATACGGCCAGCCCAGATTCAAAGGAGGAAAATAGACTCTACTTCTTGATGGGAGGAGCGAAACGTGTGCACAGGGATGGGAAGAACAGTTGGCAGCCATGTTTGCACACAGGCCACCATAATGGTCTTAACATGAAACTGATGCAGAATCACCAAGGTCTGTATAAATCTACCCAGCTTCCTTGCAGGAGGGAAGTGGGTAGGCTGGAGGTTCCTTGGAGAAGCAAGTACTCCAAAGGCCTTTGGGGCTATGGCCAGGGTCTGTCACTGCTTAGGAAAAAGGAAAAGGGACTCAGGCTGGGCAGATCAGAGTTGAGAAGGAGCAGTGTATATGTCCAGGGAAAAAAGTGGTCAGGCCAGAGGGGAGGGTGTGAATCCCGAGGGGGAGATGAGCAGGGATAGCTTGGCACTGGGCCTTCCTCTGGGGTGGGGGATGAGCAGGTCTTATACAACCAGGGATGCAGTATTTTCATTTTATCCTTCTTTTCCCCATAGTCTATTTAAAGACTGCTTCTCTCCTCCAAGGCTGCATGTTGCAATTTCTTTCGTGCTTAGGTTTCGGATCTTCCAATGACAAGCCCCAGCCCCTAGAGACATCTCTTGCCTTGCCTTGCCTTACCACACTTGGGGAACTCTGGATTTCAGCCTGGGTTTGGCCACCACCACATCCTCCCCCTGTCCCACTTTTCTTCTGGCTGTTTGTATTCAGTCTAGACGATTCATTTTTATTTGTTGATGCTCTGCCTTAGCCTGGGGCAACCATGGTGTGGTGGAAAGAGCACTAGAATTGGAGTCAGGAAAGCTGGTTTAAATTCTGGCTTGACCATTTACTGGCTGTGCATAAATTCGGGCATGTTATTTACCTTCTCTGAGCCTCCTACTTCCCATCTGCCAAGCAGAAATAATGAGCCCCATCTCCAGGGTGGCTAAAAGGAGGAAACAGTGCCTGGCATTGACCAACAGGCCTTTGTCCCTAATCCCTACCACCTACTCTGAGTCCCCTCCTTGCCCAGCCCTGTTCACGTCTCTACCTGTCAGCTCCTCCACCAACCACCCCCACCATTGCTGGCCTCACTCACCTCCACAGCCTTGGTATGAAACCCTCAGTCACCAGGCCTCAGTTTTGCAGTCACTTGAAAAACGTGAACTGAGGATGAATTATGTTCCAGGCACTGTTCTAGGTGCTGGAGGTACAATGATGAACAAAACAGACAAAAGTCTCTGCCCTCGAGTGGCCTGCATTCCAGTGGGAGTGGCGGGGGGTCAGGGGGGAGGCAGACAAAAGAGAAAGTAAATTTTAGAGCCACGTGGTCCAAAATGGCAGCCACTAGCCACATGTGTATATTGAGCCCTTGAAATGCGGCTGTTCCCAACTGCGGTGTGTGATAAGAACAAAATACACAGCAGATTCAGAGATTTTGTACCACACAAAAGTGAAATCTCTCCTTAATAATTTTTATATTGATTAAATGTTGGAATGGTATTTTTAGATATGTTGGGGTTAAGTAAAATATATTATTAAAATTAATTTCTCCTGGGGGTGCCTGTGGCTCAGTCAGTTGAGTGTCTGACTCTTGATTTCAGCTCAGGACATGTCCTCGTGGGTTCGAGCCCCACATCGGGCTCTAAGCTGCCAGTGCAGAGCCTGCTTAGGATTCTCTCTGCCCCTCCCCTGCTCTCTCTCTCTCTCTCTCTCTCTCTCTCTCAAAAAATAAATGCCCTAAAAAAAGGGTTTGTTTTTTTTTTAATTAATTTCACCTGTTTCTTTTTAACTTTTTAAATCTGGCTCCTAGAAAATTTCAAATTACACATGTGGCTCAGGTTACAGTTCTACTAGACCTCTCAATTCTAGAGTAAGCGAGAAGATGGCACACGCTGTAAGAAAAAAGAAGGGATGGTGAAAAGGAGCATCCAAGTGCAGAGTGAGGAAGGGGTGTTGATTGTAAACGCAGTGGTCAAGGCAGCCTCACTGAAAAGGTAACAAGACTGAAAGTAAGAGAGCCACACGTTGCCCCATCTAGAAGAGTGCTCCAAGAAAAGGGGACAGCCTGTGCAAAGACCCTGAGGTGGGAGAGGGCCTGCAGTCTGAGGAACAGAGAGGCCAGTGTAGTTGAGCTGAGTGACCAAGGCAGATCAGAAGTCATAGAGGCAGGGAGGTAGAGGCTGCCCGGAGAGTACAGGGCCTTTTCAGGCTGTTGTGTAAACTTTTGTTTTTTCCTCTGAGTAAAATAGAGTCTCTGCAGAGTTTTGAGCCAAATGGTGACATGATTTGGCTCACAGTTTAACAGGCTCACTTTGGCTGTTGTGTGAGGATCAACTTAAGGGGGGGGGGGGGGCGGTGGCGAGAGGAGAATTGGGAGGCCAGTTTAGAAGGCTCCAGCAAATATTCACTTGGGATGACAAGAGCCTCTATCTCACGGGGCTATGGTGTGGATTCTGTGTTAACCAATGGAAAAGCCGGCAGGTGTGATGCGTGGCTGCTAGACCAAAAGCTCTGTGGGTCAGGGGCCTTGCCTGCCTTCTGTCTTCCTCACAATGTAGCCAGGAGAGGCAGAAGTCACCACCACCCCCTCAGCACCTCCCCCTAGAGGGGTGCAACAGCCTCCTTTGGGCCTCCCTGCCTCCTGCCTGACCCACTGCTGGGGTGCTCCTTTTAAAACCCCTCAAATGCTGCTCATCCCCGACAAGCCAGAGCCTCTTGGCATCGCAGACTCCCTGTAAGCTAACCCTGCCCCTCTCCTGTCAATATCCCTCACCCCTATGCACCTGAGTCCCCTCTCATACCTTTGCTCATACCATCCCTTCCGCCTGGACCATCTACTTCAACCTCCCCCCTCCCTGTTCTGTCTTCTCCTGCCCATTCTTTATGGGGCTACCAAGAGGTCAGGTCAAGAGAAGACCCCAGATTCAGCCAAGCTGGATCAGATGCCCCCTCACGTTTTACGTATCTTTCTACTGACAGATTTATAGACTGTTTCTGTGACTCCTCGCCCACCCACCCTCACCAGATCGTTGAGGAGCAGAATCATCTTATTTGTAACAGCATCCGTGCCCCTAGCGTGGTAGCTGGCCCAGTAAATACGATTTGAAGGAATAAAAGAGAGGCAGGAGGAAATGGATTTGGTAGCATTGCTCATAAATGCCAAAGACCCAGACAGCTTCTGCCCTGGCCAGGACCGCAGGAGAGAAAGGCCTATGCAGCAAGACGGGGTGGGGAGTCCTCTCAGGAACAACCAGGGCTGTTAGTCCATTTCCCAAGGGCTTAAGGAACTCCCGGACCCTCTATGTAAAACTTAACAACACCGTGGAGTCACAGGCCCCCGTGAGCACCCCCTTACCACTCCCTAGCCTACTGCAGCCAAGGCCACATAGCCAAACTCAGCCCTCTCCTGTCCCCCGGGGCAGTAAGCTCAGACTCATGGCCGGTTCCTCCCTCAACCAAAGGACCGGGCCTGGATCATGTGATTCCTGAAGGCAGCACTGCTCCCGGTAGGCCCTTGCTCCTGTCTAAGGTGCTGTCTCTCTGTCCCCCATTTCAGAGCCCATCCCCCCCACATCATGGCAGAGGGTGAACGGGGTCCCCCAGGACCAGCTCAGCCAGAATGGAAGCACCCTGGCCCCCAGCACAAGATGGGCCACGCCATCGCCTACCTACCTGGGACCCTTTTCCCAGACCTAAGACAAAATGCCACTTTCCCCAAGGGAGGAGGGAAAGGGGGCAGGAGGGAGTCCAGAACAAGGACCCAATGGAGAAGGAGAAACCAGGAGGAGCTTTGAGATCAGAATTAAATTCTTTAATACAAAATGCTTTTTTTAAGATATATCTGTATTTCTTTGTTGTTGTTTAAAAATAAATATGTACTACGGAATATCTCGAAAAACTGTACTAGAGACAAAGATGTGATGTTAATATCTTTTTCCCACAATTATTACGGATAAACAGTAGCACCAATAAATAAATGATAACAAATATTAAAATTAAAAAAGGAGAGAGATTTAGTATGTAGAATTCTCTATTTTTTCTTGTTTTGTTTTTACATATAAAAAACAGAATAGCCATGTCTATTTTATCAGAATCACATATATACATAAACATATATATATATATATATATATACACAAAAACGCAAGTTGCCAAATATATATATAGTATGTAGATGTATATTGAAACCTTATTTCAAAGGAATGTGTGGTGGGGAACCAGGGAAAAGGGGAGGGCAGAGCTGAGTGTTAGCAAAATTAAATATCTGTTCAGGACAAGCTAGTGACTGTCCCCGATCAGGGAAAGAGAGATTGGAAACATGAATTTTATACACAAAGACCAGTACAAATAAGAGTGCAAGAGACAGCAAGAAGAGATACATCTCATAAATAGTTGAAATTAAATATTAACCAAGAATACTGAAAAAAACCCTACTCTTTAATTAAATTAACTGTTTTAATTTCTAATTAAAAAGGGGTATTAAATAAGTATCATATATAAAACACTTTCTCTTTTCTCTGCCTCCACGGTGGGCACGTGGATCCTGCCCTGTCTCTCTGTGCCGCGGGAAGGGTCGGGTCTGGGGACAGAGGAAGGTTAACCACTCACACACACACAGCCAGGTCTCCTGGGGGGGGACAGAACTAGTGGTTTCAATGGTCTGAGGACATCAGGCCCTCCTGGGCTGCACCCGGGAAGGGCAGGAGGCCCTTCCCTTGGAGGACAAGCTGTCACCAGGCGGCCCTTCCTCCATCAATGTCTCTCTTCTCTTCGCCAAGACATCTGTCAGCAGCCTCCTGGGCATCTCAGAGCAAGTGAAGACGAGGTGAAGGCTGCCCAGTCTCCTGAATCTTGCAGGCAGTGCCCCTGGGGGCAAGATGCCCGTGCAGCATGTGGAGAGGATCCCCAAAGTACAGCAGTGTCCTGAGGCTCCCCAAACTCCTGGTCAGAGCCAGCGTCCTCGTCCCTGTACCTGTCGTCTGTCCATGTGACTCGGGGTAGAGGCTTAGGGCCAGGGCTGGGTTTGTCGGTGTTCCCAAAAGCAGGCCAAATTTGCCCCCATGCCCTGGCCATGCACGCTTCTGGGCAGGGGAGGGGACCCTGGCCTGCCCGAGAGGGACCAAAAGATCATGCCAGAGTCTCTCCTCCCATCCTCTTCCCTGTTGGGATCTGGGTGGGGACATTCTCCTCCCAACTCAAGTCCACAGCAGTCAAATACATCCAGTGAAGACACCAATAACATTAGCAATGTTAATTTAAAAAAAGAATATATATATTTTATATATATATAAAATATATATATTTATTTTTATATATATAATATATATATATATAAATGTATGTATGTGGGTGGGTGTGTCTACAGGAATCCCAGAAATAAAACTCTCTAATCTTCCGGGCTTGGTGATTTAGCAGCAAGAAAAAAAAATGGCGATCCAATTCCAAGAGGGACCGTGCTTGGTCACCTGCCCGGGAATGCTTCTGCCGGAGTCTCGGCCTCCGGACCCAAAGTGCTCTGCGCAGAGTCTCCTCTTCCTTCATTTCAGGTTTCTGGATTAAGGATTGTTCTGTTGACGATGATGGCGGTGTGGTGGTGGTCGTGGCGGCGGCGTGGTTTCTGTGTCAGTCGTTCTGTATCAGTCTTTCCTGGTGAGAGGTCTGGTTCCCGAAACCCTGAGGGAGGCTCCTTCTTCCAGCCCGGCTCACCGCCTGGGCTTGTCACATCTGCGGGAGATGGGAAACAGAGGCCGGGGGTTAGGGCCAGGTGAGGGGACGCGGCGGTGAGGCAGGCAGCCTCCCCTTCCTGGGAGCCTGAGTCCCTGCAGCAGAGAGGAAGGTGAAAGCATCGTTCTGCCCGGAGGAGCCCAGCGTTGAGGGGAGAGCCAGCCCCTGCCCACGGAGGCCCCGCTGGAGCAGTAGCTACGTCCAGACTCCCATCTGCCCTCCAGAGCTTACAGTTTAGTCGAGACAAGACAAGGACGAGGGGACATTTCATCACAGGCAACAAATGAGCACGAACTAAAGAACAGTCCCTACTTGACATTTCAGAGCTAGTGGTGACCAAAGTTGGACCGAGTTAGTCAACGAAGAGTCCCCGCAGAGAGAGGGGTTTCAGCTCTGCCTCTATGGGGCTGGTTTGGACAACAGAGTGGGGAGAGGACCCCAAGCAAGGGGTGGGGCTGCCCCCAGGAAAGTGAGGCTCCCACGGGAGCGGGAGCCAGAGAGGTGGGGAGGGACACATCTCCCATCACCACGCCCTCCCCTCCAGGCTCCGGCTGCAGGCCCCATCTTTCTTGAGCATGTTGGCAGCAGCAGGCCTCAGGTACCGGGGTGCCCCTCCTTTCCCATGTGCTGTGTAATTGATGGTGGGGGAGAGACGATCATCGACTGTGAAAGCTCCTGTCTAAGCAGAGGGGACGCCAAGAACTTTCTCGTCATGCCCCGGGCTCCGGGGCTGATTATCTTTTACCTTCTCTACTATGAGAGATCACAACTGGCCCTGCCCTTCTGAGAGCCTGGGAATGAGGATCCTAAGCCTCCAATTTGGGGTACTGAAGCTTCCCCCTTACAGGGGAGGGCTCTAGAGGTTGGGGTGACTTCTGTCAGCCCCCAGGTCACTTCAGACACCCCATCCCAGACATCTCTGCAGAATCATCACCACAGAAATCCTAAAATGACAAGTCCCTTATCTACCCTGAGGTCCCTGGAGCATGTGGAGACCCCTCATCAAACCCTGGAGGTGGGCAGAGTCCAAGCCCAGCACTCATATACACTTCCTGTCTTCACCCACTACCAAGGCAGACAGAAGTCTGCACAAACACCCCAGGGCCTCATCCCCAGCGCCCCCAGAACATCCACAAGCCACACGAACATGGGGGTGGGGGAGGCAAGCACATTCTAAGAACTTTGATAATGGAACATCTGGACTAGCTGGGGGTACCCTGACCCTGTCCAGGAGTCCCCGTAAGCTCCCCACTAGGTGAAGTTTACACTGGCCCAGAGGGCTCCCAGCCTTTGTGCCCAGGCCGGACTGGTACAAGCTCCATTCAAGGCATCAAGATTGCCAGCCAAACTGTCAGGGCTCTGCGCTCCTGACCTTCCCCCCTGAACTCAGTCATATATTCACTTGCACACTTGCCACTTTCTAGGTCCTCACTGTGGTCAAAGGACAGTGGTACAGAGGCCTGGAGGGTTACACAGGTGAATAAAAGCCAGGCCCTGCCATGAGGAGTTCACAATCTAATGTCAGGAAAGTGGGCACGCCAGGGCGCCTGGGTGGCTCAGTCGGTTAAAGCGTCCAACTTTGGCTCAGGTCATGATCTCATGGCTCACCAGTTCGAGCCCTGCCTCGGGCTCTGTGCTGACAGCTCGGAGCCTGGAGCCTGCTTCCGATTCTGCGTCTCCCTCTCTCTCTGCCCCTCCCCCGCTTGCACTCTCTCTTTCTCAGAAATAAATAAAAAAACATAAAAAAAAAAAAAAGGAAAGTGGGCACGTCCCACCCCCCACCCCATCCTGGGGGCATCTGGAAATATGTGGGTTGTTTGAGGCTGTCACCATGACTACTGGAGTATTAAAGGTATCTAGTGTCCCCAAATGTTAAATATCTTAACCACCCTAAACCAACAGCCAGAGCCTGTGCCCTCTGGGACCCCAGTCTAGGAGGGACTCAGACCTGCCCCTATGAGAGACACCGAGGGGATGAGATGCCCAGCGGTGCAGACTCCAGAGGGTGGTGGCAAAGCCCCCGAGAGTGTTTGCACTTGGTAGACGGCAGCGTCCCCCGCACCAGGAAGGGCCCTCGATACTAGCAGCAAAGGTAGTACTAACGACGTCAGGACCAACAGCCACCACAGGACACCTCAGGACCACAGGACACAACACTCAGCCTGCGTCCACACCATCACATTAAGCTACACCAGCCTGCCCCCTCAGGCAACCAGGGCCACCTCTGAACAGGCCCTCCCAGGCCAGGCCAGCACCTGCTGCCCACCACAGGGGCCTTGCGAGCAGAGAAGGCAGAGGTCAGTCACCAGGCAGGCAGCTAGAAGCCGAGCAAGCAGCTGGCCCCTCTCAGATGCGCCCGTGCGCACTCTCTCTCTCTTCCTTTCTCTCCCGGTCTCTGTGTGAAGCCCCTCTCTGACTCGCTCCCCCTCTGGGAACCAACCTGCAAGTACGTTCGTTTAACTCAAGCTGCCTCGCCTTGCAACGCGAGTCTGTGTTTTTGCAGGAACATTTACACGTCTGCGGATCTTGTACAAACAAATGCTTTCTCCGCTCTGAGCAAGGCCCACAGGGACTGCAAAAAGGCAAAAGGAAAGACATCTAAGCTAGAGCATCAGCAGAGAGAGAGAGAAAAAAAAAAAAAAAAAACCATGCAACACCCCCTAACAGTCTGCAGCTACGCCCCCACCCAGCTTGTTGGCCCCCATACCCTTCCATGCCCTGGAAGGATCCAAGTGCTGCAGCAGAAGACAGAGAGAGCGGCGGAAAGAGGCAGCACTGGCTAGGAAGCCTGCCTGCAGGAAGAGGCAGACATAGATGGGCAGAGAGTGCAAGGAGAGGGCCACCATAAGGGGACTGCTGTCCCCTGGGGACAAGTACAAGCCTTGAGCCACAGGGCCCCCAACAGCCACCACCCCAGAAGGAGCACACATTGACTCTCCACCTGCTGGCGACAGCAATCTGAGCCGCCTTCTCCCCGTGCAAGGACTCACACCCAGGCCCCTCCACCAAAGGTGGGCCGAAGTGGGATATGTCGGCAGGCCAAGCCCGGAGGCAGCGCCCACGGCCAGGCCACTGGTGACCAAAGGGCCCACCACAGCCTCCGACCCAGAGGAAGAGGCTCCAAACCGACAGGGAGGTTTCTTTGGGTGCCGTGGGTTCGACCAGAATATGGGGCTCCCCTCCAGAGGCCCCAAATCCACGAGAAGGGGCTGCCATATGGTGCCTGACCCCACCCTCAGATGACAATACACTGCCTCACGTCATTCACGCCCCTTCCTCGTGCCACGTCTGCCCTCCCCACCACCCTCAGCTTCCAGACAAGTGCAGAAGCCTGGAGCAGTGGAAACCAGTTGGGTGAGCAGGCACCAGTGCCTGGCACCCGTGCCAACGTGGGCCCGCCACCAGTGCCCAGTGGGTGAGAGAAAGGTGGTGCCCAGCCAAGCCGGTGTCCCCTCCTTGAATCCCCCAGGCCCGCTCTGCCCACCTGCCCACCCCGACCCCGGACCAGCACCACCACCACCAGGTCTAGCCACTGGTGCCAATTAGTGGAGCGAGAGTGAGAGAGAGACACTGGGGGGAGAAGAGAAGGAAAGCTGGGAGAGGAAGGCAGGGGCAGGGTTAGGGGGTCCTGCAGGCGGGACTTTGATTGGGGGCCAGGGAGGCTCCAGGCAATGAGACAGCGGAGGCACCACGTACACGCTCCAGGATTTATACCGGGATTTCTTGCGCTTTCTTTTTTGCCCCTTTCCCTTTCCTCGAACTGATTTTCTGGAAAATAAAAAAACAGAGACAGACAAAGAGAGAGCGAGGGGGAAGGGGAGAGGAAAAGAAGCAGTGAGGAGGGCACACTTCCCGGAACGAGGCATCGGGAGGCTAGGGAACTCCAGGAAAGAGCTTGCACACGAACACGCATGCACAGGCTGGGGTAGCAGACACTCAATGGCTCCTTCTTCTCGTTTTGGCCACCCTAGGGTGGCCAACCCAGCCTCCGGCAATGCTTGGATGGGAAGCAGAGGCTGGGTGGAGGGCACAGGACCCACAGGCCTGCATGCTCCTGGCAGCTCCCGGCAGGGGACAAAGCCCCCTGGGCAGGATCTTTGTCCAGAACCCTGTGCAAGTGTGACCCTGAAGGTCGGGGACTGTAAAAGGTAGGCCAGAGTTTGGGGAGGGCAGAGACTTGATGCGATGGGAGCAGGGGTGGGGGGTGGCAGGCTGTGCTTCAGACACCTGCCTTCATTTCCCAGTGCAACGGCAAAGGGGTCCCTCCAGGGGCCCCGCCTCTGCAAATCCCAGCGTGGGACGGGGTGGGGGGGAGCTACATTGGGAGCTGGCACAAGACCAAGGGCGGCACATGAAAGGCGCCAGCCTGCCCAGCCATACCCTGGGCCGAGAGGCGGGGACGGGTGCCCTCAGAGCCCCAGGCAGGCAGTAGGGTGGGGTGGGAGTTAGGGAGGCATGGGAGGAGGAGCCTGGGCGTTACTTGGCAGGGAGTTCTCTCCCCAGCCTGTCAAAGCCTGCTACACCATCTCACCAGACTCTCTTCCGAGCCCAGGCGAGCCCCCCACTCTCCCTGTGGGCAAAGCAGGCATTTGGGAAACCGGCAAGGGGGGCAGGCTGAAGCCTGTCCCCCTCAAGGGAACCGGCACTCTCCACACCTGCCAGGCCAGAGGATGCCCAGAATGTCTGCCACATGGGGAAGCAATGAGGGGAAGGCACTGAGAAGAAGGGCCAGACTATTCCCTCCAGGAGAAAGCACTGGGAAAGGGGAAGGTCTACACACACACACACACACAAACTCACTCTCTCTCGCTCTCTCTCTCTGAGCCTGCTCTCCCAAACCACTGTTCTGGTAGCCACAGCAATTCTGGAAGTTGGGGACTTAGGGAAGAGGTAAGGGGCTGGGGCCTAGGAGTTTCTATGTCCCTAGAGCTTTGGGGGCAGACAGGATGGTGAGGTGGGGGAGGGAAGGGCACAGGTGCTCTCTCTCATTCTCTTTCCCTGCAGGCCTGCCCCCTTGCCAGTTGCTCACCCAGTTTTGAAGCCTCACTGCCCCCAGACTATGCCCCCCTGCTCCATCCTGACCCAACCCTCCACACTGAGCAACTGGAAGCCTCAGAAAATGACCAACATTCAACTCACTTCTCCCTGGCCAGGAGGGCTGAGTGTCTCTGGCCTGCCTCACTGCTACAGGAGGGCATCACCAAGGAAACATCTCAGCCGGACCCAAGTCCAACTGCGCCATCACAGCAGCCGCCGTAAGAGGCCGTTTCCCCTGGCACACGAAAGGTCTCTCTGTCACCTACTCCCTCTCCCTGCGGTGGGTGATGGGAGACTAGAGCAAGCCAGGGAGCCAGTGTCCACACTGCCCCCTGACACACCAAAACTTCAAGTCCCGGCCAGGAATGACCCGGAGACCTGGAATGCATTGTCTCTTCCAAAGGAAGCTTCAGGCTCCAGGCTGGGTTTTGTCCCTAATTCTAGAGACATAATCCTCGAGTCTGCTCAATCCCACTACTACCACCACAAGTCCTCAGGAGACCAACTCCCTGACTCAGTGAAGCCATCAGACCCCCCCACACACCGCCCCCCGCCCAACAGAGGAAGCCAAGAACCCCAAACCAAGATAACGGGCCAAGGAGAGGGAGAGGAGCTAAAGTCATGGCTACTTACTTTTCTTTCGCTCTATCTTTCTTTGGTCTGCAGCGGGTAGAGAAAAAGAGAAGAACAAAACAGAGAAGGGTTGAGATGGTGATGAGACCAACAAGAAGAGTCACACACTACTATGACATATCAACGCACTTTTAATCTCTTGACGCAAACTAACGCATTTAGTCTTTCTAACGATGCTATGGGGTACCTAGCGTTATTATGCCCGTTTCCAGATGTAGACACTGAGGCACAGTGAGGTAAAATTAAAGTCGCCCAAGGTGCCACAGTGGGAAGGTGGACATGGGCCAACACGTGGCACATGCTCAACCCCGCCTCCACGTGCTGAACGAATGAGCCCGTGACCCCATCCTCACCTGCATTCACATTTGCTATGCTGTAGGAAGCTCATCTCCCCTATGTGCTGGCCTTGATGAGGTTTGATCCGCATAATCTAGAGGGAAAGGAAGCAGATCACAGAGGTTAGTGACCCAGCCAGCCATACCCAGATGGGACACCCCATGGCTCTTGCCACTCAGCACCCAGGGGTTCTACAGAGCAGGGGTGGGGGACAGAGGTAGGAGGGACCAGGGGCTCCGCCAGAAAGAGCCTCGGGCCCACCCCAACGTCCCCAACCCTGCTGATCTCAAGGAGCCCCTGTTCTTCTTGAGGGCAGACATGGCTGCACGGGTTGGCCAGGCTGGGAATTCAGGTCCTGCGTTCTCACCGGTCCCAATCCCTCCCCTCCTTTTATTTCCTCTAGGCTTTACCCTCATCCCTGGTAGCTACCCAAGAGCCACCCTCCCTGGGGTCTCAGAGCTCCCTCCCACCCTGTTCAAGCTGAGATGTGCCCTGTCGCGGCGAAGCACCAAACAACTGGCTTTTAAACCTCTCCATGGACCAGGCTCATCCAGCTTCCCAGATAGAGCCCCCAAAGAGGAAGGGCCCTCTTCCTCCAAGAGAGGAAGAGAAGGCCTCCTGTCACAGGCGTCAGCCCCTGTGGGACTGGGGAAGGTAGGCATCTTTTTCTCCAAAGAAAGCAAGACTCCCCCACACGTCCCTGCGACGGACTCAGGGGCAGGAGCGGAGCAAGTCACGTCTGGCTCCTCCTCTCAAGAGCTGCCCAGCAAAGGGCCTGGGACCACCTGTTCCCCAAGTCTAACCCCCCCTCCCACCCCCACTCCCTGCCGATGCCCACCTGCATGGTGATGTTGAACTCCTCCGTGGGCACACACTCCAGGCCCTCGTCATTGCAACAGCCCCCACATCGCATCAGGGGCACGCAGGATGGCTTGAAGATATACTCGATCTCATCAGGGTACTCCTGGAAGATGTCCACCAGGGTCTCGATGGGACGGCAGTAGCTGCGCTGGTAGACATCCATGAACTTCACCACTGCGTGGGATGGGGTGACACGTGAGCCCAGCAGGTCACACGAGAGATGGCCGGCTCCTAACTCCGCCCAGCTTGGGAAGGCCGCCCCTCAGAGTGCCTGTGAGAGGTACCCACTTTCGGGCCGGTCCTTCCAAAACTCTAACCTAAGTCCCTCCGGCTGTGGTTGGCATCCTTCCCTAAGCTTTCCACCATCAGCACTGATGAAGGCCTGGTTTTATTCCAAAGATCACACCAGGCTGTCAGGTTTTGCCAGAGATAACCTGCCACATGTGATCCCGCTGCCTCGCCATGACAGCCGAGCGCATTCTTGGGTCAGCCTCGATGCCAGGACATAGTTCGAGCACGAGTTTACTTGTTGAGGGGTGATCTAAGTTGCCCGTGAAAGGAGCAACAGCCAGCTTGGCAAACCTACTCCCCGTTTTCCTACAACCTCTGCCACACCACCCTCCACCCCAACAGCCAATTAATGAGCACTTATTATATGCTGAGCAAGGTGTGCAGTAGCCCATAG
The DNA here is from genome assembly GCF_014898765.1 of Herpailurus yagouaroundi. Classification (NCBI taxonomy): domain Eukaryota; kingdom Metazoa; phylum Chordata; class Mammalia; order Carnivora; family Felidae; genus Herpailurus; species Herpailurus yagouaroundi. The sequence continues at coordinate 10,119,200 of NW_024412394.1, read as the reverse complement.
TTTTCATGGCCAACAATTCTCCCCGCACAACACCATCAGGTTCCAGTAGGAGGCCCATTTTACCAAGAGGGAACTGGAGGTTCAGAGAGGCTGAGTAACTTGCCCCAAGGCCACACTTCACTTAAGTGTTAGAGTTCAAATCAGTTCTGCCATGGAACCCTTCCCAAGGCAAGCGACATCGTGTGAAAGCAGAGGGGAAGCACCGAAGGGGGCGCTGTGCCACCTGCCAGACCCCTCCCCAGACGCAGGCTGGGAAAGCGGTAAGCATCAGCACAGAGCCTGGGCCGGCCGGGAATCAGCAGGTGGCAGTGGGTGGGCACACTATGCAGGCCCTGCCAGCCACCGATAACCCCGCCCAAGAGGGCAAACTGCTTGCATCATGGAAAAAACGGTGCTGCCATTGCAGCCACGGAGCGTTTCTAGAAGCTGATCTGGAGGGAGAGCAGGGTAAAGACAGCTTCCCAGGCCGGCCGTGGAGCCTGGGGTGCACTGGAGCATGAAGGGGTAATTCTAGGCCACAGGGGCGGGGTCCTTGAGAATAGATGCAATCAGGACCTGGACTGAGGACTCCAAATTGTGGCCCAGACTGCCACTCTCCCTCTCTCCCTTTCTCTCTGACACACACACACACACACACACGCACACACACACACACACACCACAGTAATCCTGTCCCTGAAATGTATTTCCCCCGCACAGGAAGAAGGAGCAGCACCCAGGCCACGAAGTAGTCCAAGCTCAGGCCATGACTTGGTGTAACCTTGGGCCAGTTCCTCCCTCTCTGGGCCTCAGACTGCACATCTGTGTAAATGGGTTGGCGGGGGGGGGGGGGGCATGTTTAAAGACACTGAGAGCGAGGCTGAAATGTGGGGTTTTGTCTTCCCTTTCCAGCCCTGTGAATAAGCACTCTTTCTCAGCCCAGGTAACAGTCTGGAACCTCACCAAGGCATGTGAAGGGCCACCCCCTAGCCTGCCTCTCCCAGAAACAAGCTGAGCCTCCTCCTCCCTCCAGAGGGTAAAGGAAGATGAGCCCCAGGGAGCAGGGTTGGGGGGCATATACACAATAGGTGGGTCGAAATTTGGGAGCTGAGGGGAAGGCCACAGTTGTGACAACAGCAGGATAGTCCCTGGCCTTGCCTGAGATCTCCTTCCCCTATGCAGACAACAGGCATAGAATTCTCTCCTCCACCCTCAGAGGGGTTAAGGCAAAGCACCTTCAAAAAGAATGAACCCCAGGGATCTGAAGAAGCCCTTTTCTAATCCAAGTCTATATCGAAGATGACTGAAGAATTCTTGACCTGACACTGTGTTATGGCTGGGGACACAGGTGGCCAGGTTTGGGGCCCCACCCAAGACAGGAAAGCAGAAAGGTCTGGCCTGGGCCATGGCCGTGGGTTGCTGAAGCTAAAAAGACACAGGCGAGGAATTCCTTGGAAAAGCTCCCTGGAATCCCTAAGGGCCGTGCGGCGGAGGAAGGTAGAGGGGAGAACCTCACCCAAACCCTTCACGCCCCAGCCACTGCCTCTAAGGAAAACCGTCCCACTTCTGCACAGGCCATAAACATACGTCTACTCCAACATCAAGCTGTCTTGCTTTTCCTTATTTCTTGAAGACAATCTTTTCCCCAAGCAAACAAAGACCATTTGCTTGCCTCTCCCAGACCACAGAGACCACCGAGAGACCGATGGCGGGTGGGCACACACTGGGAGCCAGGAGCTGTGAGTGGCACAAGCTGTGGAGTGGCTGGGAAGCCAGGCCCCGGGCCAAGGAAAGAGCTCCTGAGGGAAGGAGGCAGAACAGGCTGGGCATCACCACCGGCCCAGGGAGTGCAAACACCGCCCCTGGCCACTACTCTGGGCCACGCTGGATTTGGGTCAGAAAACGCGCCCCAAGGAAGACCCCAGGGCCTTCTCTTCTCAGGGGTGGGGAGCTGGGGGAGTGGCATCAGGCATTCCTCCCCCAGGCTGAAGCAGAGGCCGCATTGAGTGTTGGGGGAGAGCCAGGGCTTCCCTGGAGAAATGGGAGGGTCCCTGCTCCAAACCACAGAGGAACAAAAGGCAGGCGGACTCTAGTTGGGCAGGGGGCGGGGCACCTGGGAGCTACAGCCAGCCCTCTGCTGGCCCAGGAGGGAAGTTCACAGCACCTAAACCTATCCCACCCAGAGGGCAGAGGAGATTGTAGGGCCTTCTCTCCACCCGCTAAGGAATGCAGACTGTGGGGAGGGGTCCCACGAGGTGGGGCCCCCCTGCACCTCCAGCTCACACACAGCTAGTTTCCTGGACAGCAAGGGTCACAGCCCCCTCCACAGAGGCCCCACAGGTGTGATGCAGCTGGGTTGGATGTGACAGAGAAGACCCATCCTCCTCTGAGGGCAGGTGGGACAAGGGACACCTCCCTTGACACCGGGGATCTTTGAACACTGCCTTCCTGGTCTGTGCTCACGGCTGCCTCTCCAAGTAAAATTTTACTGGAAAGAGCAGAAGGAAAAAGCAACACGTCCTATTTGTAGCAGAGGCCTGACTAGGAAAGAGAGTCCTCCAGAACAAAGGGTTACTCTCATGGTGCTCCCCTCTTCCCTTCTTGATCCCCATCCCTGCACCCCTTCCTGCCCCCATAGCCCTGAAAGAAAGGAATTGGTCTTCCCCACCCATCCCCTGGGGAGACAGGTGCCCCACCCAAGAGCCAGGGGGACTCACCTTCGTGGGGTTTGTGCTCTCCATCTGCCATGGGTGCAGCCTGGGACCACTGAGGACAAAACAAAGAGCAAGACACGGGCATGAGCAGGATGCAAAGGCCCAGCCACCCGCCCAGGCAGCAGCCTCTGGCTTCTCCAAAGCTGCTGAGTGGAACAAGGCACCTGCAGGGCTCCCCACAGCACAGAGCATGCCCTCCACCCCTGCGCTGCTCTAATTCTGAAGGAAGAAAGAAACTAAGCAGATATTGGGGGGTGGGAAACTAAAAATACAGGAGAAAAACACCAGAATGCTGTGCTGTCCAGGTCCCCGCCCCTTCCCCACATTACCTCCCTCCCAGCTCCCCCCCACTCCCCATCCCCCGCCCACACACACCCCTGGCCACAACGGTCCATTGCTGAGTTAAGTTAATTTTCTCAGACCCCTGATTCCCTGGTCCAAAGCCACAGTAAGTATTAAGGTCAAATAGGAGGACAAATTTGGACTGAGGCAGGAAGGAAAGACTGGGGGCGAGAAAAACAACATGGTGACCTTCTCTTGCTGACATGACAAATACCAGGGTGAGCTGGTGCTGGGGAGGGAGGGGGGGTGCAGAGGAACGAAGGGCGCCAACCACCCTCCCCCATCCAAACTCCTCCTTCCTCGGGAACATTCAGCAGATATCCTCAGGTATATTCAGCAAACCCACAGGTTGTCTAGATGGTAAAACCAGGGAGGAAACCCTGCAGGAGGGGAGAGCCCATTGCTCCCAGCACACAAATCTCCCCAGAGCCTGAATGTATCTCCAGAGCCCCAAGCCTCACACTCCCACCTCACTCTCTGGTTTCTTCTCCCTCCCAGACTGAGGGGGGTCTCAAGCCCCTCTCACCTAGCTGTGCCCTCTCCTCAAAGGCAACCAGGAAAGCCTTCTATGCCTTAGCACTACCCAGCCCCTAGGGGGCCCCCTGCACCTCCTAGGCCTGAGGCTTCCCCTATCCTCCCCATCCCTCCCCACCCCCCCAAGATCATTCCTCCCCTCCCCACAAGCTGTGAAGGTCAACAAGCCCAACCATGTGGACCTGACAGCTAGGAGCAGGCAAAGGCTTCTCCCAGCCCTTCAAGGAGGCCTTTGGTTCTCACCAGCTGGCCACCTCACTTGCCCTTCTTTCGGGGCAGATCCCCAGCAGCAGAACTGTACTCCAGCCCACGGAACTGCAGACCCCCCTGACAGAGTCTCACTGTCTGTCTGTCTGTCTGTCTCCTTCCCACACATCTCCAGGGCACCCCAGATCCCCCAGCCTTGTCCCTAGGGCCAAGGTCAGGTAACAGTTTCCAGGATCCCAGCTGGATAGACTTCCATTGCAGCTCTCCCTCAGGGACCCCCTGGAGTCTCCACTTTGCCTCTCACCCATCCCAACGATACCCTCCGGTTTCCTTCTGCCAATGTTCTCTCTATGTCCTCCGCTCCTCTTGGGCCCCAATGAGGAAAGGGGACAGAAACTTCTTAACCCCCTCCAAGGCCAGGGGGCACTGGGAGGGGTGGCTCTAGGCAGGGAGAGGCCAGGTGCCCTTCTCTGGGGGCCTCTGAAGGTCACAGTGTGGCCAGGCTGCCATTCCTCCCCCTCCTCCCCCCCTCCTTGGAGGCCTGGAGCCAAGGCCTTTGTGCCAGGGTCTGAGGAACTCAGAGTGGCAGCAGGGACCCCAGCCCATTTCCTTCCTTCTGCCTCTCTCCAAGGGGACTCTGGCTGAGGGAAGGTACAAGAGAAGAGCATAAAAGGACCCCTTCGGTGACTTTGAGAAGCAAGTTGGGTGGGCAAGTTTGGAGTTCCAAAAAACCACCTGCTCCTGCTCCAACACCCCCCATTTCACCAGGACAAAGTGTGTTTGCAAGGCTGGCAGGAGCTCCTTCCAAAGGTGCGGGGAAAGCTGGTCCCACACTAGCCATATCACAGCAAAATTTAAGCCATTTTTCCAAAAAGTGTAAAGTGAAGTGGAATAATGACACTATTTAATTCCTCCCTTAGCCCATCCCTATAAAAGCTAAAGGCACAGCTCGGAAGTGTGGGGGAGGGGAGCAAAGCAGACTGTCACCGAGTCCGGACTTTAGGTAGTCTGACAAAGCACCAGGGTGGGCCTTTGCACCCCGACCTCTGACAGTGATCATCCTTTCCCTGGCTTCTGGGGTCAGAGGCGGGTTACACGGGTCTTCTCATCAGAGGGTAGTGAAAAGTAGAAAGGTGGCAGGGGCTTCTCTCCACTTTAGGGAAGAAATGAGGAAGGGGTGTCAAGAAATTTCCTCCTAGCACAGGAGAGGGCTAGGGGCTGGGGACGGGGGGGGGGGGGGTTCTCCAGATCCTCTGGCTAGGGATACCTCGAGAGGTCACCTTCCCGTGGAGGGCCGGCGGGGGGAGGGGCGCCGCTCGCCGCCCGGGGCTCCCCGCTCGGGCCGCCGAGGCTCCGGGAACACGCGGCCGGCCAGGCCCGGGCTGATGTAATCGGCTCCGCGCCGCGCGCGCCCGGCCGGGCGGGGGAGGGCGGGCACCGAGCGGGACGCGAGCGGGGACGGGCGGGGGTGCCTTGGCGCAGGTGGCCCGGCGGAGACCGGGGGTCCCTTCGGCAACCCACCCCGAAACTTTTCTCAAACTCGTGGCGAGGGCCGAAGAGATCGAGCTGCAGTGACAGCAAGCCCCCTCTCTCGCCCGCGCCCTGCCCCCTCCACGCTCTCAGCCCTCCCTCGGTCCAAGGTCTGGGCACCCCCCTGCCCGTTGGGCTCCGGCTCCCGCCCCCGCTGCCTGGACTTCCAGTTCGTCGGGGACCAGCGGCCAGGAGCAAACTTCAGCCGCCGGCGGCAGCGCAAGCCCAGCCCCCTCGGCCTCCTCCTCCGGCTCCCGCCCTCCGCTGGTCGGCCCAGATCGTACGTGCGGTGACTCTGGTGGGTGGGCAGGGCCCGCGTGGGCGGTGAGATTCTATCCTGGTGCCCTCCCACCTAGCGCGCGCCCCCTCCCCCTACACGTACGAGGATTGAGGGGGTAGCCGCGCGCCCGGTGCCCAAGGACCCTCGTGGGGTACGGAGCCCCCACGCGCGCGCTCGCACGCACGTCCCCAGCGGGGAGAGGCGCTCGAAGCGGCCCGCGACGCCTGGTGGGCACGGCCGCTTACCTTGGCATGGTGGAGGTAGAGCAGCAAGGCAAGGCTCCAATGCACCCAAGAGAGCAGAAAGTTCATGGTTTCGGAGGCCCGGCCGGGGCCGGCGCGGCTAGCGCTCCCTCTCCGGCTCGGGCTGCGGGGCGGCCCGGTCTCCTCGGCGCCTAGGCGGGCTCCTCTTCCTCCCGGAGCCGAGGCCCGGGCCAGGGCCTGGGTCGCGCGCGCGGCTGGGGCACTGTCTGCGCACACAGCCGCCTCACCCGTCCATGAGCCCGGCTTCCGAGCTCCGAGTCGCCACCGCGGCCCCCTCTCCTCTTCCTTCTCTTCTTCCTCCTCCCCCTCCTCCGACTGCGGCTCCTCCCGGCCCGGGCTAGCACTTCTCCCGGTTCCGCTCGGCTCGGCTGCCCCGGCGCGGACCACGGCTCCTCCGGAGCGAGAACAACCCAGAAGTTGGACGAAAAGTTTCACTGCAATGCCGCGAGCCCCGACCCCCTCCACCCCGCCTCCAGGCGCGGGCTCCGGCTCTTGCCCGCGGCTCGCCGCCGCGTCCACCCTCGGCCGCCGGCCGGGGAGGAGGTGGGCGCTGGGGCGGGGGGCGGTGTCTGTCTGTCTGTCCGTCAGCGCTGCTGGTCCGATGCAGGATCCCAAGGGGGAGGGCTCACGCCGCGCTCTGGCGGTCACCCCAAAAGCAGGTCACTCACTTTGCCCCTGTCCCTGTCGTTGCTCGCTCGCCTGCGCGCGCTCTCTGACCCCGTCTCTCTCTCTTCCTCGACTTCTCTCTGGAGCTCTTGCTACCTCTTTCTTCTCTCTGCTGGTTTCCAAAATCCGAAGTGATTGGGAGAAGTAAAGGAGCAATCTCCCCAAACGGTCGGCCCGATTTAAGCGGGGAATGGGAAGCAAAAATAAATTAAAACGGGAAAAAATGTGGATATTTAAAATTGCTTAAGAAAAAAAAAGAGGAGGGTAAACCCTGGATAAATGAATATCAAATTCCAGTGCGGAGACCTCTGGCTAGTGACCCCGCCGGTTCGTCCGCCTCGCCGCTGCGCCTCCCGACCCAGCGCCGCTGCCGCCGGCTCCACTCGCCCCCCGCGCCGCGGCCTCCTCGCAGCCCGGCTGCCCCAAGCCTCTGCGCTCCTCACCACTAGCGGCCGCTTAAAAATCAGACCCGGCTTGTCCCCGCCTGGACCCCGCCCTTGGAACGCCCTGGGGGCGGGGACAGGCCCAGTCTCGGCGCCTCTCCCGCTGCCCCGCGTGCCCCTCGGGCCTTCCCCTGGGACGTGTAGCAAAGCCTGCCCCCCTACCCGTAAAGGGGAAGCTCGACCCCCACCTAGGTTCACAGCCCGAAAATTACCCATCCGCCCCCCTTTGCCCAGACACACACACGCCCGCGTGGTATTGGGGGGAAGGGAACAGGAAAGTGAGGTTATGTGCGGACAGGGCTCGAGAGCTATTCCTTCTTTGCTGGGAATATTGGAGGGAGGGGCGTCGGGGCGGGCAGGGAGTCGGATAGGGACGGGTGGGAAGAAGGACATACAGATCTATTGGAATCCTGGGGTGACCCCTGGCCTTCTTCCCACTCCAGCACTCTCAGCCCGCCCCCCCCACACACACACACTCACACTGACACACGCGTCCTCACTCACACGCAGACGCTGCTCTCCCAAGTTCACCAGCTTCCCTGTGGTGGCCGAGCGCCCCCTAGTGACTACTGCCTGCACACCCCAGCTCTGGCTTAAGAGGGAATGGGCTTCAGGAAGAGGGTGGAGGGACACTACCCCTGACTCCCTCGTTTCTGCCCTCCCTAACAGAGGCATGTTTGGGACTCGAATGGACCCGTGTGCAGGGAGCCCAATGCTGGGCACAGGAGACATGATGTACCCATGTGGACAATGTGCCCATCTGGAGACCTCATCTGGCCTGCTGACATCAGAGTGAGCTACAGCCAACAGACTGGGGTGACTGGGGTCCTTTGGGAAGTGTCCAGGGAGACTTTCCTGGGGAAAATTATTTGGCACTAAGTTTGTGGGGCTGAAAATGGGAAGCCGTGTGGTTCTGGAGTTAGTCAGTGGCCCAGAGGAAAGAGGACCTGTTGGAGCCCACGTATGCACTGTGGAGTCTGGCAGAGCCCAAAGGGAGAGGCAGCCGGGCAGACAGAAGCCCTTGTTCCTGCTCTCCCCCCCAACCCCAGATGTTGCCAGGGAACTGAGGCCAGGGGGCTGGTGGGGGCGGATGGAGGCCAGGGCCTAAGTGATGATTCAAACCTACTCACCAACGCTAAGGAACGTCTGTAGGCCAGCTGCCCGGAGCTCCCACCAGGCTGGGGGCCAAGCCTTCTATCAGCCCCAGCCCAGGCTCTTAGCTCATCTTCTGAACAGAATTGGGGTTTCTCCTTGGTACCCCTAGACCCCCAGGGTCCCTTGCCTACTTCTCCCAGCTGGCAGCCTCTCTCCTCTTTCCCCCAGTCCCCCCCTTCCTTCAAAGCTCCCTTCTCCCCCAACTCCCCCGGTCTTCCCTGAGTGCTCCCGAGGCCCCCCACCCCACCCTTACATATAGGAACCAGCCTGGAAAAATTCCTGGTTGGGCTTTGACCCAATAGCTCCCAGGATCCCCCCAGGGAACAAAGAGGGGGTTCTGATACCTTAGGGAAGAGAGGGACCAACCAGTCTCATTATGAATCCAGATCAGTGCCAGGCCCAGGGCTGATGTAGCCTCTGTGAGTGCCGGGGCTGAGAACTGGACTGTGACGGCATCCCCCAAATTGACCAAACGATCCAGGGAGGTTACTCAGCCAACCCCCTGCCTCAGCACATGGCGCTAGGTTACCTTTTTAGTAGCCCAATTCCACACGACTGGTGTCCTGATGCCCCTATGAGCAGAAGGGCTGCCCACCCCCATCCCATCCTACCCTTTCCATCATTCATGCCTCCAGTCCTGCCTCAACCACCTGGCAGGCTCCCCAGCACAGGGACGAGGCCTCTTTCCAGTTAGGAAATGTTTATTTGCTGGCTCAGGGCCCCCCTCCTTACCTAGGCTCCATGCTCCAAGCTCTGCGTGGAAGATAGAAGCGAAGCCCTTAAACATCCTCCTTCCAACCTGGTCTACATCTAGTGCAGCCAGAGCACAAGATGTGTGGGGGCTTTGGCAGAGATCCCCTCCCTCACCCCTGCAGAGCAAAGGAGCAGGCAGAGCCCAGGATAGAGTCTCCCAGCAGCACGAGCAGGGGCTCACCCTGGTCCCCTCCACGGCATCCTTCTCACCTCAGCCTTCCCTGGCCCCTCAGGGGCCAGAAGAAGGGGTCATAGTAAAAGACCCTGAATTGGAGAGGAGAATGGAGGGGTTCCAAGGTGGAGGTGGGCGTCATTGTCATAATAATCCCAGGGCTCTCCCCAAACTGACCCAAACATCCCCCTTGGTGGTATTCAGCAAGGTGTGTTTCAGCTACCTATGTGAGATTCCCTCTGTGGGCTTGGCCCAGGGAACCAAGGGAATGAGGGGGCCGAACTGCACCCTGACCTGAGGAGCTTTTGAGCAGGCTTCATTGGGGTGGGGAGGGGTCTCCCAGCCCCGCCCTTCATTTCAGAGACACAGCCTGGTGGTGACTCAGAGGAGGGTCAGCTCTGGATGCTATCCCCCAGGGCGGTGTCACCAGCTTTCCCGACAATACGCTGTAATGATGTACAATACCCAGCCAGTGCCCACGTGAGCATCGCATTGAGAGCCCGACACACCTGGGTCGCCAAAAAAGGGGACGAAGGACACAGAATCAGGAATGCAAATCAACAATCGGTAGACCACATCGTGTCCCTCCAGCACCATCTCCTCTGGCAGACTTAATCCCCCCAACATGCTCCCTCCACAGGTCGCTGAAGGGCTGGGAGTCCCAGGACACACTGAACCCCCAGAGAATCCCAAGCACACAGAAGGACCCAAGGTCACCTAACAACATGGGGGGGGGGGTGAGGCACGGAGCAGAGAGCAGCCCAGACAGAGGTCGTGCTGGGTCCCCTCCAAGGGCATCCTCTGCCCCACTCAGAGGGCCCCACCTCAGGACCAGGGCAGTCTCAGCTTATGGCTCTGAGACAGTTCAAAAGGAGCCAAAGAGGAAGGGGAAGGTGTTCCAGGTGAGGGGGAAGTGAGGAGAGGGGTGGGGGTGGGGGTAGAGAAGAGCGTGAAAGGTGGCCAGGAGCCAACAGTGGCCCCAGACAAAAGAAGTAGTGATGAGGCCCAAGGCACAATAGTTGTACTTTGTCCTAACGTCCTATTACTCTGATGTTCAGGGAAGCTCTTGCCTGTGTGGGTGTGGGCGATTAACCTCCAAACCCTCGGATGGAGGGACAGAGCCCCTCCGAAGTGAGGCAACAAGGAGAGGAGAGAGTTGCTGATTCTTGCTGTTGCCCAAACATTTCTCCAGGTGGTTCCGCTGTGATGGAAGAAAGGTCTCCTCCCTCACACCATCCCCTGACTCCCAGACACCTAACCGGACACAGATCGGATCCACTGGAAGGGCAGGAATACCAACGTGTTGGATTGAAGGAGAGAGAATTGGAGTGGTTCCCTTCAATTCCCTCTCTCCGTTGGTAAGTCAATCTCTCTGTCTCTGTCTCTTTCTCCCCCCACCCCTCTCCTCTCTCTACCACTATGTCTTGGCAACAAAGCAATGGAAAGACAAAGCAAAAGCAAGGAAGAAGGGCCCCTTTCTCTCCCAACTTCGCACCCCAATCTGGAGCTGGAGGTTTGACGTGGGGTCATGATAGGCAAGGATGCTGACTGGTAACGAGATTGGAGCGGAGAAAGCCCAAGAGGGTAACTCCCCCAGAGAAGTCAGTCTGAAAAGGGGGAGGGAAGAGGGATGGCGAGCAAGCAGGAGAAGGGGCAGAGGCGCGGGGCAGGGTCACCGGGGGAGGGGGGGGGGAGCACGCCGGCCCACGCCAGTCCTCGTCCCTATCAGCCAAGTCTATGCCTGTCCTTTACAGGCCTCAGTTTCACAGCCCCTGGATGGCTTCTCCCTGCCAGCCCCAGACATGTTCACTTCCTGACACCCAATCTTTGCTACCCCTCAAAATCTGGCCCCCATCCTGCCCATTGCAGCTCCTGTTCATACACCCCCACTCAGTCTTGGAGGGGGCCCCTCTGCTGGGAAGAGTGGTGGCAAGAGGTGGCCACTAAGGTCCTAAAGCTGTACTCTCCCTTGAGACCTGGGCCCTGCCTGGGAGCGGAGCCTTGTCCCATCGTGGCTCTTTCCCAAGGCCGACCAGGCATCAGACACCGCGCTGACTATAGGAGATACAGGGACACCGGAGTAGGCAGTGGAAAGTGCAGGGCCTTTGGATCCAAATGGACACAAGTGGCACTCCTGGCTGCCATTCTTTAGCTGAGTGACCTTAGGCGAGTTACTCAGCCTCTCTGACCCACAGTTCCCCTGGTCTGTAAGACAGGAGGGCAAATGCCTGCCTTGGAGAGTCGCTGTATGCGCACAGGTATCCACACAGCTACACTGGCAGGTGGATTAGGAAAGAGGCCCTAAGAGAGAGGCACAAGGTGCTATGAAGGCAGAGTTGGCTGGGCCCTGGGGCTACAACAACGTGGAAGGGGCTTTCTGTCTGGAAGAACCACAGGGTAAACTGAAAATAAAAACTCTCTGAGGGGGCCACTGTAACTGCTGGGAGTAGGAGAAGGCTTCCTGGAGGAGGGGACACTTGAGTGTAGATAGAAGAGCAGCGTTTGGCCCGCTGAGTGGACAGGGATAAAGAGCAGGCAGGGGAAGTGAGGTCTGGAGGATTCTGATGGCTCACAAGGCTCTCCCAGTACTCCTCTGGGGGTGATAGAGACTTTGAGGCTAGGTAGGGCAGGGGATTAGGGTTTCTTCAGAAACATTCCCAGCCAAAGCCCACAGGGACAATGCAGCTCCCTCAGGGGGTGAGCCCCACACTGATTTCCCCGCCCTCTGGGACAGGATGTCTCTGCCAGAGAATTTAAACAAACAAGGAGACACTAGAGGTAGGTCCAGCTTGCACATTTAGCACTGTTGTTGTTTGCCCAGGAGTGAGAGGAAGAGGGCAGAGGACACCAGCCCATGACAAGCACAGGGCCACTCAGCTGGGGCAGGGCACAAAGCAGAAAGAGGTTTTCTCCAGCTTTGTCCCCTCCCTACCCCCCAACAGGTGCCCAGAGGTCTCCTGTCTGCCTGTCACAGACATGCAGAGACCTGGAAACAGCACCAGGAGAAGTCAAGTCTGCTGCATGCCATGTGACCTTGGCCAAGTCAGTCCCTTTTTGGACCTCAAGATCCTCCTAGGTAAAAGCATGAGGTTATACTCCCTAAGCTTTAAGGCTCTGTTACAGCTCCATCAAACACTCCAACTGAGCTCACTTATATAAAATGTCACATCTTCCAGGGGGCTGTGTATTTTGAAAGGCTCCCCTTGGAGAGGACAATGCTTAATTCAAAGATGGGTGAAATCTGGGGCACAGTACCAAGTGGTGGAGAGGAGATGTGGTTCCAGGGAACGTCTCCAATCCCAGCAGGTAGGGAACTGCTTCCTCTCCTACCTGGGACACTAGAATCTCTGTCCTTTCTTAAAAGACACTGGCTTGGTGAATCCTCACTGTGAAAAGCCCCCACCAGCTACCCTGCCCCACCCCTACACCCCCATGGCATGTAATGGAAAAAGCCACACAGGCTGGACTCAATCTTGGTTCACCCATCCAAGCCTGGAGACTTTGAACAAGTCACATCATCTGCCTGAGCCTTGGTTTCCTCATCTGTGAAATGGGAGTTGTGGTGCTGTACCTCCCAGGGTAGTAAGAAAATAAATGGAGACTGTGAATATAAGCAAAGCTCCTGGTCTAAAGCAAGTATCACATATATGTTACTTCCCTTCCCTTTCTCTGTCCCTACCCCCATGAGTGAGCAAACTCAGAGAACACAAACTCACTATCATCTGACTAAAGTCAAACAGAAAAAGTTAGGGAAATGGGTTTATCCCATCTCCCTGTAAAGAAGAAAGGGCGCCTGGGTGGCTCAGTCAGTTAAGCATCTGACTCTTGATTTCAGCTCCGATCATGATCTCACGGTTCATGGGTTCAAGTCCTGCATCGGGCTCTGTGCTGACAGTGTGGAGCCTGCTTGGGATTCTTTCTACCACTCCTCTTTGTGCTCTCTTTCTCTGTCTCAAAAAAATAAATAAATAAACTTAAAAAAAAAAAAAAGAAGGAGGAGGAGAATGAGGAGTAGGAGGCAGAGAGAGAAGGAAAGAAGGAAGGAAGGAAGGAAGGAAGGAAGGAAGGAAGGAAGGAAGGAAGGAAAAGAAAAGGAAGGAAGGAAGGTAAGAAGGAAGGAAATGAAGGAAAAGAAAGAAAGAAGGAAAAGAACAAAGAGAAAGGAAGGAAGGAAGAAAAGGAAGGAAAAGAGAAAGAAAGAAAGAAAGAAAGAAAGAAAGAAAGAAAGAAAGAAAGAAAGAAGGAACAGGAGGAAGGAAGGAAGGCAGGAAGGAAGATGCCAGAGATGACTAGGGGTGAGGGATATGTCGGCTTCGTTCCTTCTTTAGCCTTTCTTCAGAGCAACTGTGTCACAACCTCTTCAGAGCAACTGTGTCACCAGGTTGTCACTGAATTGGCTACACTGTGGGTTCCTCAGGAAAATCCTAGGGGGGGTGGGGAAAGAGGCAGGTATCCCGCCTCTTAACAGGAAGGGTCCCTTCCCTCCTCTCCCAGTGACCCCTTGGGCCTGGGCCAGAAGCTTGGCCCATGACCCAGGCCACCCCCAGGATGGTTCACAAAGATAAAGTCAGTTAATGATTGGCCCCATGAGAGAAGGCACTCCCACCCTCCTGCCTGCCTTCCCAGACCCAGAAGTGCAGGGCAGGCCACAGAGAGTGGGGGAGACCTCCCCTCAGCTTCCAGTAGCAGCCTGGCCTAATATCCTCAAGATAACCGGTGAGGCAGACAATTGGTCAAGAGGTATCCATGTCAGGAGAACATCAGACCAGGTTCCTGGGAGCCTCGGGAGGTCCTAAGAGACGGGGCGGGGGGGAAGGCTGCGGGAATGGGCAGACACAGCACACCCAGTTTTATCTGCCTTATTTATTGGAGTTTCACTTGAGATTTCATTGGAAGAAAAGGCTCCACTACTGAAGAAGTTTGAAAATCCCTTCGCCGACCAGATGAGCACAATGAGGTCCAGAGTGGTCCAAAGCCATACAGCTACAGAGAGGCAAGACCTGAGCTCGGAATTCTTGACTCACAGCTTGGTGAGTCAAGGGCTTTTTATTTCTCCAAGGGCTACTCACTCACTTCATCAGGGCAAAGCCCTGAGCCAGGCACCTCTAGGAGAAGTGGGGCTTCAGCCCCCCAAGAGCTGACCGGCTAAATGGGGAGCCAGGCAGTGCCAGGGAGGGGTCCTATGCGTGTGGAGCAGGTCAGCTGCTCGGCCCAGGGTTTGGTTGTTTGCTTCTCTTTCCCACATGAAGGGGCTCCCTCATTCCAGGCAGCGCCCTGCAGAGGGCACAGCTTGTGTGAACCATGCTCCCCTGGGGGGCCCCTGGAGGGATGGTCCTGCCTACATCGCCCTGGATGTCAACCCACTCAGACCCATATCCTTCTGAAACACAGCTGGAAGTGTCAGCAGAGGTGAGGTAGGGCACGCTCCAGGCTGCTGTGTCTGCTGCTAGCTTCCCCAAGTCCCAGGACCTGGCCCTGCTCAACTCCACGAGGACCAGTCCCCACACCCCAGCTGAGAGTGGTGGCCAAAATATGTCACCACCATTTATGGCTCAGGCACTAGTTCACATAAAGCTGGGTGCAGAGGCCGGGCCACATGTAACACCCCAGGGTTCTAGATTGTGGGGAGGTCCAGGGGACCCGGGAAGGGACTGGGGTAACCGGAGAGGCACACAGAAGGTGGGGAGTAGGGGGGACCAGCTGCTGGAACAGCAGCTATTTAGACCAGACGGCCTTACTGGGGCACACCAGCCGAATGTCCTGCCCCAGTCCACTCTCCACTCTAGGCTGGAATGTACCGTTCCCAGCCGAGCACGAGGCCTGTCTGGGGCCCTGGTCTACCTGCCTCCATGTCTCCTCCGCTCCTGGGAAGACCAGGCCAGGGCTCCCCACCTTTCTGTACATAAATATAGTCCACACCCAACATAGCAGGGATGTCACCGCTCGTGGGTTCCAGCCACTGTTGAAAAAATGGCAGACACAGCCACCCCTAGCCCTCGGCTGGAATCCCAACCCCAAGTGCCCAGATCACCGACAGCTATAATTACTCAGAACATTTTCCTTTTCTTCCTCTTCCTCTCTTTCTTTGGATATCTCCATTCCTCTCCTGTCCTCCCTCCATCCTTTCTGCCTGTCCCCACTGTCCCACGGAACATCCCGGACCATCCTGTTGGTTGAGTGTTCCTGTATGCCTGTCTAAAGCCTCAGCTTCTCAGAGGCCCCTGCGAGGTTACTGCTCCCTAGCCCCCATCCACTGCTGGGGGAGGGGGGCAGGTTGGGCAATGGGGGACAAGGTAGGAAGATAGGCAGTCTTCACATCTCCCCAATTCCCACTGGGCCTCCAGGGACTAAGGGAGAGCCTGCAAAAGGGAGATTTCTGAGGAGATGGGACACCCATCTGGGTGGCACGGGTGCCAGCGGAGCTGGTGCAGCAACTTGAGAGAGCCACAAGTACAGTGAGGGGCGCCAAACCCCTTCCCCTAAGCCCCCCCCCCCCACCCCCACCCCGGGCATGACCTGCGGCTTGAAAGAGGACAGAGGTAAGTACAGTGAATCTTACTTTGGGGGGAGGGGGAAGCTGCTCCTCCCCCACTGTGTGACCCTTGTCCCCACCACTTATCCACCAAAACCTCTTCCTTTCTGTAGCTCCTCAGTTCTCCAAGCTGAAGGCCACAAGAACTAATAAACCACACACATATGCGCGCACACACACACGCACGCGCACACACACACACCACCCCCACCCCCAACTCCACCCCCAACTCCACCCCCACTACTGCTACTACCACCCGAGACAGGGCCCCACAGAGAAGAGAGGAGAGTTCCCAGAAACCCAGCTGTTCCAGGCAAGCTGACCTGGGTCATGGCGCCCTCCCCACCCAGAGCTACAGAGGCTGGGCGCCCCCTGAAAACTCTCTCCCAAAACCACCACAAGAGTCACCTTGAGAGCCCCTCATAACAAATCGCGTCTCTGAAGCCCTGTCATTAAACACCGCTGCTCCTTGAGCATCTCCTTGGATATATATCCATGCTCGGGGCTGTGGCCAGGGGTCGCAGCACCTGAGTTCAAAACCAGGAAGTGTCACTGCCGTGCCGTGTGACCTGAAGGAAGGCACTGCCCATCTCTGGCCTCAGAGTCCTCTCTTTAGAGTGAAGGGGTGACTGATTTCTGAAGCCCTTGTCGGGCTCCCAGCCCATGGCCATAGGGGATGGGGAGGAAGCAGTAAGGCTGAGTGAGAGCTGTGGACTCGGCCTGTGGCCTCTGGGACTGAAAGGTATAGAGAGAGGACCAGGGAGGACCAGAGAGCACTGTCTGGGACCACCTTTTAGAGATGTTTATAAAGATTACTGGAACAGAGGTGAACAGGGAGACAGAGAACAAACTCTTCGGTCCGTTGTCTGACCAACAGCCCAGGTTTGCCTATCGCCATCAACCACAACAGCTGGGATTGCAACAAGAAGGATTTCAGTTATATAAGCAGAGGCCCACCAAACTCATCTTCTCTGGGGGATGTATGGCATGATAGCCGTGGTATGTTTATCTAGAGACTTCTAGGCCCATTCCTGGCCTGGATGAACTGTCAGGGAGTGGGAGAGGAAGCAAGAGAGGGCGAGACAGGGTGTCAGCTCCCAGGCACCCCCTTTGCGAGATGGGTGGGGTACCCATGCCTCCAATCTGAGAGCTGAAGTGGGGGAAGGAATTTGTCAGGGGTGTGGTGGGGCCGAGAGCAGGGCAGCAAGGGAATGGAATGAGAAGGCTGTCGAGTGGCAAAGCAAGTGTTTGTGGGAAATGGAGAGAAAGACCCTTCCTGGTGGGAGGGGATGAGAGGGAGCCTCAGCCCAGGACTCCGTGCCCTGGGCACCCCCAGCCCCACTCCGGGCACAACACATCCTCATTGGGGCAGGTCCTGCACTGCCACTGTGACATCAGCTTAGGTAGAGGAGCAAAGAGCCACAGTTTGAGAAGTAGAGATGACACCCACTGAGCCTGGACCAGGTATTGGGGAGATAAGGCTGGGGGCGTGTCCACAGGACAGACTGTGAGGACAAGGGCCCTTCCTTCCCCCGAGAGTGCTGGGGTGCTCAGGCCAGACCTGCTTTTTCTCTGGGTGTCATCCCACCTCTCACCTGGGGGCAGCTGGTAGACCATGAAAGTGTCTTCCCTTGCTCTTTACTTGGGCAGATCGGACAATTCTGTGACTCATGCCTCCTCCTCTGTCCTGCACCCAGGAATCTCAGGGAACAGATGCTGAGAAACCACCCAGGAAGGAAGGCCCTTCCTCTTTACTGCAGTGAGGACTGGGGAAGGAGAAGGATGAGCAAGAGGGTAGGGCCAAGCCCCCCCCGGATACCTCAACCAAATAATGGACAATTTGAGGTGAGGCCGGGGTACCTTGATGTAAGGAGATGTGCTGAGCTGCCGATGATTTATGCCTGTGTATTACAAGGAAGCTGGGTCGGCCCTGCCCAGTCCCCTCTGGAGGCCCGGGTCCCCAGCACCCAGTCTTCCAGGCTGGAAAGGCCAGCCAGGCTGGCTCTCCCCACATCACCACTCTCTTCCTTCTCTGTCCGTCCTACCAGACCAGGAGTTGAAGGTTTCTCCCCCCATCTTCCCACACTCTGTCCTCACCAAGCCACCTTGGACACACTCCTCACCCCTCTGCCCCTCCTGGCCTAATGCTCCTCAGGGGACCCCTGGCTATCTGAGGAGTTGTCTCCACGCCTCCCCAGGGATGGCAGGGGGAAGCCTCCCGCCTCTTTAAGGCTGCGCAAGGGGAAGGTGAAAATGGAGAGGGGTCATCCTGCTGGGCTGGCTGGGTACAGGCTAGAGAGCTCCTTCTCTGGCGTGTAGGAGGAAGGACCCTCCACACACAGACAGAGGTGGGAGGCCTTGAACCTCTTTCTCCTGAGCTGAGAGCACAAACTTGCTGGGCATCTTCCAGCAGTGGGCTTCAAATGAAGCTGCGTCTGATTGTGGACACCTTCCAGACGTTCTTAGAGGCCCAGGGCCCCCTCCTCAACCAGGACCCCTCCTAGGTACCTCACCCAGTGCCACCCCAAGCCTCTAGAGGGCGCGGGAGAGCAGTGCTGGACTCCCGGCCCCTGGGGCATACCCATGGTGGCTCTCTGAACAGACCCCTGGGACCAACCATCTGCCCCCTCACCCACTTGCCCCAGGGGAAGGCGGTGCCCCGCTGGAGACTGCAACCTGGCATTGGAGAGTATGGGCCAGGCCTGAGAGGGCTGATGCTTAGAGGATGCAGAAACCAGCTGGGCCTGGGGCACGCTGAACAAGGATGGGTTTGAACAGTGGAAAGGTTATCTGAGACCAATCTGAGATTATCCCGCTGCTCATTTGGGGACAGAAAGGAGAGCAGTGGCCTGGGCCCTGGGAATTCCCACCTGCCCTTGGAATAAGGAGGGGCTTCTTGGCCCACACAGCAAAGCTGCAAAGCCCCCCACCCCCTTGCAGTGTCAAAACTAGGGTAAGGCTAGCGAGGCAACTAGGACACAAAGTTCAATGTTGGCCCTGACAGCAGGCACCTTCTTAAATACTTCACCCTGTCACCTCGCGCCCTCATCTCAGTCCCAGCCCTGCCCTCTGAGCGGCCTGTCCTGGGGACTAAAACCACAGGAATATTTGAGGCAGAGGTAGCAGAGTCGAGCAGAGGGGTTACTTTGTCACACAGAACCCCTCAAAGGAAAGAACTAGCCCTTAACTCAGCTAGAGGGGAGGGGAGCAAAGAATGAAAAGAGAGACAACTGTCTGTTGCCTGAGCCTGGGCCCCTGTGTGGGTCTGTCTGTGTCAGTGTCTGTGTGTATTTGTGCATTCAGATCCCATGTGGGTCTGCCAATTTCTAGCTATGTGTCCTTGGGCAAGTTAGCCAACCTCTCTGAACCTCAGTTTTCTTGAAAACTTGTGATAGGGGCGCCTGGGTGGCGCAGTCGGTTGAGCGTCCGACTTCAGCCAGGTCACGATCTCGCGGTCCGTGAGTTCGAGCCCCGCGTCGGGCTCTGGGCTGATGGCTCAGAGCCTGGAGCCTGTTTCTGATTCTGTGTCTCCCTCTCTCTCTGCCCCTCCCCCGTTCATGCTCTCTCTCTCTCTGTCCCAAAAATAAATAAAAAACGTTGAAAAAAAAAATTTAAAAAATAAAAATAAAAAAGAAAACTTGTGATAATAGTACCTACACCTATCATAATACCTAACGAGGTCGGAGTGAGCATCAAATGAGGTCATATATGCAAAGGGTGTAGCATAAGCATCTGGTCTGCACTAAATAAATGCTGCTAGCTATTCCCAGTGTTATTAGTAATATAATAGTGTGTAGCCCCAGTTTACTTTACAACCTTCTCCCCATTGCCTACACACACACACACACACACACACACACACACACACACACATCCCACTCTAGTCAGACAGGTCTTCTGACAGCCCCAAACACACGTTGCTTATTTCTTCATCCCGGTCTCACCAGCCATGAAATCTCACCTCTTAAAATAAGATTTTCTGGAACATTTCCACTCAGTAGTCTCCCCAAAACTCCTACAGCATTAGCTGTCTAGCCCTCGCAAGCTTCATGTTGTGGATCAATGCTGATCATTTAATTTTGTGAGGGAGTCGTGCGTGTGTGTGTGTGTGCGTGCGCACACGCATGTGTGTCTCCAAGCACCCTTACATAGGAAGAACTATATTTTTCCATGATCTGTACATCCCACACCTCAGCCTAAGGACTAATACAGACCTGGAGGCGTAGACATCCATACGTAGAGTCCCTGAATGATGATGGTAATAATGGTAAATGCTGCCTTTGATTGCATTCCTACTACGTGCCTTATATTTTTTCTCGTGAATCCCCATGTGAACCTTGTAAAATTACAGCTTAGAATTTAAGTAACTCGCCTAAAATCATCCAGCAAATAAACAAGAAAGCTGGGATTTATTTTTTTGTTTTTTTGTTTGTTTGTTTTTTAATATATGAAATTTATTGTCTAATTGGTTTCCATACAACACCCAGTGCTCATCCCAAAAGGTGCCCTCCTCAATACCCATCACCCACCCTCCCCTCCCTCCCACCCCCCATCAACCCTCAGTTTGTTCTCAGTTTTTAACAGTCTCTTATGCTTTGGCTCTCTCCCACTCTAACGTCTTTTTTTTTTTTTTTCCTTCCCCTCCCCCATGGGTTTCTGTTAAGTTTCTCAGGATCCACATAAGAGTGAAACCATATGGTATCTGTCTTTCTCTGTATGGCTTATTTCACTTAGCATCACACTCTCCAGTTCCATCCACGTTGCTACAAAAGGCCATATTTCATTTTTTCTCATTGCCACGTAGTATTCCATTGTGTATATAAACCACAATTTCTTTACCCATTCATCAGTTGATGGACATTTAGGCTCTTTCCATAATTTGGCTATTGTTGAGAGTGCTGCTATAAACATTGGGGTACAAGTGCCCCTATGCATCAGCACTCCTGTATCCCTTGGATAAATTCCTAGCAGTGCTATTGCTGGGTCATAGGGTAGGTCTATTTTTAATTTTCTGAGGAACCTCCACACTGCAAGAAAGCTGGGATTTAAACTCAGATCTATCTGGTTCCAGAGCCCACACTCTAAACCACTGTGGTTTAAAGAGAAGAAGGAACCAAAAGCCAGAATTTCCTTTTTGTGATCAAAGATGGAAATAACAATAAAACAAGGTGGTACTAGAACTTCAGTCGAATGCTTTCAGGATTTCAAATCAGAGTCCCCTGGGGTCACGTCCCATCACACATTGTTCAGAGTGAGGCCAGAGAGCCTCAGTCATCAAAGGAAGAGGTACCAATAGGGTTAAAACAATATTCATCCCAGAGTGAGTCAGAAAAATCACTTACCTTGATTGATTGATCAATCACCAGAATGTTCCGGTTGATCCTAGCTCTATTTCAACTGTCTATAGGAGAAACTTTTATTGTTTTTCTCTTCGTTGGTCAACAACTAAGCATCTTTTTGATAATTAAATGGACAACATTTAATTACCAATACTTGCAGGTCAGTCAGCAAAGATAACATGGAGTAACCACCAGAAGACCACCCACCAGCTGATTTTCACATATGCTTCATCAATCCCCAGTTTTTTGTGTTTTTTTTTATTTTAATGTTTATTTTATTTATTTATTTATTTTTTAATTTTTTTTTTCAACGTTTATTTATTTTTGGGACAGAGAGAGACAGAGCATGAACGGGCGAAGGGCAGAGAGAGAGGGAGACACAGAATCGGAAACAGGCTCCAGGCTCTGAGCCATCAGCCCAGAGCCTGACGCGGGGCTCGAACTCCCGGACCGCGAGATCGTGACCTGGCTGAAGTCAGATGCTTAACCGACTGCGCCACCCAGGCGCCCCAATGTTTATTTATTTTAGAGAAAGAGTGAGAGCAGGGGAGGGGCAGAGAGAGAGAGAGACAGAATCCAAAGCAGGCTCCAGGCTCTGAGCTGTCAGCACAGAGCCCGATGTTGGGCTCAAACTCACGAACCATGAGTTCATGACCTGAGCTGAAGTTGGACGCTTAACCGACTGTGCCACCCAGGTGCCCCGAAAATGGGGATTTAATAAGACCACCAACCCCATAGGACTATGGCAAGGACCTAATGAGGCAACATGTGTAGGGCTCAATGGCTGGCATGGAGTGAGTGCATGATACACATTTGGAGCTGTTAGTGTTGTCATTTCAAGCTGGGTAGAGGGGGCCAGATTCTGAACCCCACTTTGGCTTCAGAGAAGCAGCGTCTCCCAACACCCCTTCCCTCTTGCCTACCAGGATGCACGTCCCAGAGAATCAGAATTCTGCACTCTCTTGCCCCTCCAATCATACTTCAGCCCCCAGAGACGTAGAATCATCAAACCCCATGGCCAAGAAGGTAGTAATAGCTCATCTGGTTCAACTTTATTTCTTCTGAAAGGGAAGGCAGAATCTTTGGCAGCTCAAATGGCTTGCCCTAAAATCATGTAACATTTACTTCCTTTAGTGAATTGACCTCAGATTTCATTGTACACCAAACAAGGAAATCAATCTCATAACTTGGTGCCACACCCTGTTTTGGACCCAAAAAAAGGTGTTGTTATTACCTGCTTACTTTGCTCACTCCCCTAGTTCACACATCTTGGCACTAAACAACTTTTGGTTATTTCCACATACTATTCCGTTCCCCAAGATGAAGTCTTGACATCATTGAGGAAATTTTTCAGTGCAATAAAGGTTCTGAAGGCAGCTCATTTGTTTATTTGTTGATTCATAAATTTGGTAAATATTTATTGGTGTCTTCTTACATACCAGGCCCTGCTCAAGGGAACGAAACGCCACAGTAAAGCAAACTCACACGGTTCCTGCCCTCTTGGAAAGTATAGGTTAGCACCTGACCAGAGCACACCTGGTCTGTTCTTTTAGTATGTTACATGGAATTGGCAATAATTAAAGCCTCTAATAATGGATTAAGGGACTTTCAGGAAAAGATAGCCTCCTGAACACTTGTGTCCACTTCGCTCTTTCCTGAGATGCCACTAAAGCAAAGTTAAAGCCTCTCTACATTTTTCTTTTCATTTGATTTTGCTTTTTAAGGCATACACCCACAGGGACGGGAAGAATGGGAGAGAAGATAACAGCAACAAAATTTTGGAAGCTAGAAAGCAGGTGGTGGGGAATACCATAACCACCTAGTCTACACCCTAGAATTTCTAGAAGGCTCAGGAAATAGCGATGGCAGTTACCTCTGGAAGTGGGAGTTGAATTGAGTAAATAAAGAGGACTGTTCCAAAGTGTTTTTAAAAGCAGTCAGATTCTTTCCTCAGATTCTTTCCCTACCTCACACAGCCAGGCAAAGGGCTCTAGGTTTATTCTCTGGTGAGGGGGAAATGGAAGGTGTTTGGACAAGGAACCCCAGGACACTGAGAGCAGATATATCTTACTGAAAATGTTCACATGGTGGATGCTGGGACCCAGGCCCCCTGGAATACCAGAAAACTGGCCTTTGTCTTCCAGGCAGGAAACCGGAGGGTGCATTTCTGTGGAATCTGACTAACCTGAAAGGAAGAAAAGACCCAAGATACGAACATAAGAGGCTTCAAAATGAAATATGCAGTCAGATCACCCTAGTGTGAGGCTCACAGATGACAAACTAAACACACACACACACACACACACACACACACACACACACACACTTAGAGCTCCCAGCCAGCTTTTCAGACCTCAATACAGCATATTGGTGTACTATATGCTAACTAATTTGGATGTAAATTTTTTAAAAATTAAATTTAAAGAAGTAAAAAAAATAAAAATAAAAAATAAAAATATGAATGAATATACAATAAAATGAGAGGACCAGTTCAGGCAATAATATCCAAATAGTAGAAGAAACAGAAAAACTAAGGGAAAGATATCATTAATGACATAATATAAGAAAATTTCCCAGAACTGAAGAACTGAGATCCAAGGGCAATGGATAATCGCTTTTAAAAGTATTGTTTTTAGGGACACCTGGATGACTCAGTCAGTTGAGCATCCAACTCTTGATTTTGGCTCAGGTCATGACTGGGTTGTGGTGGGATTGAGCCCTGCATCAGGCTCTGCACTGGGCATGGAGCCTGCTTAAGATTCTCTCTCTCTCCCTCTGCACCTCTCTCTCTTTCTCTCAAAAAAATAAAATAATAATAATAATAAAGTATTTTTTAATTTTAGCGTCAAATTGTTCACTACTAATATGAACACAATTGATTTTTGTATATCTATCTTGTATCTTGTAACCTTACTAAATCCATTTCTTAGTTTTAGTAGCTTCATTGTATATTCCATCAGATTTTCTACACAGTTGGTCATGTCATCAGCAAATAATGACAGTATTACTTCTTCCTTTCCTATACGAATACCTTGTATTTCTTTTTCTTGCCTTACTGTACTGGTTAGAATTTCTGGTACAATGTTGAAAAGACATAGTAAGAGTGGACAACCCTGTCTTATTACTGATCTTAGAGGGGAAACATTCAATCTTTCACCATCATAGGTTTTCTTTTGCAGAGGTTCATTATCAGGTTGTGGAAGATCCTTTCTATTCCTGACTTGCTGAAATTCTTTTATGAGGGAATGCGTATTGAATTTTGTTAAATGTTTTTCCTCCATCTATTAAGATGATCATTTGTTTTCTTTTTAAATATGATGAATTATATTGCTTGATTTTTTTAATGGCGCTAACCTTGCATTCCTAGGATAAATCCCACTTAGTCATGATGTATTATCATAGAAGGCAGGAAAGAGTGAGATTCAATTTCCAAATATTTTGTTGAGAATTTTTGCATCAATTCTCATGAGAGATACTGATCTATGGCTTTCTTTTCTTGTAGTATCTTTGTCTAGTTTGGGTATCAGAGTAATGTTGGCCTCATAGGATGAATTGGAAGTATTCCCTCCTCTATAATTTTCTAAAAAAGTTTGTGTAGGATTGGTATTATTTCCTCATTAGACGTTTGGCAATGCTCATCAGTTAAGCCATCTGGGCCTGGAGTTTTCTTGGTGGGAAAGCTTTAACTACAAATCCAGTTTTTAGGAAATAGATATAGGTCTATTCTGGTTATCTATTTCTTCTTGAGTATTTTTAAGGAATTTGTTTATTTTATGTAAGTTATGGAAATAATTGGAGTAAAACAGCTCACAATATTCTTATCTGTTTAGTACTTGTATAATCTATAGTGAAACGCCATTTTCATTCTTGATATTTGTAATTTGTGTGTTCTCTTTCTTTTTCTGATCAATCTGGCTAAAGGTTTATCAATTTTATTGATTATCTTGAAAAAAACAGCTTTTAGTTTCAGATTATTTCTAATGTTTTTCTGCTTCCTACTTAAATTTTCTTTATCTTTCTTCTGCTTACTTTGTGCTTAATTTGCTGTAGTTAAAGTTTTTAAAATCTATTAAAAATTTTAAACGATGAAACAAAAGTAGTGCAAGAAAAAATTTTCATCTATTTTGTGCTGTGGAAGAACCTTTGCATTTCAAAAGCTCCCAGTAGGTATAAAAACACATCCAATTATTCATTCATCAGATATTTATTGAGAACCTACTATGTGTTAGGCACTATTCCAGGCATTAGGTATAGAGTAGTGAAGAAAACAAAATTAATGCCCTCACTGAGCTTACTTCCAGTTGGAGAACACAGGCAATAAATAAGTGACAGATACATATATAATACATCAGGCGGTGATAAGTGCTGTGCAGAAAAATAAAGCAAGGTGAAAGAATAGAGATTGAGATGGCATCAGCAAAAGGCTGTCTCTGTACAGAAACCTGAAGGAAATAAGGCAGAAGGCCATGGAAACGTCTGAGGGACAGCACCCTAGACTGAGAGAATAAGTGCAAAGTCCCTAGAGTTAGAACATGCTTGTCTTTTGAGGGAAAGTAAGAACGTCTAAATGGCCAGGGAGAGAGGTAGCTAGGGGTCAAAACAGGTGAAGTCTTGTTAGCTGCTGTAGAAACTTCATATTTAATTCTGAGTGTGGAAGGAAGGATTCTAAGATGGCCTCCCAGCAGTCCCCAACCCTGGTGAACACTATAATCCCTGGATGGTGAGTCTGATCTCTTGCACTCCTGTGATTAGCTTCTGTTATATGGCACAGTTGACTCCAGAAATGGGAGTTTATCCCAATGGGCCTGACGTAATCACAAGAGCCCTAGAGAGTTTTCTCGACAAAAAACAACACAATTCAAAAATGGACCAAAGACTTGAAGAGACAGCTCTCCAAAGAAAACGTACACACGGCCAATAAGCACATGAAAAGATGCTTTACAACGCTAATCATTGGGGCCGTGCAAATTAAAGCAACAATGAGATACCACTTCACTTCCATTAGGGTGGCTATTACCAAAAAGAAATTTTTTTGCAACAGAAAATAAATGTTGGCAAGGATGTAGAGAAATTGGAGCCCTTGTGCACTGCTGGAGGGAATGCAAACTGGTGCTGCCACTGTGGAAAACAGTATGGAGGTTCCTCAAAACATTAAACACAATTAATCATATGATCCAGCAATCCCACTTCTTGGTATATACCTGAAAGAATTGAAAGCAGGGTCTCAAGAAGATATTTGTACACTCGTGTTCATGGCAGCATTATTCATAATAGCTAAAACAAGGAAACAACCCAAGTATCAGTCCATAGATGAATGGGGGCACCAGGGTGGCTCAGTTGGTTCTGCGTCTGACTTCAGCGTAAGTCATGATCTCACAGTTTGTGAGTTCGAGTCCTGTGTCAGGCTCTGTGCTGACAGCTCAGAGCCTGGAGCCTGCTTCAGATTCTGTGTTTCCCTCTCTCTCTGCCCCTCCCCCATGCTCTCTCTCTCTTTCTCTCTCTCTCAAAAATAAATAAACATTTAAAAATTTTAAATAACAAAAATGAACTACTGGGACCTCATCAAAATAAAAAGCTTCTGCACAGCGAAGGAAACAATCAGCAAAACTAAAAGGCAACCGACAGAATGGGAGAAGATATTTGCAAATGACATATCAGATAAAGGGTTAGTATACAAAGTCTGTAAAGAACTTATCAAACTCAACACCCAAAAAACAAATAATCCAGTGAAGAAATGGGCAAAAGACATGAATAGACACTTCTCCAAAGAAGACATCTAGAAGGCCAACCGACACATGAAAAAATGCTCCACATCACTCATCATCAGGGAAATACAAATCAAACCACAATGAGATACCACCTCACACCTGTCAGAATGGCAAACATTAACTCAGGCAACAACAGATGTTGGCGAGGATGCGGAGAAAGAGGATCTCTTTTGCATTGCTGGTGGGAATGCAAGCTGGTGCAGCCACTCTGGAAAACAGTATGGAGGTTCCTCCAAAAACTAAAAATAGAACTACCCTACAACCCAGCAATTGCATTACTAGGCATTTATCCAAGGGATACAGGTATGCTGTTTCAAAGGGACACATGCACCCCATGTTTCTAGCAGCACTATCAACAATAGCCAAAGTATGGAAAGAGCCCAAATGTCCACCGATGGATGAATGGATTAAGAAGATGTGGTATATACATACAATGGAGTATTACTCGGCAATCAAAAAGAATGAAATTTTGCCATTTGCAACTACGCGGATGGAACTGGAGGGCATTATGCTAAGTGAAATTAGTCAGAGAAAGACAAATATCATATGACTTCACTCATATGAGGACTTCAAGAGACAAAACAGATGAACATAAGGGAAGGGAAACAAAAAGAATATAAAAACAGGGAGGGGGACAAAACATAAGAGACTCAAATATGGAGAACAAACAGAGGGTTACTGGAGGTGTTGTGGGAGGGGCGATGGGCTAAATGCATAAGGGGCATTAAGGAATCTACTCCTGAAATTGTTGCACTAGATGCTAACTAATTTGGATGTAAATTTTAAAAAATAAAAAATTAAATTAAAAATTTTTTAAATAAAAAAATAGATGAATGGACAAGCAAATGTAGTCTCTACACACAATGGAGTACCATTCAGCCTTAAAAAGAGGGGAAATTCGGGGGCGCCTGGGTGGCTCAGTCGATTAAGCGCCTGACTTTGGCTCAGGTCATGATCTCACGGCACTTGAGTTCAAACCCCAGGCTTGAACAGGCTCTATGCTGACAGCTCAGAGCCTGGAGCCTGCCTCAGATTCTGTGTCTCCCTCTCTCTCTGCCCCTCCCCCCGCTCATGCTCTCTCTCTCTCTCTCTCTCTCTGTCAAAAATAAATAAACATTAAAAAAAATTTTTTTAAACATAAGCCAGGCACAAAAAGATAAATACTGTCTGATTCCACTTATACAAAGTATTTAGAGTAGTCAAAATCATAGAGACAGGAAGAACTATGGTGGTTACCAGGGGTCAGGGAAGGGGAGAATGGAGCGTTAGTGTTTAATGGGGACAGGGTTTCAGCTTTAAAGAATGAAAAGAGTTCTGGGGATGGATGGCGATGATGGTTGCACAATGTTCTGAATGTATTTAATACGGCTGAGCTGTACACGTAAAATGGTTAAGACGGTAAATTTTATGTTATGTATATTTTACCGCAATTAAAAAAAAAAAACTTTAAGAAGACAAAAAAGCAAAGAGTTTTCTTTGGTCAAAGAGGAAGTCAGAGACCTACAGCATGAGAAGTGGTTGACGTGCCATGAGTGCTGTAAGACGGAGGGGGCCGTGTGGCAAGGGATTCAGGCAGCCTTCAGGAGCTTCAAGCAGCCCTGGCTGAGAGCCAGCAAGGAAATAAAGTCTCAATTCTCAGTCACAACAAACAGGATTCTGCCAACAATAAGAAGGAGCTTATAAGTGGATTTTCCCTCGGGAACCTCCAGATAAAGACTCCGTCGAGCCAGCAGCTTGGTTTCAGCCTTCTGATACCGTAAGAAGCAGAGAACCCAGCTACGCCATGCCAGACTTGGGACCTTCAGAACTGTGGGCTAATAAATGGATGTTGTTTTGAGGAGAGCTAAGTTTGTGGCCATTTCTTATACAGCAGACAACTAATATACTCAGTAAGATGGGAAGCCACAGGTATATGCAGGCCCTTTCATGAGTTTTCCTTTAATGTCACCCGGATTAGATGGTAAACTCCCTGAAGGCATAAACCCAACAGTCTACATGTCCTTAACATAAGACTGGGCCAAGGTGGCGCAGTCGGTTAAGTGTCTGACTTCAGCCAGGTCACGATCTCGCGGTCCGGGAGTTCGAGCCCCGCGTCAGGCGCTGGGCTGATGGCTCAGAGCCTGGAACCTGTTTCCGATTCTGTGTCTCCCTCTCTCTCTGCCCCTCCCCCGCTCATGTCCCAAAAATAAATAAACGTTGAAAAAAAAATTAAAAAAAAAAAAAAAAAAGACTGGGCCAAGTGCCTAGTGGACCCCAGGGAACTAGGCCACAAATGGGTAAAACATTTTGACCAAAGGCATGCTATTTGGGAAAATTGTCTAGACCCTTGTACTGGCCACTTTGAAGAACCCCTGGTATTTGTAGAAGCTAGTGAAGAAAAAAATTATACTCTGTATATGCATGGTTTGCCTTCAGTCTTGCCCTCTTCTGGGGCGGGGGGTGGGGGAGGGAATGACATCTTCAAATGCACTAGGCTGAAATAGAACACACCTTCTACCCAAACACAGCTCCAACAGACTTTCCCTTTCACTGCCAGGAACACCACCATCACCCAGGTGCTCAAGCACTGGACCCTGGACTCACACCCAATTCCTTCCTCTCCCATCTTCTCCATAGCTGGAGTCCCGGAGATTCACTTTCCAAAATGCCTCTCCCAATGGCATTTTACGCCCAAGCCATTGGTCCCACCACTATCAGCCTAACTAGGCCTCTTCAGCTCTCCCTTGAACCATCTCCTCTTCCCTGCCTCAAATCCTCCTTGTTACCTGTCTAATCTCCCTAAGAGAATCCTCGGCACATGTAAGCCCTTTCTCTGAAACCTCCACAGGCTCCTCACTGGTCACTCAGGTGAGCTGAGTGTCCCACACCAGGCTGTGAGCATCTTGAGAGCAAGGGTCACGTGTCAGGCATCTTTGTAGCATCACTGGTGTTCCATGCGTGTAGAGGGCTATCAGTGATAATGGTCATGACCATGAGAATGTGGAGGCTTCCTTTTTTTTTCAGGTCAGAGAGGAGTTGTCACTCTCCGCCACTCTAAAGACTTACTCAGAAGCAAGGGGAAGCTGTGAAGCACATCTATCCTTTTCTCTAAACCTGCTGTCCCAACCCCTCGCCACCAGAGAATCCTGAAGAACCGGGGCCCCCCATCCCAGTTACCCATTTATCAATATCAGCTATCAGATCTTTTAAAGGGGTTCCTTTCCCAAGAGAATTTGCAATTTAACAAGGAGGCAGTCTTAAAGAAAGCAAATGTTAATTGGTGGAGTTTCAAGTATCAGCTGGTGGGTGGAGGGAGATGTTTTGATAGGGAATATAGAGCTTTGTTCCTGCATCCAAAAACACACCCCCGCCCATGTGGTAGGACTGATGTTAATAAAAGCATGGCATCGGACACGTGTACCTCCCCCTACAGCTAGGAACAGAGCAAGAATCCACAAAATGGACAGGATCCAGAGTGGGGGGCCGGAAGGAATCCCCAGTGAGATGACAGGAAATTTGTGAGACGCCCCATGCCTTGGACAACTTGACAGAATAAAAGAAAAGCTTCTCTCACTGTCTTCCCCACCTGAGGCCCCTTCTCCTGCACCCCTACGTGTCAGGCTGGCTTGGGGTGGGAAGGTGTCACTCAGTCTAGAAGCACAGGGAAGGCTACCATGGCTTGGTCATTTTTTAAGCCCCCAACCTCAATACCAACCCCAAAGAGAGTGGGCCCCTTTCCGCAAGTCCCGCCCGCCCCCTACTGAATGATGGAGAGGGTATCTTCTGGCAGCCTCTCCCTGCTTTGCCCGATTCCTACTACTGAAGCCCAGAGGAGGGGCCCCCTTTGCAATGCTTTCCTCCCCACAATTGTAGCCCCCAGTTTCCCCGGCCCAGAGAAGGGAAGCCTGTGTGCGTGTGTGCGTGTGTGCGCGCGCGTGCATGCACGTGTGTGTGCAAGTGGGGAAGGGCGGGGGCAATGGAAAAGGAGGAAGGGAGGAAGATGCGCGCAGCTGGGGGGCTGGCCTTCTGGCATCCTGGGGGAGTCTTCCTCCTTAATTGCTTGAGTTCTACAGCTGTCATCGCTAACGAGAAATTAAAATGCACCCTGACCCCTGCCTCCACCCCCGCCCCCACACCCCACAAGTGCTCTCTCAGCACGTTGCTCTCAGAGGGTTGCTCTCAGAGAAGCACCCAGTGGAGGATGTTGTAGAAATGTGGGACGCCTAGGGTGACCACCTCCAGCCCCCTGATCCTGTGCAGCCGGCATCTGGCCACCTGAGCTGGGACACACAGAGGCAAAAAAGAAGCCCAGACCATAGGAGGGTTCTGTTTGCAGGGTACAGACTAGGTCCTAAGGGAGGCAGGAGGCCACAGCAGGGAAGGGAGGTGGGAGGGGGTCCCAGCTTCTCTACTGTGTTCTACTTTGGGCTCTGGTTTTCTGGATGGCCCTGACTATCTTATATATCCCGCTTCAGAATCCCCGCAGCTCTTGTGGGACTTGTCAGACCTCAGGCCCAGATCTGGGGTTTGGAACTGCAGATTGAAGATCTACACTCAGCTGCCCTGGGCACGGTGAGCAATTATATATAATGGAGAGAAACGAAGACGGGATGGTCAGAAACTACAGCAAAAGGGATCTCAGTTAGCACAGGGAAGAATTTCCCAGCTGTCTCTCACATGGGCACCCAGGAAGGCACTCTCCTCTCTAAGGATAAGGAGCCTGGGCTCAGCATCAGCACGGGAGTCTGCAGGATCTAGCCCCTGCCTGCCTCTCTCTCCACACCTCCCCGCCCCCGCCCCGGGTCTTGAGACCAGACACTAACACACTTGCTCTCAGAATGGACTTC
Source organism: Herpailurus yagouaroundi (assembly GCF_014898765.1). Lineage (NCBI taxonomy): Eukaryota > Metazoa > Chordata > Mammalia > Carnivora > Felidae > Herpailurus > Herpailurus yagouaroundi. The sequence goes on along the minus strand of NW_024412394.1, from coordinate 10,087,697 downwards.
CCAATACCTACACACTCGAGACCTCAGCACAGCTCCGCCACCCACCCTCCCCCTCCTCCCCCAAGGACGACTGAATTTTCATGAGCAAAATGCTGTGTTCTAGTGTCTTCCCTTCCCACTTCTCACCTGCCCCCCATGGTTCTGCACAGGACAGCTAAATGCGGCATCACGTACCCAGCTTATGGACGATTTCCCCCAATGGATCCTAGTCCTTCCACTTTAAATAACAACAGGAACATCTTTGTTCACAAAGTGGAATGAATACTATCCCTCAATGCCTTTGCTATTGTTGTTCAAACTTGTGTCGATTCTATGGAGACCAATGGCATGCCAATTCACTCAGATTGTTCCTCTGACCCCATCATAGCTTGCTGCCTTCCAGACTTTCTCAGATGATGGATACCTGTCGTCTGAGTTTGGCAATATTTTGGAGTTCGGTGACATTTTGACGCTTTTTATTCATTTATTTATTTTAATTTTTTAATGTTTATTTTTGAGAGAGAGAGAGAGAGAGAGAGAGAGAGAGAGACAGAGCACGAAAGACAGAAGGGCAGAGAGAGAGAGAGACACAGAATCCGAAGCAGGCTCCAGGCTCCGAGCTGTCAGCGCAGAGCCGGAAGCAGGGCTCGAACTCATGAACCGTGAGATCATGACTTCAGCTGAAGTCGGACGCTTAACCGACTGAGCCACCCAGGCGCTCCATAAAGCTTTTTAGTGTTAACATAGGGTTTTCCAGCTACAGATACAGCAGGGATCTGGACATGAAAACCGACCCCTGCTGTACCCGTGCAGTGCCCAAATCAGGTTAGTGTTCCATTCTGGCTGATCTTATGTAAGTCTGTTTTTATATCAGTCAGAATCCTTTCAAATCAGGAGATAAATGAAGCAGGTATCTGCTTGGCAGCAATGTAAACATGGCGGGGTGGGGGGACGGAAACCCGTCTAGTGAGGGTGCCCGTGAACAAGGGTTACTTCGGAGTGAAGGAGCAAGGAGCATGACACGCGAGTCTACACCCTGTCAGCCAGTGCTCTCGGTCACCAAGGCTGCTGGAAAAGCTTGACTCAGGCTGAGTTTACATAAGTCAGCCTTGCATAAGCGTATAACCTACGAAGACATTGGAAGGTACCAGAAGAAATGTAAATAGCTGGGATTATGGGCGTGAGTTTAATTTGGGGTACCTGCTATTGCAAGACCGCTTTAAAAATAATGTAAGCGTACTCAAAACCTGCCTTGGGCAGAACGCCCACTATGCACCCAGCCCTGTGGAGGGGTGTCAGATAATTAAGAGAAGTTATGAGACAGCCCCGGCCTTAACCAAGCTTATGTTCACGTTGGGGAAGGGAGCGCCTGATTTGCTAAAGCAAGCTTCCATTTACCTCCCTCTCAACTGGGCCCAGGGTCCAGGCCACCATCTTTCATGTTTAATGCCCCTCCCCCTCTCCCACACCACTCCTTAGCCAAACCCTTCCCTCATACTGTCCCCTGCCTTGTCCCCACAGAGGAGTAATCCTCTCCATTTGGGAAGAGGGCTATTCATTCCTTGGCTGATAGTCACAGCTATGACAACATCTATGACAAGGTCAAAAGTTACACACACACACACACACACACACACACACCCAGAGCCCCCTCCCTCAACTTCCTTCTTTGCCTCTCCAGTATCTTTGGGGGCACACCAGTGTTTCTGACCTCTGTCCCCAGCCTCCTCCCCAAACGCAGCCGGGCAGATTCAGATCAGGGATTGGGGGAGGGAGGGACAGACAGGCCTCCACCGTCTGCATGTTCTCAGCAATCAGTCCTCCCCAACGCCCATCCCTGGGGGGGGGGGGGGCAACTGCTGAGTCAGGATATTCCTCACATTCCCTCCCTTCTCCCCTGCTGGCCCAAATGCCACAAACCCTGCCTCTGAGTGACGGGCCTCAGCTGAGTGGCGCTCTCCCTCCCCCTGACCCCAGCCCAAGAGCAGCCGTCCTCCCTCACACCCCTGAGGGGGAGGCCCACTCTCCTTTGGGGCCCTGCTGGCAGGAGGAATATGCAGCCACACTGCCTCCTGCTGCCCCTGTTTCCTTCCCTCACCCCTGACTCCATTTCCCCCAACCAACCTCACTCACAGGATCTGCTGCCCCTGATCAGGAAAGGACAGAGAAGGTGGCAGACAGCCAGGAGCAGCACCCCCCAACACACACAGCCACCTGGGTATCAACATAAGGGCACACTCACCCCCTGGGTGCAACATCAGAAGGATCTCGGCTTGGCAAGCAGAGGAGAGCCTAGAGGGAGGCCCAGAACTGCCAACCCCAGGGAGCCCCCAGTCCAAATGAAGGGCCTGCCTTGTCCTCAAAGAGCTCCTAGTCTGAGGAGGGAGACCTGGAGAGGCTGGTGGGCACGGGAGGAAGGAGGCTGTTCTCTCTCATTAACATAGACTAACATATAAAGAGAGAAGTTCAAGCGTAGAGCTGTGTGTATGAGCCTGGAAGGGGTAAGAAGCATGGGAATAATCAGCAGGTAAAACTGCTCTAAACAGGAAAAAAAGGCTCCTTGAAGAAGGAGATTGTGAGGACAGAGAGCATTTCAGGAGGCTCAGAAGCAAGCAAGGAGTGCAGGAGGAAGAAGGTCCTCCGAGGGCAGTGGGGCCCAGGGACGAGCACTGGACAGGGAGCAGGAGTCCCAGGCTCCATTCCGGGGTGCCAGTGGCCAAGACCCTGCCTCTCTCAGGCCACAGACCCCTCCTTGGGACAGTGTGGGGCTTGGCCACAGGAGTCCTAGGGTGTCTCCAGCAGGATGTGTGTGATCGGCCCCCATGCTCAGCGTAATGTTCTGCTGTTGAACGAGAGACCTGCATTTTCATTTTGCACCGGGCCCACTGGGGGCCAGTTTCGCCCCACAGCTGGGAAGGTCTATTTTTCTTCCTGTCTTCTCCTCTGGAGGGGAGGAAAATAGGGGGGAGGCCTGAGGGACTTGGCTCCCCACTCCCCAAAGCTCCCTGCTCCTAGAGGCTGATGCAGGGAGGAGATGGGCCCTCCCTAAGGCTGAGGCCTGAGCCCTGGCTCCCACAGGACCCCAGCCTGACCCTTGGCAGCCTGTAATGGCCCACTCAGCCCACAAATGGCCTCATCTCTTGGAGGGCCCAGCAGGATCATTTCACAACTATATGCACTCAATGGAGCCTGTTCTTGGAAAGCTAAGGACAGGACAGCTCAGTCCTGGGTGTGAGAAAGGCTTTGGCCCCTAGGGTCTGCACTTGAACAACAAACAACGGAGGGCCTGCTTGGGTAGGAGAGAGGGGACAGAGTTTAGGGAGCGCTCTGTGGCTGGATGGGGGGAGTCAAGGGTCTCTTGAAGAGCTTAGCATATACAGCCTCTCTCCCTCAACAGGAATACCCCAGTCTGATGGGGGACATAGGATGGGTCCCCACTGGATGAGGTGGGGATCCAAGGAGTGTGTTGTGACAGAGGAGGATATCATAGCCCCGTAGGCTGAGAAGGCTCTGAGGGCAGGGCCACCCCTGCCTGTCACAGTGTCTGATTCCCAGGAGCCCACCAGAAGGGTTTGGGAGATAAAAACTCAGAATAAAGTCAGGAGGGCAGTATCCCAATGCCAGGTCACCTATCCTGTGCGGCCACCTGAACCATCTGGCCATCTGAACTGGGACACAGAGGCAAAAAAGCCCAGACCACACGAGGGTTCAGTTTGCAGGGTACAGACTAGGTCCCGAGGGCACTAAGAAATAGCTGACTGGGGGCCAGGCATTCTCAGAGAAGCTTCCTGGAGAAAAGGCTTAAAGCCCTCTTTGTAACAAAGGGAACTGAGGCTTTACACAGAACGGGGCTGAGGGTGTCCTGGCAGAGAGAACAGCATCTGCAAAGGCCTAGGAGTGTCTGGGAAATGAAGATGCCCTCCCCTGTTGTGGGTGAGATTAGGGATGGCGAGAGGGGAGGAGCTGCCCTTCTTGGCCGATCCATGGAAAAAAAAGCCCCTAATGAGGAGTCAGGGCCATTCCGCCTTTGATGTGCCAGTTCAAATAGCTGAGGCCCGGATTGTCCTAACAGGCAGAGGCCAGGCTGGGGCCACATGGGAGGTGCTGGAGGAGGGGATTTAGCAGTGCCTGTGAAGGCACAGGTGCTCAATAAATGTCTTAATGAATGAGTTGACCCAATGACTGATTGATTGATAGGGGTAATGAGTCGGGATGGCGCTTCTCTGAGAGGCTGGCAAAAGGGGTCTTTGGGCTCAGCCCCCTTCCGATGCCTCCTTGGGGATTTCACTGTAACCCCCTAGGTACACTGTGTATTTCACCCATGGAATAGTGCCCCCTCCAAGCTGCCTCCTTGGCTCTCCTGACGCCTCTGCCTTTAGCCACTTGTGATCCCAGAGACCTTGGCCTCTGGACAGTACAAAATTAGCAAAAAGGACTTCCATGTACATGTAATAGCAGTAGCAACGATGGAGAGCGTTTCGTGACCGTTGACTATGCGCCAGGCACCGTGCTGATTCACATGCTTAATCTCATAAACCTCAGAACAACCCTTCTAAGTAAATGCTGGGAGAAGTGGGGAAAAATGTGTGTCCAAGAGAAATGTTTTTAGCTTTTATTTTTGTTCTCTGACACACATTTTTGACATTTTAACATCACTGAAATCAGGATGCGCCTTGCAATCAATAGCAAGAAGGCACTGGGTCATAGTTTAATTAGCAGTGTTCTTCCTTTTTGGCGGCACGTTACTTAACCATGTGTCTTGCTGCTGATGAGATATAGTTGATTATGTCCACGGTCTAATGACTAACCACCTGCCCCTTTGAGTCAATAGTGGATGACACACGGTGCACGTTTCTGTTTGCAGGCCTGTGTCTCAGCCCATCAGTCTGGAAGCTACCTAAGGATGGGTTGTCTTCTCTTCCTGGGGACCCCAGCAATCCCTGGCCCAGCACCCCCAGCTAGCACCCAGTAGACCTGGGGGATGGGTGGGCCCCGAGAACCTTGGGCCTCCCGAAGAAGCCCACTTTAGGCATTATTCAAAGAAGAGCCCTAGGAAGCTGCTGTCGGCAGTCCAGGAGGAAAGGAGGTAAAAGGGAAGGAACAGGATTACTCCACATCCACATGGAAGCTCTAGGCCAATGGAAACGTTGCCAGCCTGGCCCAGGAGCCAGTTGTGAATGCTGGCCTCAGCCTCCTCCAGCAATTGCTATGCTTACCTGCTAGAGTGTGTGTTCCCCTTGGCCTTTGGAGGCCCCAGGAGGGGAGGCAAGAGCAAGGGAGGAAGTGATCAGCCCTATTGGAGAAACCCAAGGAAAATAAGGGTGCCCTGGGTACCCACGCTTACCCTGTAGGCATCCCTCAGTGGGGGATCTCCAGGGTGGCAAGGGGCGAGGGAAAGGGAGAAGTGTCGCTTGCCAGGGACTCTCCCACTTGGTCAGAACATTGCCATCACCTCCTCCTCTTTTCCCTCTTTTCTTAGGATTCCTCCCCTCAGAGGCCTGTCTTCTCCCTCCTCTACTTCCCAGAAGCTCTACCCTGGGTTCTGGTGGCCCTCAGATGCCCGTTGACGACTCAGTCAGGTGCCCAAGCCCAGTCTTATGGGTGGGGGTGGGGGAAGGGCCAGTGAAACCATGGTTGTTTGTCCCCTTCCCGCTAGACCTGGGGGTAGAGGCCTCTGAATCTGCAGCCGGCAGACGGAGGATTAGGGTCTTTAATGAGGACCAGGGACTTAGAGGGTTAGTAAAAAGAGCTTGCATTCTGGCCTGGGTGGGGGAGGGGAGCCCACTGTCAGCACCGACACCCCTCTCGCCTGTCTTTGGAAGTCTGCTGAGGTACAAGTGGGAGGCCACCTATACATAATGGCGGCCCCTCCTGTCCATGACCCACCAGGACTCAGGCAGGGCCTCCCAAAGCCACACTCTCAGATCCCCACTTACAACTGTGGCCCTTAAAGACAAAGCTGTCCCTCCTGCCCATCTCATGCTTCATACCCCTGCAGGTGAGTTCAGAAGTACCTTCCCTTCTCTCCTTGCCCCCTGGCTGTGGGCCTGGCAAAGGGGTAGGAGGGTGAGGTGTGCAGGCACAGGGACCCAACTGCTTCCTCGGGTGGCATTGAGCTTAGTCCCATGTGCAAACGGAGGCAGAGAAAGAGGAGTTCGGGGTTCAGGCCATGGACTGGGAACTCAAGTCCCAAGACTGAAGCTGGAACTGGGGAATTGGGGCTGGGGCCCCTCAGACATGAGTGAAACGACTCCCCATTTGTCAGGGAGAAGTTGGTCCCTACGAATAGGGAGGGCAAACCCCACTTACAGAGACTGGACCCCAGGGAGAGAATCTTAAGATCAAAGGCTCTCAGAGGCGGGAGGAGCCTTGGAGAGGAGTACATACCACTCCTGATCTTACAGCCTGGGAGACTCAGGCCCACACAGCGAAAAGGGCTTGTCCGAGGTCCCAAAGGGCATTGGGAGTGGGCCAGGGATCGACCTGGGGCTCCTAACTCCCAACCTAGTGCTGCTAACCCATAATAATGCAAAGAACTATAGAGGTATTAACTCGCATAATTCCTCCTGTGACGAAATGGAGGCCCAGGGAGGCCAAGGATCTCGCTAAAGTCACACTCAGGAGCCTGCTCTAGAGCTTGTACACATCTGATTCACAATTGTCTGTCCAGGTTGCATCATGGGTATACGTAGTGAATCCTAATGTAAAAGCTGGGGATGCGGGAGTGCAGGAAGTGGGGGCTGACCCACGCCATGTCCAACCTGCTCACTGCTCCCTGACTGCCAGCTTGACCTTGCTCTCTTAGCACAGAAGGCCACACTGGGGGTAAAGCTGCCCCTCGGCAGTCAGCTGAGCCTGGGCTTTGCTGGGCCCCGACCTTCCAGCCCATTCTAGCCCACCCCATTCCAGCCCACTTCCAGTGATGCAAGGAGACACTAGGTAGCAGAAGGAGGTGTCTGCAAACAATAACCTCGACACAGAGCCAAGTGCTATAAGGGACGTATCTTTCACCGGCTTATCTCCAGCCCCCTGGCACGGTGCCTGGCTTTTGAAGGCACTCAGTAACTGCCGCATGAATGACTGAGAAAACCAAAGATCAGTGAGGCATAGCCCCACCCTTCAAGAGGTGACAGTCTGATGGAAGAGTTAGTAATACAGACTGTTAATTATAACACAAGGCAAAGTACAGTAGGAACCCGATGGAGGAAGGGATTAATTCCGACTGCAGGACTGGGGAAGGCTTCGTGGAGGAGGGCAGCATGGGAGCTTTGTAATAACAAGAGTGATGACCGGATGTGTCTGGTACACTTCTCAGTGCTTCTCATGCATTAGCACGTTTATTCTTCAGACGATCATCAGATGTACATACTATTAACATACCCATCTTACAAATGAGGAAATTAAGCCTCCAAGTGACTTGCCCTAAGTCACCCAGCTATAGGAAATAGGCAGAGCCATGACTTGAGCCCAATTCTGGCTTAAAGGGGTTGCAGGGCAGTGGGGGAGGGGGACGCGGTTACATTTGCCCGGTTGAAGTTCATTCAACAATTCTTTATTGAACGCTGCCCTGGGCCAGGCAGTCAGAAGTTACCTGACCACAGAACCAACCCCGACAGGTGATTCAACAGGAATATAAATAACCTTAACATAAGGCCGGAAGTGCGAGGCAAGGGTGATAGAGGCTTCATGGGGAAGGTGGCCTGTGAGCTGAACTCTGAAGGATGGATGGGATTCGGATGCCCAGAGATGGCAGAGGGCATTCCAGGCCAAGGGAACAGCTTAAGCAAAGGCACAGAGGCAGGAGTGGGAGGGGCATATACACGAAACAGGAAAGGTGCAATTTGGCCAGATGGGAGGTTGCAAACTGGCACCCGTGGACCACATCCGGGCCCTCAGACGTGTTCTGCCTGGCCCACCCCGCACTGGCCTGCAGGGCGTCCTTGAAAAAGGCGCAGTCCATCTCCAGAGCCAGAAGGTAAACAATGAGGCTGGGGGTGGGGGGAGGACGGGCTTTGGAATCTTAAATTCCAGAAATGCAACAACCATTGAGAAGCTGAGTAGCACACCTCCCCCTTCAGTCCAGTCTACTTCCCTTGTCCCCAGTTACCTGTCTGGCCCCTGGAAGGCATCTGAGTTTGAGGACCTGGACAGGAGCCCAGGGCACCGAAAGGAGCAGCAGTGGATAACCACGGGAAGGTGCCTTGAGGTCTGAACACAAAGGGCCTTGAACATCAGGCTAGAGAATATGGGCTTTATGTTGGCAACGGCTCTGTAATTACACCCCCTCCACCACTAGCAATTGGGTGAGAAGGGCATGCACGCACGCACGCACACACACACGGGGTTTGGGGACAGTCTAAATTGGTGTCAGCTGAACCAGAGTGGCCTCAATGTGCCTTTATACACTTTGTGTTGGCCTCAGCCTCAGATTTCACGTCTCTGCTGCCCCCATACGGAGCCCCACCGCTCCCCAGCTGTGCCCACACCAGCCCTCCTTAAGCGAGCCACTCTTTTCTTGATGCAGAAGGGAGTCCCATAGGTGTGCCCTGGCCCCAGTAGTTCCCCAACCCCCAGTGCAGAGCTGGCTGGCCAGGGTGAGAATTCCGGACAGGATTTAGGACTGGAATTTCCCTCTATGGGCGGGGCCATCAGGTGAGCCATGTTACAGGGCTGGGGGCTGAGTGGAAAAGTTTGGTCTGTCCCATCCCCTTGCCCCAGTGACTCAGGGCCCCAGTGGTGGTGAGTCTGGGGAGGGGACAAGACAGAACCCACAGAAAAATTTTCCCTTGTCTCTCTGGCTCGGCCACTGCCCAGTTCCCCTCCCCCATTCCACACACACCCTGCCTTGCCACTCACACAGCCACTGTCTGTACCTGCAGTAACAGCCATGGAGCCAGCACAGGGCCTTCTCAGGCTGGCTGGGAGCAGGACGGCCAGCCCACTGGAAGCTGGGCCTTCCCCATTTGCAGGCAGCCTTGGGGAGACAGGTGTCCCTGACAAAGGCCATGGTGGGTGTGGGGATAGGATTGCCAGGTTTAGCAAATAAAAAATACGGGACACCTATTGTCCCATGCAATATTTGAGATGTGCTAAAACTTATTTGTTATTGGGGCGCCTGGGTGGTTCAGTCAGTTGAGCGTCTGACTTCCGGCTCAGGTCATGATCTCGCGGTGTGTGGGTTCGAGCCCCACGTCGGGCTCTGTGCTGATAGCTCGGAGCCTGGAGCCTGCTTCAGATTCTGTGTCTCCCTCTCTCTGCTCTTCCCCTGCTCTCTCTCTCTCTCTCTCTCTCTCTCTCAAAAATAAATAAACATTTCAAAAAAGTTTTTTGATTATTTATTTATTCTCTCCTCTATGCAGAAAGGGGTCCCAGAGCCAAGAACTCTGAAATTCTAATTTAACTGGGAACCCTGAATTTTGTCTGGCAACTTTTTGTGAGGGGCAGGAGTGAGAATAGGGAATACCCAAGTCACCCCCATCACTCAGGCCCACCCATGTCCAAGATCTTCAGACCCCCGCCCCCTCACATGCACCCCTGCCAGACCTTACTATGCTTCTTTGACCTCAAGATCTCTCTTAGAGGTCTTACTTAGAAGTAAGTCCCCAGGCACCAGGCTCTTTCTCCCAAAGACAGAGTCCTGGGACCACAACCCCCATGCCAGACAGGGAGCCAGCAAGGATGTGGGACGTAGTTTCCTGGGAGTAACCGCCTACGTCTGAGGAGTCGCCACCCTCACAGGATTCAGCTTCCAGCTAGAAGAATTGCGGGAAGGAGGAGAAGGGTCCACAGCTCCAGTGGATCTCTTAGGGGATCCAACACCCCACCTTCAACCTTCTTCTGAGTTTCTACCCCATCTCCTCCTCTGGATGAAACAATGTTTCTCTTACCCTCTCTTCCTCTGGATCCTACATGGCTCCCAAAACACACTTGCCCGTGACCTCATAATATCCCCCTTTACTGAAATATTGGAGCCCCAGCCAGAGGCTGTGTCCAGGGTACAGGAAAGCAGGCAGGGGTCAGGTTCCACCAGCCATCCCTGCCTGCACCAAATGAGCATGTCTCATGGCAGACATTGTGCTCGACCCCAGGACAGCAGCGGCCGGTGCTCACAGCCTGCTGGGAGACAGAGGACGTTCCCCTGCCCGTGAGGGAGAGGCAGAGAGAGATGAGAGAAGGACAAAGGACACGGCTGCCTTTGGGGCTGGTCCGGGAAGGCCTTCTGTGGTTTTACAAGGCAGGTGTATCTGGCCAGCCATGTGTCCAGACTGTAGCTATGGGGGCTCCTCTTTCCCCTCCTCCTCAGGTCTAAAATGGGCCTCTGTCTGCCCCAGCCTGTACCTGCTGGCTGGGTATGACAGTAAACTCTCCGAGGGCAGGGCCACAGCCTGCCCGCTGCTGTGTCAGATGTTCTCTGGAGATGGAGGTGTTCTGACTCAGGACGGGCTGACAATTGTCTCTTTGGAGGCAGCTGCCTCAGGCTTTGGGGTGAGGGGTGGGTAAGTGCCGAAGGACCATCTTGTCCCAGAGACCCACCCTCTCCTTCCTAGAGATTTCCACACCCACCTGTGGTCGAGAGAGGGCAGGGCAGAGACCCATTGTCCAGATGGAGAGAACAAGTCCCAGTGACTCACCTAAAGTCATACAGCCCGGGGTGGGGGAGAGGGGGGGTATGGAGCCCAGAGAAGAGCCCCAGGAGCCCAGAGCACACCCCAAGACTCCCACAGCTTCCCTCCCCCAGCTCGCTGATAGCTGTGTCTGGTGATGCTGGCCAAAAGGGAAGACATCGGCTGTTACTGTAGTGAGGCCCTTGCACTCCTTCAAGCAGGAAACAGAAGTCAGAGGGGGAAAAGAGGCATTTCCCTGAGGCCTTAGGGACCCCTCTGCACTCCAGCCTAGGTCCTGATCCTCAGAGGGGGCTGGGCCAGGGCAACACCGCAGTCTGGACCCCCAGATACCTGATTCTGAATTTGACTCAGCCAGCCCTCCCCTACCTGGAATCCTGATTTCTGACCCTCACGGGTCCTTCCCGGGTCATTGCCTCCATAGCTGTACACACCCTCCCCACACCTTGGGGTTGCCTTAAACAATCGTATTCTGGCAGAAGTCAAATATATCAGGCATCTGTCAGACTCCAGGCTGGATTATCCAATGGGCAGACCACTGAGCTGTGAAGCCAGCAAAACCAATCTGGCCACTGCCCAAAGCGGGCACTCCCCACAAAACTGCCTCTGGACCCTTAGTCCACAGGAGGCTTTTGTTGAAAACAGAGGCTAAGGGGCGCCTGGGTGGCGCAGTCGGTTAAGCGTCCGACTTCAGCCAGGTCACGATCTCGCGGTCCGTGAGTTCGAGCCCCGCGTCGGGCTCTGGGCTGATGGCTCCGAGCCTGGAGCCTGTTTCCGATTCTGTGTCTCCCTCTCTCTCTGCCCCTCCCCCGTTCATGCTCTGTCTCTCTCTGCCCCAAAAATAAATAAACGTTGAAAAAAAAAAAATTAAAAAAAAAAAAAAAAGAAAACAGAGGCTAAACCTGGTGGAAGGTTCCTTTTCCTTCACCCGACCCCCAGCCACCTCCACCAGCAAGCCTAGGCACCTCCGCAGGGGAAAATAAGCTGGGAGGGAGGAGAGATTCTGAGCAGGCCCCCAATGTCAGAGCTAGAGGGGAAGCAGGAGACTCCTTGGCAATCCTTCAATACACAGGGAAATGAAGGCTGCAGGGTAAGGAAAGGAGAGTAGCATCTGAAGTTCTGGGTTCTAGCATTAGCTTAGCTACTGTGTGACCCTGAGCAAATGCCTTCTGCACCCATGCTCTGGGGTCTCCCCACCACCTTGCTGTGCCAGGGTTCTAGTTAAAGCATGTAAGGAGCTCAGGCCTGACCGCTGCAGTCAGTCGCCTGTGGAGTCCTCTCCTGACCACCCCTCCAGCTCCTACCCCCACCCCAGGTCCTGGGGACTTAGGGCAGGTGGGGTGGGGGGAGGGAGGATGTGGTGTCACCCCAGGGAGGGGCAGCAGGGAAGGGAAACTGAGTGTGTCCCTAGCTTGCCCCAGCCTGTCCCCTGCATCCGGGGAAGGGTAAGAGTGACTGTCAGCTGGGGAAGGGGGGCAAGAGGGGCAGGCTGGGAGGGGCAGGGAACCCCCGTCTGGACTTGCCGGGACAGCCGGGTGCAGCTGTTTCCGGCTGATGAAAGGGCCCTGATTGATACGGCAGCAGTGACTGACGCTAACCCCCAAATCTGAGCCCTTCCCACCCTCCCCAACCTGGGCACGCCCAGGGGCCCCCTTTAAGCCAGGGAGAAAAGAAGAATGGGGCTCCTGCTGCCACTGGGTACCATCCTCCAAAGGCAGGGAGGGGGGGCTTGTCTCATCTTCCCTGCCCTAGCCCAGCAGGGGCAGGGAGGCTGGGGCTGGGCCAGGGTCTGGGAGGACAGGGCCAGGGAAGAGGGGCAAAGGGCTTGCTCCCTCCTCTCCCCACCCTGCAGTGCATCCACACACGTTTGAACATTCACATGCATATCCGTCTAGCCTCTGGGGATGGCTGAGAGGAGAACAAAGCTTGTTACCGAGCATTCGTTTTACAATCTAGCCATCTGTGTTTTGCTAAACAATAGCTAACGTATATTGAACAGGTCGTGCGTGCATAGCATCCTCCTAAGACCTTTAGGTACACAGCCTTATGAGGTAAGTGCTCACCTCACCCCCATTTTATAGATGAAGATGTAGAGGCCCAGAGTGGTTAAGGAATTTGCCAGTGGTCACACAGCAGTCAGAGGCAGAGTGAAGATGTGAACTCAGTCTCCAGGGCCTGAGGCCCTAACCACTGTACTATACTGCCTTCAGAGAAAACTTGTAACCAGCTTATAAACAAATAATGACCTTATAATTGGGATTTCTTTTTTTAGAATTTTTTTAAGTTTAGTTTGAGAGAGAGCAAGAGGGGGAGGGGCAGAGAGAGGCAGGGACAGAGGATCTGAAGTGGGCTCCGTGCCGACAGCAGAGAACCTGATGCGGGGCTTGAACCCCACATGGAGAGATCATGACCTGAGCTGAAGTCAGATGCTTAACTGACTGAGCCACCCAGGCACCCCTGGGAAAGGTTTTAAATAGAGATGTACAAGGTACAATGAGTCCTCAGAGGAGAGGCACTGTGGATGGGGATGGGGGGAAAGGGAGAGGAGAGGTTTCTAGGACAGTAAACATTTGAAATGGAATTGAAGGGTTTTCCCTAGTTTAGTTATTTTTTTAACTTTTTTTATAGTAAAATATACAAAACATAAAATTTAGCATTTTAAGCATATAATTCAGTGGCGGTTTTTAATTTTGATGGAGTCCAATTAATCTTTTTTCTTTTGTTGCCTGTGTTTTGGGCATCATACTAAAGAAATCATTGCCAAATCCAAGGTCTTAAATTTTTTCCCTAGGTTTTCTTCTAAGAGTTTCAAAGTTTTAGCTCTTAAATTTGGGTGACTAATCCATTTTGAGGTAATTTTTAATGTTTATTTACTTTTGAGAGACACAGACAGAGTGTGGGGGGGGAGGGGCGGAGAGAGAGGGACACAGAATCCAAAGAAGACTCCAGGCTCTGAGCAGTCAGCACAGAGCCCAAAGTAGGACTTGAACTCAAGAGCCATGAGATCATGACCTAAGCCGCAGTCGGAGGTTTAACCAACTGAGCCAGCCAGGAATCCTTTGAGGTCATTTTTATATATAGTAAGGTAGAGTCATCTGCAAACAGATAATTTTACTTCTTCCATTCCAATTAAATGTCTTTTCTTTCTTTTTCTTGCCTAATTACTCTAGCTGGAATTTCCATTACTGTGTAGAAGCAACAAAAAGTAGGCATCTTCATTTTGTTTTGGATTGCAGGGGAAAAGCTTTCTGTCTTTCACCATTGAACGACATTAGGTGGGTGGTTTTCATATATGGCCTCTGTTGTGTTGAGAAATTTTCCTTCTATTCCTAGTTTATTGAGTGTTTTTTACATTTATTTTAGGTATGTATGTATTATGTATGTATATTCAGAGAGAGTGATCAAGCAGGGGAGAAGGGCAGAGAGAGAGAGAGAGAGAGAGAGAGAGAGAATCTTAAGCATGCTCCACACCCAGTACAGAGCCTGATGAGGGGCTTGATCTCACTACTGTGAGATCATGACCTGAGCCAAAATAAAGGGTTGGATGTTGGATGCTTAACTGACTGAGCCACCCAGATAGCCCATTGAGTGTTTTTAATCATGAATTTGTTTGTATCTTTGTCAAATGCATTTTTCTGCACTAATTGAGGTGACCATGTGTCTTTTTCCTTTTGTTCTATTAATGTGGTGTATTACATTGACCGATTTTTTTTTTTTATTGAGCCATCCTTGCATTTTAGGGGTAAGCCCCAGTTAATTGAGACGTGTAATTCTTTGAATATGCTGCTGAATTTGGTTTGCTAGTATTTTGTTTAGGATTTTTACATCTGTATGCATAAGTAATATTGGCCTGTAGTTTTCTTTTTTTGTATTGTTTTTGTCTGGTTTTGGTATCAGGGTAATGCTGACCTCATAGAACAAGTTGGAAATGTTCCCTCCTCTTTAATATTTTAGAAGAGTTTGAGAAGGATTGGTGTTAATCCTTTACATCGTTGGTAGATTTCACCAGTAAAGCCATCAGGTCCTGGACTTTTCTTTGTTGGGTTGTTTGGTTATTGATTCACCCTTTTTAATTGTTGTACTGTCTATTTCTGTTTAAGTCAATTTTGGATGTTTACTTGTTTCTAGGAATTTGTCCATTTCATCTAGGTTATCCAATTTGTGGCATAAAACTGTTCATAGTATTCTCTCTTTTTTTAACTTTTAAAAAGTTGTTATTTATTTAAATAATCTCTACACCCAACATGGAGCTTGAACTCATGACCCCAAGATCAAGAGCCACATGTTCCTCAAACTGAGCCAGCCAGGCACCCCCATCATATTCTCCCATAATCCTTTATATTTCTGTAAGGTCAGTAGTAATGTCCCCACTTTCGTTTCTGATTTTAGTAATTTGAGTGTTCTCTCTTCTATCTTAGTCAATCTAGTTAAACATGTGTCAATTTTGTTGATGTTTAGTTTTTAGTTTTATTTTCCATATCGCTTTTCTATTCTCTATTTCACTTATCTCTACTCTAATATTTATTAGTTCCTTCCTCTATTAGCTTTAAGTTTACCTTGCTCTTCTTTTTCTAATTCCTTAAGGTGTACACTTACATTATTGATTTGAGATCTTTCTTTTTTTTTAATGTAGGCATTTACAACTATAAATTTCTCTCTGAGCACTGCTTTCTCTGAATCTCATAAGTTTGGATATGTTGTCTTTTCATTTTTGTTCATTTCAATGTTTTTCTCTTTTTTATTGTTTTATTTCTCTACTTTTGAGAGAGAGAACACAAACAGGGGCAAAGAGAAAGGGAGACACAGAATCTGAAACAGGCACAGAGCCTGACACAGGGCTCGAATTCATGCACTATGAGATCATGGCCTGAGCCCAAGTCAGATGCTTAACTGATGAGCCACCCAGGTGCCCCTCAATGTGTTTTCTAGTTTTCGTTGACATTTCTTCTTTGACCCATTGGTTGTTCACAAGTGTGTTGTTTGATTTCCACACATTTGTGGATTTTTCAATTTTCTTTCTGTTACTAGTTTCTAGTTTCATCTCATTGTGATCAGAAGAGATACTTTGCATGATTTCAATCTTTTAAAATTTGTTAAGATTTGTTTTATGGCTAACATATGATCCATCCTACAGAATGTTCCATGTGCACTTGAGAAGAATGTGTATTCTGCTATTATCAGATGGAGTGTTCTATATATGTCTGTTAGGCCTAATTGGTTCATAGTGTTGTTCAAGACCACTACTATTTCTTTATTGACTTTCTGTCCAATTGTTCTACTTGCTATTGAAGGTGGGGTGTTGAAGTCTTCACCTATTGTTGTAGAATTGTCTATTTCTCCCTTCAATCGTGTCAATTTTTGCTTCATATATTTTGGGGGTCTGTTTTTAGGTGTATAGAGGTTCATAAATGTTATATCCCCTTGCTGATAAGAAACTTTTATTAATATATAATGTCCTTCCCTCTCTCTTATAATGTTTTTTGACTGACAGTCTATTTTGTATGACAATATTTATAGCCACCCCAATTCTCTTTTGGCTACTATTTGCATGGGATATCTTTTTCCATCCTTTTACTTCCTATCTCTTCATGCCCTTGTATCTAAAATGAACTTCTTATAGACAGTGTATGATTTTTCAAATCTAATCTCTACCTTTTCATAAGAAAGTTTAATTCGGGGCACCTGATGGTTCAATTGGTTGAGCGTTTGACTTCAGCTCAGGTCATGAACTCATGGGTTCGTGAGTTTGAGCCCTGCATTGGGCTCAGTGCTGGCAATGCAGAGCCCGCTCAGGATCTTCTGTCTCCCTCTCTCTCTGCCCCTCCCACATTCAAGCTCTCTAACTGTCCCTCCCCCACTTGTGCTCTCCCTCTCTCTCAAAAATAAAACATTTTTTTAAAAAGGAGAGTTTAATTCATCTGTATTTACTGTGAATACTGATAAAGAGTGATTTAATTTTGCCATTTAGCTGTTTTCTGTATGTTTTTTCCCCAAGTCCTTTATTACTGCCTTTTTTTCCCACTTAGTTGATTTTTTTTGTAGTATACTATTTTGATACCCTTCTTTTTTCCTTTTTTGTGTATTTTTTATTATTTACATAGTGGTTACCTTAGAATTACAATTAACAAATTTATAACAACTTGGTTTTAATAATATCAGCTTAGGGGGCACTGGATGGCTCAGTCAATTAAGCATCCAACTTCGGCTCAGGTCATGATCTCATGGTTCATGGGTTCGAGCCCCACATTGGGCTCTATGCTGACAGCTCAGAGCCCGGAGCCTGCTTCAGATTCTGTGTCTCCCTCTCTGTCCGCACCTCCCCCACTCACTCACTTGTCTCTCTCTTTCTCTCTCTCTCTCAAAAATAAACATTAAAAAATTTTTTTAAAATACCAGTTTAGGGGCGCCTGGGTGGCGCAGTCGGTTAAGCGTCCGACTTCAGCCAGGTCACGATCTCGCGGTCCGTGAGTTCGAGCCCCACGTCAGGCTCTGGGCTGATGGCTCGGAGCCTGGAGCCTGTTTCCGATTCTGTGTCTCCCTCTCTCTCTGCCCCTCCCCCGTTCATGCTCTGTCTCTCTCTGTCCCAAAAATCAATAAATAAACGTTGAAAAAAAATTAAAAAAAAAATAAAATACCAGTTTAGTTTCAATATACAAACACTCTGCTCCTCTAGGCCTCCATCTCTCCCCCTTTATATTATTGTCACAGATGATATCTTTATACGTCGTGTGCCCATTAACATAGATTTATAAATATTGTTTCACGCATTTTCCTTTTATATCAAATGATGACCTACAAGGGGGAAAGGTTTCAAAGAAAGAGATACAAGGTGCGATGAGTCCTTGCAGGAGGGACACTGTGGATGGGGGCTGGAGGAGAAGGAGAGAGCCAAGAGATCCTTCCAAGACAATAAACATCTGAATTGAAATCGAGTTATGAAGAAAAAAAATTACTATGTAAAAATGATTATTCACAGGAAAAGATATCCAAAATATTTCATTTTGGTAGCTTACCAAATAGCACAAATGATCTCATTTTTGTAAGTATGTGGTATATACATGTATTTAAAAACATATCTAGGGGCGCCTGGGTGGCGCAGTCGGTTAAGCGTCCGACTCCAGCCAGGTCATGATCTCGCGGTCCGGGAGTTCGAGCCCCGCGTCAGGCTCTGGGCTGATGGCTCAGAGCCTGGAGCCTGTTTCCGATTCTGTGTCTCCCTCTCTCTCTCCCCCTCCCTCGTTCATGCTCTGTCTCTCTCTGTCCCAAAAATAAATAAAAACGTTTAAAAAAATTTTTTTTTAAATAAAAACATATCTATCTACAGAAAAAAACTCATGATTATACTCATAGTACTTGAATAATGATTATCTCCAATTGTTGGAACTGTGGAAAGAGGAAACACTTCCTTTTTTCCCCGAATGTATCCCATATTGTTTATTTCCAATAAACATGCATCACTTTTATAACCAGAAAAGGCAATGATGCTTTTTTTGTTCTGAAGGGTAAAATGAATGAGTGGGCATTCACTGTAGAGATAAAGTCAGAAAAGACCTGCTAGGCAGAGGGAACAGCATAAGCAAAGGTAAAGAGGGATGAAAATCCTGCTTTATTACAGGAACGGCCAACATATGGCATGGCTGGAGGGCACCGGGTGGCCTGGAAATGAAGTGTTTCCAGGGCCCACATAACCAAAGGCTTAATGTTTCATAAAAAAAAAAAAGTTTAGTCAGTTCTTGGCATGAGGGCAGGAGAGTGACAAGTTTTGATTTACATATTAAGCAAATTAGTTAATAGAGGTGAGAAAGAGTCCAGAGGCTGAGAGGCCCGTTGGGGAGACTGTTGCAATAATTGAGGAAAGAGAAGATGGGGTGGGAACTGAGTCAAGGCTTAGAGAGTAGAGAATAAAAATGGAAATAGGAGAGAAGTGGAGGCCAAATCAGAGAGTAATTATCTATGAATGGGAAGTGGATTTATCTGTCTCCAGGGTTGCCAGTGCTGGCATATGAATGGCAGGAGACCAGTTGTAAAGATGATCCTGATCCTGATCATGATCAAGATAATGGTGACTCATGAGGAGGAAGTGGAAAATCCCATTAAAAGAGCCCCGTAGCCCTTTACAGTTTGCAAAGTCCTCTGACTTCGGTCTCCAAACACATCACGATGCGTGTTCCCATTCTACAGATGAAGAAACTGAGGCCTGGAAAGGTGACACAGCCAAAGCAAGACGCAGAGAACATCATTTACTGGCCACACAGATGGGCAGCCACTGCTCTTCCCAGCAGAGCCTGAGCAATCAATGACCATGTGACACTTTTTAGTCAGATGACCTTGTGCAATTTACATAACCTCTCTTGTGCCTCAGTTTCCTCTTCTATAAAATGGAGAAAATAATGCAACTTACTTCATATGTTGCTGAAAGGATTAAGCTACTTAACGCATGTAAAGAGCTTAGAGCCTGGCACATAGTTAGTGCTCAGTAAACATTCAGTCATTTTTTTGTATTAGTATCTACACACTACCCCAGATAGATCACCTGGAAAGAACGAATAAGGGGAAGCCATGCTCCTGGCATTGCACCTTCCTTGCTTCTCAGACCCTAACTCCTGTGGAAAAGACACAGAGGCTAGAATTTGCATCCTTGGTCTAGTTCGCTAGGGCTTTAAGGCTCTTTGCAAGACCCATCTTTTCTAATCATTTCCATACATCTTGGTACCAACTTGTTCATTCATTCATTCATTCATTCAGCAAACACATATCAAGCCCTGATGTGGGTATATGCTTGGGGGCTAAGGTCACCAAGAAAATGAGCTTGTCTTCGAGGAATTCACTATGTAGGTGGCTCAACTCACTCCCTTACTCACTCACTCGTGTGTTCATCACTTACGACGACGAGCCTCCTCTGGGCCACACACATACGCTCTGTTTATATCTCCTGCTTTTGGACATAAAGCAATTAGATCTTTTCCCAGCGGTTGTTATGTTTCCAATCTCCTACTCATACTTTGCCCCCCTGTACCCACTCTGTGCCCACACACAAAATCACACAGGGAAACCAAAACACACAGGGAATTTAACCAAGAAGGATAAATTCTTCCCCCATATTTCCTGTGGCTGAACATCTCTCACTAGTTCCTAGAGTCTGAAGGAGACACCAGCAACAACTGAATTCTCTGGACCCTTTTATATTCTTTGACTCATTTAGCAAACTGCTTCCCGGGCACCATGCTAGGCCAGGGCCTGTGCTGGGCAGCACAGGAGTAACAGAGTGAACCACGGGACATACCCTCAAGGAGTCTCCACTGAGTGGCTCAGCACCTCGTTCTCCCCGCAAATATTTACTGCATATCTACCATCCACCAGGCACCAGGACAGACTCTGGAATGTGAATAAGAAAGACAAAGTCCCTGGCCTCATGGAGCTTGCTGTGTAGACAGAGAGACGAACAATGAGTAAGCAAACACACGAACACAAGACAACTATCTATGATCAAAGTTCTGAAGAAAATAAAACAGCGTGATACGATAGTGATTGAAATTAGACAGCACAGGTTATTTGAATCTGAGCAGGACACGCTTCTCCGAGCATCAGTTTCCTCACAGATAGTGTTTGTACATACCTCTGCTGTGAGGAGGAAATGAGTTAATATATGTGGAGCCTAGCACCCAGCAAGCATTGTATGCTATTACTACTTTTATTTTAAATGTTTATTTATTTTCGAGACAGCGCAGGCAGGGGAGGGGCAGAGAGAGGGGGACAGAGGATCCGAAGCAAGCCCCTCGCTGACAGCAGCGAGCTCCACGTG
The DNA here is from genome assembly GCF_014898765.1 of Herpailurus yagouaroundi. Lineage (NCBI taxonomy): Eukaryota > Metazoa > Chordata > Mammalia > Carnivora > Felidae > Herpailurus > Herpailurus yagouaroundi. The sequence goes on along the minus strand of NW_024412394.1, from coordinate 10,067,294 downwards.
GGGCTTGGACTCACAAACCGCGAGATCACGACCTGTGCCGAAATCAGACGCTCAACCGACTGAGCCACAGACAGGCGCCCCTATCATTACTTTTAAATAGATGCATAAACAGACTATCAACCACGAGGGAGTTGGTGCAGGATAAAGTGATACAGACACAAGGCATTCTGGGGGCACTGAGGAGGAGCCCCACAGGGGGCCTGTGCAGCCTGGCCAGGGAGGGAGGTGAGGACACTGGACACAGATGCCCTTCTTCCCCTTCCCTGGCCCTGCAACCCACCGGCTATCCTAAAGAACGTTGCCTCTCTCAGAGACTGGAGCAGGTGGAACGGGACAGAAAAAACAAACATACCTCACCTCCCTCAAGGACAAGAGTGGAGGGAGGGCTCCCAGGTGGCCACTGAGATCCTCGCCAGGCACAGAGCAGGCAGGACAGTGCCTGCTTTTCCTGTTCATCCTCTTCTAGGCCCCCTGGCCCTTTAAAGTGCCCGTTGCCCCATCTGATGCTGAAGATGCTGTAAGTGAGGGTGCCCAGATGCTCAATCCATGTGGGATCGAATGAAAGGGCAACGCTCATTCGTCAGACCCCTTCCTAGATATCCTAGCGTCCCTTCCAACAGCTCTGTGGCAGAAGCCTCATTGTCCCATCTCTCAGACACGGAGGCTGAGGAAGAACAAGGACCCTTCTCACTCATTCTGTTCGGAAACAGCAGTGGGCAGTTGGAATCTAGCCTGGCTGCAATACGGCTGCTTTTTCTCCTCCCCCATTCTGCTTCTCCTCAACAGGGGAATATGCAGGAAAGACCATGGTTCGGGGGTTTGGGGGTTCAGAAAGGTAGAAGGAGTGAAAGACAGATCTTGCTGTGCAGAATGAACTGGAACTGAGGTGAGGGCTCCAGGAAGGGGGGGTGGGGGGAGGGGTCAGTTTTCCAACCGGGAAAAGATGAAACAGACGGAACCACAGAGAGGAGGCCCCACTTGCCCCCACCCCCATGACAATAGGCATCTAGGCAAACAGGATGAGGATGGGACGAGCCCCCCTCTCTGCACCAACACCCTCCTCCAGCATCAGCCGGCCAGGCAGCCCCATTTCAAGCCCTGTGCCCACGGGGACCAGGATGTGGGCACCCAGGAATGGACAAGCCCTGACGTAGACAACTCTGCGACCCCCGTGCCTGGCCTCCACAGCTACAAGCCAAATACTCCTTGTGGTTTGGGCCCCAGCCAAGCGCCCACACCCCAGCTCACGGGACCGCAACTTCCCTGTTGCATCAGGTTTCTAAGCGCGTGCACACACCCCAGAGCTTGTTACACAACCGTGGTGCGCGTACCCAGCACCCACACAGCCCGGGTGGCCTGACGGTCCCACAGAGGAAACTGAAGCCTTGCTCGGAGGGCACAGGCCCCTCTCTACAGCCTGCTGGCTTCGAGAGCTGGAGGAGAGGTGCGGAGGGCACCTGGCCAGGACCCAGGATTCTGCCAGCTCTACCGCTGGCTCATTGTGAAGCCCCAGTAAGCCACGTCCCCTCTCAGGGCCTGTTCCCCCGCCTAGAAAGGAAGATCTCCTTCTACCCTGATGATCTGGGTACCCACTTCTCCTCCATGCCACTCACCCCCCGCTAAACCACCACCAACATCCTCTGTCCCCCTAGGGATGTCCGCAAGAAAGGGAGGCAAGAATTGCACAGCGTGGAGACAGAGGATTGGATAAGACGACCCCTAAACAGGGCTCTCTTCTGCTGGGGAGAAGCCCAGAAGTACACCACCAGTGGGTGTACCTCGAGGGGAAACCCCACGGTCACCTCCTGCTCCCTAGAAAGAGGGAGGACAGTGGCCAGAGCTTTCTGAGGTAGCTCTAAGGAGCAACAGCTGGGGGAAGCAATTTTCCCCTTTGCACTTTTGATTTTTTCCTTTTCTCCACAACAAGCATGTGTTACACATTACTTTACAACAAAAGGTGGGGGGAGGGGGGGGCTGGACACACTCACCTCCTAGGGCGTGCGCCCTCTGCCCAGGACGATCCCTTAAATCAGTATTTCCCTAAGCATGTTGTGAAAGCGTTCCCATAAGCCCAGGAAACCGGGGCCAAACAAAGCCTGACAGGTTTTTTTGCCTGCAGGACTCCTCTGAGCCTCCAACACGCTAATCTGGGCCACGACCCTCTGAGGGGAGGAATGAGACAAGGAAACTCGTTTGGTCTCAGAGCTCTTTATAGGGAAGCATCTCAAGAGACACTTGCAACACGGCCGGAACTCAGGGTCCAACGAGGTGGAAATTCAGGTACACACCCAACATAAGGGCCTCCATCAAAGAGAGACAGCTCAAGCCCTAGAGGGCACTGAAGGCAGCCATCCTCGGCAACCACTTCCAACTGCATGAGCCAAACCCCAAACCCACTGCCCAAAACTGGCCTGAGCCCCACATCCCGGCGATGACAGTTACTGAGGCAGGTAGTAGTGTGAGAGGGCCCTTGGGTGGCCTGCAGCCTCCCTGAAGTTATTTAGATCTGCAGTGACCCCTGCTGGCTCTGCCCAAAATCACCCCTCCCCTTAGTCCTCACCCTCCTGGCCTCCCTCACCCTCCTCTCCAGTCCCTGGCCTTCCAGCATCTTCTCACTAGCCTCGACCCAGCCCTACTGTGATCCACCCTGACCACACCCTCCCACCAGGCCCCCACTCTTTTCCCCATCCCTGGGTTTGGGATATGGCTGGACTTTGATAGAGCCCACTAGTGAGTTCTGAGGTCTGAACTGGGGCACTCGGACGGCGTGAGGAATGGGGGGCTCTGAAGACTGCCTGCTCCCCTACCGAGGGCATGAAACAAACCCCCAGGGCCACTGTAATAACAGCAAATATTCTGGGGCAGCCGTCTGGCCCAGTCAGTGGAGGAGGTGGCTCTCGATCTTGGGGTTGTGGGTTTGAGACTCACAGTGGGTGTAGAGATTACTTAAAAGAAACTTTTTTTAATAGCAAACACTCACTGAACACTTACTATCTTCTAAGAACGCGGCTAAACCCTTGAGGTAGATTATTCCCTTTAATTCTCATAAGAATTTTAAGAAGTAGGCACTATTCCTGTATGAACCCAATTTTCAGATCAGAAACTGAGACTCAGAAGTAAAAGGGTAAATGGCAAATCCAGGTGGACTCAAGTGGAGTTTCTGACGTTGGAGTCCATCCGCTTAACAACTACACTCTTTTACCGTCCTTACATTTGCCCCCCACCGAAACTACCTGCCCGTGCAAGTCTCTGCCTAGTACTCACTGCCTTGAGGAAGTATGCCTCAGTAGCCTTGCCCCATGCCCTCAGGTATGACTCTGTGACCCAAACCTGGCCATCTGTAACCTTCCCCCTGGTAAATTAGACTGCCAATTTGGTTGCCAAGCCCAGGACCCATCCCCTCTTCTGATGATTATGTCTAGATTTATTTTGGGGCAACACCAAGGACCTCAGTAAAAGGGGCTTCGATGAAGATGCCTCCCCCCGCCCGCCCATCTCCAGGGGGAGCCGTGTGATTCAGGCCTGGCCACTCAAGCACCAAAATATCTTGGCTTCAGTGATTGGCTCAAGAAGGACAGACGACCCAAACGAGGCCAACAGGGCTGATCCCCGGAGTTCGCCGGAGTCACCAGTTTTCTGCTCTGGAATTGCTAGTGGGTGCGTGTCTGGCAGGAGCTGCCAGGAGTCCTGTCTAAGGAGGTGATGCCTGAGGAGGGAGCTGACACAGGAGAGCAGACCTGATGACATTGTTCGAACTGTGCCAAAGACAGGTCCACCCCTGGACTTTTCAGTGATCATGAGCCAATAAATTACTTTTGTGTTGTTCTTGTCTTAAGCAAGTATGAGTTGGGTTCCTTCCTTTGAAACGGAGATCTAGCAAAGCCTCCCCACCATTCTTAATCATTATTAACAACTGTGTCTCCTTCTTGCCTTTTCCTGCTATGCTTATTTAGACATACTGGACATTTTTTAAATAAAAATTGACACCGCTGGCTACTCCTTCCTTTGAGATATACCCTTTTGCTTATTTTTGTGAAACCTCGCTCTCTTAGTTTCTCTCGGGCCCCTCTGAAGTCCTGTTCGGTTCATTTTCCTTTTGCTGGCTCCTCTTCATTTGCAAGTAACAGAAACCAACCCTGGCATTTATAAGCCAAAAACTAGGGGGAAAAAAAAAAAGAATTTATCGGAAAAATATTGAGGAACTAGCTAGGGAATGAACTAGAAGGCTAGAATACCTCGCTTGGAAATGGAACAGAAATTAACTTGGCTGAACTCCAAAGGCCTCTTCCATGCTAGCGTCAGGTGCTCACGATGCCCAGTCCCGAGAGAGAATCTGTCCAGCTGAGCTTAGGTCACATGGCCGTCTAGACTCTGGACCATCCCATGGAGGTGAGAGGGAGGGTCTGGTGGTACATGTCTCTAGGGATCCTTCCAAACTATGGAATGGGAGAGCAAATCATCTGATATATCATACCACAAAATGGTGGAAAGATAATGCTTCCAAAGGGAACCAGAGACCAGGAGGCCACAAAATGAGGGTGAACATCTTCCTTGGGTTCTTGGGGCCATGCCCTAGGTGTTTTCTCTACACTGCTCCTTGGGCCTTCTCATTCCCTCCCATAATGGATGAAGTTGCCACTGACAATGCCACTACAATTCCCAACAGAGACCTGTCTCCTGAGCCCAGATGCTGTATCCACAAGCCTCCCTACATGGATGGCTCACAGGCCCTTCAACTCAATGGGTCCAACACTGAACTTGTCCTGATCACCAAACCTGCTCCTTCTTCAAGGTCCCTTAGCTCAATAGATGCAGTCACCAATCACTCAGCTGATCACACTAGAAACAGGGAGTCAAGGAGTCATTCTCATGGCCCTACCTGCTTAAGGGGCTTCAAACATGGCAATCCCTCTATCTTGACACTCTTGTCTTTATCAACCCCAGCTTTCACCCAGCTAATTCCTTGTGGCATAGACTTCTATCCATCACCTCCTCTTCTTCTTTAGAAATAAAACTGTTGATCTGTAGCTAGATCCATGCTGCCCAGAATAGATACAAGTTCCCAAGCCTCCTTTGTAGCTAAGTATACAGCAACCTCTACACAGTGGTATATAAGTAGAAATGATGTGTGCTACCGACAAAGATGTGTCCTTAAAGGAAGGGCATGCCCTTCTCCCTCTTCTTTTCTCCTTCCCACTGACCGGACTGTGGGCATAATTGTTGGAGTTCAGCAGCCATTTAGGACCATGAGATGGAAGCTGTGTATTTGACAATGGTAGCATGACATTAGATAGAAGGCTGGATCCTCGATGGTTATGGGGATGCCCTACCAGCCCTGAATGACCTAGCTCTGAGTTTCATTTATGTCAGACAAAACTAAACTTGTATCTTGTTTACACCACCATTATTTGTGGAATTTTTCTGTCACTCACGGCTGAACCTGACCCTAACACACTATTCTCATCCTATACGTCTCAGCTGAAATGTCATTTCAATGTCATTTCCTCAGAGAAGTCTTCCCCAATCACACAGACCCAGAGAGGCTCTTTCCCTTAAAGTTCTGGGATCATCTACTCACCACAGCCAAGTTGGCCCTAACAGGTCTCAGGATTCCAGCTCAGCAAACAGGCTACTGTCTTGTTAGAAGTCTCCAGCAAGGAGGAAGATGGCACCCACCATCCTCCTCCCACTCAGGCACTGGCCCAGGCAGATGTCAAAAGGGTTCCAGGGCCAGGTGCATCTGTTGTGGGGCCTACTGTCTCCAGATCCCACTCTTGCTTCTTGCTCTGGTGCCCCCAGATCTACTCTGATCTCCAGACCCCAGAGAATCCCTCAGTCCACCTCTGTCCCCTACCTTTAGGGATCCTCCAAAGGCATGAGGGTGTGGCTAAGTGACAACGTATGGAGAGTAAGAAATGAGGGACTGGTTTGGGCCCCTCAGGGCAGGAATCAAGCTTTATCCCCATCTTCTTGCACCTGGCGTGGCACCTGGCACATAGTGGGCACTTAGCAAATCTACTGGATAAATAGAAAGGCTCTCCAGGGTGTGGTTTGGAGGGGAAGAAAGGGCTTAGTGCACAAGGAGGATAATTTGAGATGCTGCCCACTGGGTGTTCTGAGGACTGGAGAAGAGAAGGATGGAAGGGTGGTGAGAGCCAAGGGTCTGACCCTATCCCTACCACTGCCTTTGTGGAGGTGAGCACAGTCAGAGGAGGCTGGTGGGAATCAGATGCCAGCAGACCCTCTTCCTGCCCCCACTGCACACCCAGATGGGGGTCTGGGTAAGTGAGCAAATTTGGCCAATGTCTCTGATCTGTGACGCTGCTGCTCCTCTTGATAGAAAAGAATTAAAGAGGCAGCCACCACAGGGACACACAAGAGCTGTCCAGACACATAGGTCTTTCAGGCCATTGTCTTCTCCTCAACTCCCAGCTGTTCCCAGGGGCCCAGGATGATCCCAGGGAGGCCCGACAAACAGGAGTTCCAAGCTAGGGGGGCACAATTCCAGGTGGCACCTGCAAGGTCCTTCAGGAAGCAGCAGGCTCAGTGCAAGGCCCGCACAGGGCAGATAAAGAAACTGAGGCCGGAGAACAAGGACTGGCCCACAGCCACAAAGCATGCTAGAGGTACAAGACCCCAAGGCTCCTGGCTCCCAATTCTGTGCTGTTTGCCACACCAGGTGGGACACTGGGGAAGAGGCAGGGGTCTGCAGGTTTAGAGTAGGGACTCAGGACTTCACAGGAGGACATCTACCCCCACCCCAACATGGAGCAGAGAAGAGCATGAGCTCTGGAGTTCAGATGGAATGAGCCAAATCCTAGGCTCACTTCTCATCAACACTATAACCTTCAGCAAACATCAGAACATATCTGTGCCTCAGTTTCCTCAACTGTAAAATATAGATAACACTAATGGTATTAATCTTACAGAGATACCGGGGCGGGGGGGGGGGGATTAAATGAGTTGATATGCACTTGGAATGGCACTGCTATATAGTAAGTGCCCAATAAACACCTACTGTCGCTATTGTGTGGTCATCAAAAGGTCCTCGTGACCTGCCAAAGTCTTTCCTGACTTAGCAAAAGGCCTTCCCCTGAGGAGTGATTTGCAGTGGTGAGTGGGAGAATGGCCACACCCATTTCTCAGGGTCCGGGGCAAGCCGAGGCCCCTCCCCAGTGCTTACTGACCGAGACCTCCAGTCTCTGGGACTCAGTGGCCCCTCGGCCCCCCTCCAGTCGCCAGCCTGTCTGCCGGGCTTTCACGCCTGATGCAGAGATAAACACATCCCACGATAGCATTGTTCCCCACTTCCCGAAGTTCTCAAGTACAATCCTAGAGGGTGGGATTAGCTTGGCATTTGGGCAGCTCAAGGGTTTGGAAGGATTGAGAGAGGCTGTTCCCAGAGCCATCCAGTCCCATCCTTAAAGGTGGTGGAGGTGGCTGGGCATACAGGGAAGGGGCAAGGGAAGCAGCTGTGGCTTGAGCTTCTGGAAATTCTGCCACACCCTCATCACACACGTGAGCATTCACGCACACGCACGCGTGTGTGCACCCACACTTGGCTTAAGGTAGAAGGAGGGGTTGCACACCTGAGTAGAGAAATGAGACACCTGTCTCCCATAGTCAATTCTCTCTCTGCCCCCATATCAGAGCTGTCTGGTCCCTGCACTCCCTCAGGTGGCTGAACTGAATAGCCAGGTATCTCTGGGAGAGAGTAACTCAGAGCCCATAGCACTGCAGAGCTTGTGAGGAGCCAGGCAGGCAGAGGGGAGGGGAGTCGGGGGGATGGAGCATCAAAATGTGCTTACTTCATCATTTTGGGTAGAGTCAGCCTGGGGAGAGAGGCCTCCTTCCTCTCCCAGCCAGGGCGGGCCCCTTCCTCCTGTCCCCACTCCCCAGTGCTCCCAGTACAACCACTCGCATGACCTCACTGCCACGGCCAGGCCAGGCTGATGGCCAGGAGCCAGGGCCTCGCCAAAATCCACATCCCCAGAGACTAGCACGAGCCAGGCAGGGCCTGAATATGTCACTCAAGCAACCTCCACCCGCTGAACCCACGCCTGTGAAGACAGCCTGTCCCACTAAGTGTTTACTCCGGCCAGGCAGGCTCACCTCCTCTCTCAACAAGGCTGAACTCAGAGCAGTCTTCTACCCCTGATGGCGTCTGTCAGCCAGACCCATCCTGACTCTGACTTCTCCCCTGCTAAACCCTGCTCAGCTGCCCCATCACAGGACAGCCCCCCTGAGTCCTGAGTCCCCTGGCCCACCTCTGGCCTCTCCGTTGTCTCACGAAGCCAAGGCAGCGGTGGCAGGGGTCGAGCAGAAGGGATGGGGGTGGCTCCCGGGACGTGGCAGTGCGGCTCTGACAGTGGCTCCAGCAGTTTCGGTGGCACTGATAGTGGTCATGGTACCAGCGATTACGGTGGGGGAGGATTGTTGGTGACAGTGGGGCTGGTGATGGTGACGGCAGTGGAGGCAGTGCGGCTGGTCGGAGCGGTGAGAATGCGGCAAGTAGGGGTGTGTCCCTCCCCTCCCTGAGGCTTAGGGACATGAACGGACCATCACAAGGGTCCCTGAGGGCTACAGGAACAGGGGTGAGTAAGACAATCTGGTCACAGAAGGCCCCCGGAACAATGGGGTAATGACCCCTGGCCCCGTTCTGCAGTGAGGCCTAATATGTTCCCCCTCCTGGACCTCTAGAGACCCTCCCTGCCACCCCAACCTGAAGCACATATCATCTGACCTAGAAGCCCCCAGAACTCCCCTTGAGAGAAAGTGGGAAGAGGCCAGGCTTGGGAGACAGAGGATGCAATACTGGAATCCCAACTATTAGAAAACAAACTTGGGCCTGAACTTCACCAAAGAATGGGAATCATAATTCTTACTGGCAGGATCATTGTAAGAACTGAGATAAGTATCTCTAAAAGTGCCTGGCACAGAATAGTAGCACAATAAATAATAAATCTTTTTCATTCTATTTTCCAGGCCCTGTTCCCACATGCCTCCCTAGACCAGTTTTCTGGAGGCGCTGTAGCAAACTGCCACAAACCCGGTGGCAACGGAAATGTATTCTCTTGTAGTTCTGGAAGCCAGAAGTCTGCAACCAAGGTTTCAGCAGGGTCGTGCTCCCTCCAGGCGCCCGAGGGGAGAATCCTCCCTCGTCTTGTCCAGCTTCCGAGCAAGGCGTACCCTGGCTTGGAGCTCCAGCCTCGGCCTCTGTCTTCATGCGGATCTTCTTCACATGGCCTTCTCCCCTGGGTTTCTGTATGTTCTTTCCTGTTTCTTACAAGGATTCTTCCACGAGATTTAGGGCCCACCCTGATCCAGCACGATCTCATCTCAAGCCTTACCTTAATTACACCTGCAAAGACCCTAGTTCCAACTAAGATCACACTCAGGGATTTCAGGTGGATATAAATTTGGGGGGTGGGGGGAACTATTCAACCCGCTACACCCCCTCCTCAACCTCTGAGTGAGCCAAACCTAATTCCCCAACCCCCCCCCCCCCCGCCACATGGCACAGTCACGGCCCCCGGCCCTCTATCCCTCCCCAAGCCTGATCCTGGACACCCCTACGCCACCCCGACCCCCATAGCATCCCAGGTCCTCAGACCTGGGCCCCGGGCTCCCTGGTGCCATGCGTGCATGTCTGTATGCATGTGTACAGATTCTCTTTTTCACTTGGCGATGATAAAGGGGGATTCTAGGCTTGAGTCGGAGTCCACAGGGGCCTCTCTGCTCGGAAATGCTTCTTCCTCTCCCCCTGGCAGCTGTTTGGTTTGGCGGGGGCCCAGCTGGCAGGCTCTGCAGCCAAGGAGCCCTGGGGGGCAGGGGGAGGGAATGGTGGGGGGCAGGCAGCTCCCTCCTCAGGCCCAGGCCCTGGGAGCTGGGCCAATCGCAGGCCTCCGTGCTGGCCAGCTCCAGCCCCCCTCACTCTTGGTTTTCCTCCTCCCTGCTCTCCTGTGCTCCCCATATGACAAAGGGGAATTCTGGAGACCCTCCACTACCCCGCCCCAGCCAAGGGGAAGACGTGCAGAAAAGGAGCAGCCACTGGCAATGCTAGAAACACACACTGAGAGGAAGATCAGTCAGCGGACCCTGGCTCTTGGCTCAGGGGGGCTCTGGGTACTCTTTGAGGCCACCCCAGGACAGTCTGGACTCCTTCCAGCCTCTGGATACCCTGTCCTCTGCCCCTCCCACGGTTCTGAAATCTCCTGTTCTTAGTACCCTGTTCTAGGGCACCTGCCTTTTCCTTCCGGGGCCCCCTCTGGACCCCCAAACTGTTGCCAGTTTTTCTGAATCAGTCTTCTCTTCAGATAAGCGGGAATGAAAATGATTGCCTCCCAGTCCTCAGCAGGTCCTACAGCTTTTTACCACTGATGGAAAAATAGTAAAGAGGGGCGCCTGGGAGGCTCCGTCGGTTAAGCCCCCGACTCTTGATTTCAGCTCAGGTGATGATCTCACGGTTTGTGTTTGTGCGTTCGAGCCCCGCGTCAGGCTCTGCGCTGACAGCTCAGAGCCTGCTTGGGATTCTCACTTCCTCCCTCTCTCTCTGCCCCTCCTCTGTGCACGTGCTCTCTCTTTTTCTCTCAAAGTAAATAAATAAAGATTTTTTAAAAAAATTTTTTTTAAATAGTAAAGAAACACAGGGAGGGACACAGGATCCTGAGCCCAGGTTTTAAGGTCTAACTGGCCTGGCTTTATGTCAAAGCCCTGCCACTTAACACCTGTGTGACCCCGGACAGATAATTTACCTCTCTGAACCTTGATTTCCTCTCATAAAAATGGGGGTACTCGTAGGTAACTTCCAGGTTGCAAGGATAAAATGGCAAAGCTTCTGAAACAAGGAAGGTGTCCTCAAAACAGTACTAACTTACCACATGCCAGGCACTGCGTTTAAGTGCTTTGCATAGATTATCACATTTAGCCCTGAGAATGACTTCAAGAAGTAGAAACCGTTTCACGGCTAAGGGAGCTGGGCACTTTACCTTGAGTGTTGGAGCTGGAGAGCGGCTGAGCGGGGGGCCCTGAGCTCTAAGCCACCGCGCTCTGTGCCTCCACCCCCGGCGGGATGGCCAAGGTGGAGTGTTACTATTAATATTGTTGGGGAAAACGTGTATTTTATGTACGTTTTGGAAGGAATCTGTGAGAAGAGCATGATTTTACCCTTATTTCGGCTTCATTTTAAAACTTCTGGGGCGCCTGGGTGACTCCGTCGGTTACACGGCTGACTCTTGACTTCGGCTCAGGTCATGATCTCACAGTGAGTTCGAGCCCCTCATCAGGCTCTGTGCCGTCAGCACCAAGGCCTGCTTCGGGTCCTGTCTCCCTCTCTCTGCCCCTCCCCCCACCTCTCAACAATAAACGTTTGAAAACAATTAAAACTTTTTTTTAACCCGGTTACGTCACTTGGTTTGCTAGCCTCGGAGAAGAGGTCTGAATTTTTGACGGGGGCTAAAGGTTCAGTGTTGCCATGGCTTGTGCCGGCCCACGGTGCCACAGTCCCGTCGGAGATGAACCGTGGCCCCAGCGCGCATTCTTCCTTGTCAGTCCTGAACCCAAGATGTCACCAATCCTAGTTATTTGTCCCCGCGTAATTGGTGTTGATTGGCAACTTTCCCTGAAATGGGGCAGAACTGCTTGGTTGTCTCTTCCAGGCAGCTTAAGTGTAGTAATATAAATAAAACAATAGTTGAATGTTAAAAACGAAAAACAGAAAACAAAAAAACAAAAAGCAGACCACGGAAAGCAGCTGGGCCACAGGGGTTTTCCCACAGGCCCCTGCAGGTGCAACACGAAGGTCTCCTTCACTCTGCACACATGGATTTGCATGCAGTTTTCGAGTAGGGGATCTGCCCAGCTGCCTTGGCAATTCTGAAGTCCTGGTCGCGGGGCCCAGCCCAGCCCAGCCTCCCAGCCACGGCAGGAGACCATGGGGCTGGAGGCTCCCTTGGCTCTCATGCCCTGGCACATCTGGAAGCTGTTAGCTTCCATCCCTTCTCTCACTTCCCCCTCCCTTCTCCAGCTGTTCCTGGTGGCTGATTCTGGGAAGTACCCCTCAGTTGTGGACGCTTGCAGAGGACGGGGTGGGGGAGGGGGGTCCTCACCGCTGTGTTGGTGGGTGGGAGGGAGGTGGGCAGGCTGTAGAGGGTTCATGTGAGTCACTCAGAAGAGTTGGTCTCCTCCTCCCCTGGCCCTGCGGACAGCTGGTAGGGTTACTAGGGGTTGAGTAATGAGGAGGGGAAGACAGGGAGGAGGCAGGGGTGCGTGTGGAGAGAGACCAGGGAGCAGAGACCGAGAGAATGTTTCTGCCGGAAGAGATGGCCAAAGGGTCATCTGATAGTGTCCATTCCCCTGCTGCCTGGGGGTCACGACGACCGCGTAGTGGACAGAAGGCAGCCTTTGTGGTTGAACAGAGCTGGGTCACGAACCTAGCTGCATCGCTGTCGGTCTACGTGATCTTGAGCAAAGCCCTTATGCTCTCCAGGCCTGAGCAGCCTCCTCGGCGCAATGGACGGACGGCACCTCCCTGGCAGGCGGGTTCCGTGGCCCGGCCCACACTCAGTGTTTACTCAGTCCCTCCTAAGTACTGCCGGAAGTTGCACCAGCCACCTTCCCCACTCTCTAGTGCCTCCAGCCCACACCTGGACCCGCTCTGAAAGCCGCACCCTCCCCAGATGGAGTCTCACTCCCCCTCCCCTCTGCTCGGCTCTGCCCTCCTCACTTCCCAAACTTGCGGAAGATGCCTTCCCGAGGGAGACTGCCCCCGAATCTCCCTCTACCTCATGGCACCCGTGGCCTTGGGGAAGCTCCTGAACACCTCTCCGAGACCCAATTATCCCAGAGGTTAAATGTCATCACTGCTGCAAAGATGTCTCCCAATGTGCTTTCACGTGCCATCTTCCCAGCCATTCTGGGACACGGATTTCTCAGCCGCTCTCTTGGACATGTGGAGGGAAGGACGGATGCTAGCATTCACTGAAGGCTTGCTATATACCAGGCCATGTGCCGGGCCTGAATGAAATCCTAGCTTCTCCCCTTAGACCACCTGTGCTTTCAAAAGCCAAGGACTGGTTAACAGCTCCTACGGGTATTACTGCAAAGGGGCAGTGCCCCCAGGTGACCAGACAGCCTGCCGCTCATCATCCTGGCTGGGACACTCAGAGAACGGTCACTCGGTCCCAACCCAAGGAGCTGGTCTGTCAGCTGCAGTTAGGTGCCCTCTATACTCCGTTCCAGAGCGGCTCCCCTTGCTGCTGTCCCACAAGCTCCAGTCCCCTGGAACGATGAAGTCACACCACCCTGCTCCAGCCTCACTCTTGGCCCTTTCTCTCCTAGCCCTTCCCGGTCCACACCCCTTCCACCCATCCGAAGATTGACCTGCAGGAGTCAATCCACGTTGGTTCCTTGTTATATCGTCACTACCGTTCAAGTGCTTCTTTTGTGCCAGGCACTGTGCTAAATGCTTCACGGCTACTGTGTCATTCAATTCCCCACAACAACCCCCAAAATGAGTATTATTGAACAAATCTTGCCAAAAATGAAACCGAGCCTTAGAAATAGGGCCACCCAGGGCACCTGCATGGCTCAGTCAGTTGAGCGTCCGACTCTCGATTTCAGCTCAGGTCATGATCTCATGGTTCGTGACTTTGAGCCCCGTGTTGGGCTCTGTGCTGATAGCGTGGAGCCTGCTTGGGATTCTCTCTCTCCCTCTCTTTCTCTCTGTCTCTGTCTCTGTCTCTCTCTCTGCCTCTCTCTCTCATAACAAACAAATAAACTCTTAAAAATGTGAAAAAGAAAAGAGGAGAAAAGAAAAGAAAACAGGGCCACCCCATACGCCGTGCAGTCTCAGTCTATGGGAACAGCACCCTCTGTGCCCAGCAGCAGCCCTGCACAGGTGTTCAAGAGCAAACTCAAGTCCACGCATAGCAAGGGATTCTAGGCCTGAATAATTAATTGCCTGTGTGCATCAGTGTCACCAGGTCCCCACTAGACTGCTCAAGTTCAACATGTCCAAAACCAAACCCCTGATCTTTCCCTCTAGATGTACTTCACTCACAGCTTCCCCATTGCTGCTAATAGCAACTCTATCCTTCCAACTCCCAGGGCCAGAAATCTTGGAGCCTACATTGACGCACGTCCCCAAGATCTCACCTTCAAACATCTGAAAGTCTTGTTGGCTCTACCCTCAAAATATGTTCAGAACGCACTACTCCCAATCACTGCTTGCACCACCTGCCCCCTGCTCTCAGTGGACAACTTCAACGCCCTCTTATAGCTCTCGCTTCTTCTGCCATTGGGCCCTACTGTCTACACGGTAATCAGAGTTAGAGTTGACCTTTTAAGCCAACCCATCCCTCTGCTCAACACCTTCCAGTGTTACTTCCCACTCAGAGTAAAAGCCAGGGTCTCACAATGGCCTCCAGGACCCAGACCATCTGACCTCTGCCCTCTCCCCCCCAACTCTGCCCTCTGTTCCAGCCTCGCTGGCCTCAAACACTCCAGGATACACTCCTCCCTCAGGGCCTTTTCTTCAGCTGTTTTCCTTGCCTTGAATGCCCTTCTCCCAAATATCTACGTGACTCACTCCTTCACCTCCCTCAGTTTTCAGTCCTAACTCTCATCTCTCAATTAGGTCTACTCTGACCAAGCCATTTTTTTCTGTAACTATCTCTCCCTCAATACTCTCAATCTTCTTCCCTTATCCTGTTCATCTTGATTTCCAAAGCCCTTATGGGTTTCTAATATACCTATGATTTACCTATTTTTCTTTTTAAAATTTTTCTAATGTTTTTTTTTTAATTTTTTTTTTCAACGTTTATTTATTTTTGGGACAGAGAGAGACAGAGCATGAACGGGGGAGGGGCAGAGAGAGAGGGAGACACAGAATCAGAAACAGGCTCCAGGCTCCAAGCCATCAGCCCAGAGCCCGACACGGGGCTCGAACTCACGGACCGCGAGATCGTGACCTGGCTGAAGTCGGACGCTTAACCGACTGCGCCACCCAGGCGCCCCTCTAATGTTTATTTTGAGAGAAAGAGAGAGACAGAGAGAGAGAGAGAGAGAGAAAGCACACACACACACAAGCAGAGGAGAGGCAGAGAGCGGGAGAGAGAGAATCCAAGCAGGCTCTGTGCTGTCAGCACAGAGCTCGACGTGGGGCTGAGATCATGACCCGAGCTAAAATCAAGAGTTAGATGTTTAACTGACTGAGCCACCCAGGTGCCCCTATGATTTACTTATTTTTGTTTTCTTCTTTATGATGTCTCTTGCCCACTGGAATTTCAGCTCCACGTGGGCAGGCAAATCTGTTTTGTTCACTGCTGCATCCCAGGTACCTAGAATTATGATTGGCGCATAGTAGGTGCTGAATATTTCTTGAACGAATGAGGCAACTGAGCTGCTATATATCCTCAAGTCACCTTTGGGACAGCACATCTTGGGGGATTCAGGTAAATCCATTCTTTTGGTCAACACTTTTGGAGGGCAGCCATGTGTCAGGTCCTGTGCTAAGTCCAGGAAAGTGATCAGGGACAGATGTAGTCCCTGCTTTGGAGACTCTTTATCCAGAAGAGGATACAAGTACCACTTCCATTATCTCTAACAATGGGGTGTTGCGGGGGGAAGGGCGGCCATTCAACTTAATGCAAACAGTAATCGTTGAGCACACAGCATACATAAGGCTTCTTGCTTAGACATCAGTTTTACTTTGCCCTTAAAATACATTTCACAATTGAAAACACCTTCATATCCATATCTCTTGGGATCCTCACTATCACTACCACTGTATCACCCCCCACATTCTTCCTTCCATCCTGTCTTCCTTCCTTCCTTCCTTCCTTCCTTCCTTCTTTCTTTCCTTTCTTCCAGAACACTTCCCGAGCACCTGCTCCTTCCACAACACAGCAAGGTGCGGGTTGTAGGCTACCAATGTGGTTCCAGAGCCTAGGAGATTTAAAACTTCACCCACAACAATTTTAGTAACAAGACTAAGCTGTTAGATGAGGAACAAGAGAAGCTGTAGCCCTCAAGAGAAAGTAGGCTTGATCAAAGATACAGGAAGTTCTCCTGGAGAAAATCCATCTGAGGCAGATCTTTTAAAAAAGGATTTTCAGATATTCCAATGTTGAAAGGAGGAAGGAAAAGGATGCCAGGTGAAAGGCAGAGCTTGAACAAAGGTTTGGAGAAAAGAATGAGCCTAGCATGGAGGGCGGTAATCTGTTTGCCACAGCAAAGTCGTCTGAGGGGTGGTGGGATTCAAGGAGCACTTTGCCCAAATGATGAATGGGAAGGCCAGCAGGTTGGCTGGATTTGCAGCAGGGATGGTGTGCAGACCTGGGTTCAAATCCTGACCATGCTCCTAGGGCAAGTGGCTTTCTCTCTGTCTTGGATTTCTTGCCTCTAAAATAGAGATGATAATTCCCTGCTCACACAGTATTTGTGAGGATTAAATGAGGTGACATATATGAAAACCTCTGGCATGGCGCTTTGTAGATGCTTTTTTTTTTAATGTTTACTTAATTTTGGAAAGAGAGAGTGCAATTAGGGGAGGGGCGGGGGGGGGTACAGAGGATCCAAAGTGGGCTCCACACTGACAGCAGCGAGCCCAACGAGGGGCTTGAACTCACAAACGGTGAGATCAGGACCTGAGCTGAAGTCAGACGCTCAACCGACTGAGCCACCCAGGCGCCCCTGTATATGCTTTTTTTTTTTTTTTAATGTTTTTGAATCTGAGAAAATTAAGGCAGTGGGTGTGAACCCTCATTCAAGAAGTTTAGTCACGAAAAGAGGGAAACATATTGCACAATGGCCACAGAGTGCAGAGCACGGTCAAGTGAAGCTTTTTTTTTTCTTTTCTTTTTCTTTTTTTTTTTTTTAAGTTGAGGAAGACCTACGGGTGTTGGGAAGCTGAGGAGGGTGGGTGCTGCCAAAAGACGGGCTGATGATGAAAATGCTCTAAAACTGATTGTGGTGACGGTTGCACAATTCTGCCACTAGACTAAAAACCACTGGATTGTCACTTTCGGTGGGTGAATTGTCTGGCATGTGATTTACATCTCAATAGACCTTTAAAGAAAAGGCGGGCTGGATAGAACCACAAGCTCCTTTGGGACTCAGGAAGGGGCGGGGGGGGGGGGGGGTGGTACTCAGCAGGGGCCAGACTTAGAGAACAGAGGGGGGGGATGCAGCATTCCTCGGAGACCCAGTGGCAGGCTGGTGGACTCACTAGTCACTTCCGTGGGCTTTAATGAGTGCCTACTAAGTGCCAGGCACCGTGGCAGGGGCTGGGAGAACTCAGATGCCCTCAAGTTGCTCACAGTGCTTGGGCGAATGCGACATAAGCAGAGCTGTGAAAGGGCACTTGGAGTGTGCTGGGAGCAGGAGGATCAGGTGGGAGCAGAGCGAGGATGGCTTCCCTACCCCAGGTCACAGTCTTCACCCATCGGAATGGGCTTGATCTCTCAATCACAGATAGACTTGCGGGTGGGCTCAGAGCTGCAGCAGACAGACAGATGCTTGCGCTGTGACTGGGGGTCAGGGACCAGTAAGGCGGGGAGCTCCATAGCCCAACTGGGAGAGTTGTTGGAAGTGCCCCAATCTGAAGAGGTCAGACAGTCCTGAAGCCATCACCTCCAATTCCCAAGTCACTTTCATTAGCCCTTTTAAGGGGGAGGGGGGGGGCCTGAGAACATTTAGGAGTGCTCATGATGCATACAGTTCTAACCTGCATGTGATTTCTTCGTTTCCTTGAATAAAGGCTGCCCCCCACCAAAATCGCTATGGGGTCTGCTTATGTGGTAAAGCGATTCCACTGATGATAGGTGGGTAGAGAGGGACCTGGTGGGTTTGGGAACAGGGCAAGGAACCAGTGTGGGCCACAGAGAAGCCACCAAGTGGACAAACTACGGTTGGAAGAGCACCAAGAGTCAGATATATCTCTTGAACCAACAGCAAGGGTCTTTGGGACACACCCCAGACCAACCTGTAATGTTCAGCATGACCCCGAGCACCAGGATGTGCCCATGATCACCACCCGGAACTAATCACAGCCTTTCTCTTCATCCTCACAGACCCGCACCCCTGTTGGCCCTTTCCCTACAGTTCATCAGGCAAACCGAGGCAGTGTGCTGGAGAGAGGTGGTTCCCAAAAGGGATCCTGGATTCTAGATCCCCTGGCTCTGCCCTCAGCTTGCTGTGCGGCTTCCCCCCTGGGAGCCGTCTCCTCACCCGTGTAAGAGGTAGAATGCGGAGAGGTTCAGAGCCTGGGTTCCACACCAGACTCCCGGGTTTGGATTTCCAGCTCTTCGCTTACTAGCTTTGTGAACTTCAGAATGTGACGTATCCTCTTTGTATCTCATTTTCTGTATCTAAAATGGGGAAAGTAGCCACCTCAAAGATTAGTGTGAGGATTAAATGGGTTAATCAATATAAAGCACTTGGAATGCTGCCTGGTGCAGAGAAAAGTCTCAATACCTGTTAGGTATTTGTGTTATTATGACCGTGAGGGAAGAGTGCTCAGTGTTCTCCAAGGATCCTTCTAGCTCTGGCATTCTATGACCTTGAGATTCTGCCTGCACGTTCATATTTGTCCACATTTCTAATTCTGTTGCCATTATTTGAGTAACCCGGGCATCTCGAACCTGTCTGATTACTTGACCTTGGGCTTCCTTGACTTACCTTTTCCTATAAACATCCCCTAGGATGCCTTGGGCCCCCATCCACATGCTGTGGGAAGTCAGGGCCTTTCCCCGAACCCCTGAGGGCTGGGATTGGGGTGTTCTCCGAAACCTTTCCTCGCGAAGGCCTCAGCTGTGTGGTGATCTGCTCCTCAGCCTCACCAGGCCCACATCTGTGGGGCAGACTTTCCTGAAGGTCCAAGTGTACAGTGGGAAATTACAGCACAGAGCAGAAAGCAACTTGAACGTCAAGGGGAGGCCATAGGAATCTGGGTGAATAAACCTCTGTGTGCAAACACAGTAGAACACCATGCAGCTGTCAAAAAGTGAGAAAACTCTGCTGCTCGTGGACTAATCAGTAAGCAAACACTAAGCTAAACAAATGCTGAGTAAATACAAAGCTAGGTGCAGGATACGGTGAAAGACGTATTTGCAAAAGAAAGGTGGAGAAGGGGGAAGGAAGATATGTTTATGTACATTTGCCCTATATACATAGAATATCTCTGGGAAGCCACATAAGAAACTGGGGGAACCTTAGTGGCCAGGGGCAGGGGGAAAAGGAGACTTTTCATTATAGGCATACACCTCTGTGCTCTGAAATTTTTGAAATATGTAAATATATTATCTACTAACAAAACATAATTTTTTTTCAACGTTTTTATTTATTTATGGGACAGACAGAGACAGAGCATGAACGGGGGAGGGGCAGAGAGAGAGGGAGACACAGAATCGGAAACAGGCTCCAGGCTCCGAGCCATCAGCCCAGAGCCTGACGCGGGGCTCGAACTCGCGGACCGTGAGATCGTGACCTGGCTGAAGTCGGACGCTTAACCGACTGCGCCACCCAGGCGCCCCAAAACATAATTTTTTAAAAAAAATCAAGACGAGACTTACTTCTACCTAGAGATTTCTTCACTGCTCACCCGCTGGCCCTCTTTCGAGGGCCTTACCCACAGCCCTCTCTGCCCAGCTGCCTCAGACTTCTCAGTTTCCTGACCGCTTCAGGTTATGCAAAACTTTCATTCTGCCTGAACCTTCATCTTCACCCATTGAGGCCATGTCTTTCTCACCCAAAGGGCCCATCGCTGTGTTTTCCCCACAAAAGAACCACTTCCCCAAGATGAAACATACTGCATTCCTAGAAAGCAGAAAGAATGGCAGTCACTCCTGCGTTAGACGGCCCTTTAGTTTCTCTGCCGGATCCATTTCCATGCCAGCCTCCCGTCTGGACTGTGAGTTTCTTTTTTTTTTTAATGTTTGTTTATTTTTGAGACAGAGAGAGACAGAGCATGAGCATGGGAGGGGCAGAGAGAAAGAGGGAGACACAGAATCCGAAGCAGGCTCCAGGCTCTGAGCTGTCCGCACAGAGCCCGATGGGGGGCTCGAACCCACGAACCACGAGATCATGACCTGAGCCGAAGTCGGACGCTCAACCGACTGAGCCACCCAGGAGCCCCTGGACTGTGAGTTTCTTGAGGGCAGAAACCTGTCCTGTTCACCCCCTATCGCCAGCATCACAAGTGCTCGCATGCACACCACGTCAGGTCTCCGGGAAGACAGTTGCCGTGGAATAAGAACAGCTCACACTTATTGAGTTTTTTACTCCGAACTGGGTACTCCTCTACATGCCTTTGGCGCATTAACTCCTTCGGTCTTCAGAACAACCCTAACATCAGCCCTATTATCATCCCCCTTGTATAGATAAGAAAACTGAGACACAGAAGATTAAGGAACTTACCCAACATCACCGCTAATAAGTGGCAGAGCTGGGATTTGAACCCAGTCTGAGCCCAGAATATATGTTCCCGATTCCTCAGATCATCTCACATGACCACAGTATGAGCCATATGCTATCCAGAGAGAGGCTCTCCTGGCCGGGCCACCACACAGATGAGTCCCAGCCAGAACCTAAGACTGAGAAGTGAGGAAAAGGTCTCATGGAGTCTCCTTCTCCAGAGACTTTTGAAGGGAAGGGCGGACCCCTCTCAGTCTCATCCTGCCTAGAGGCAGAAAGCTGGACAAGATCCCCTTCCAAGGTTTTCGGCATCTTCTGATTCTCACCTACGCTGAAGGCCCTAAGAGATGCCTGTGTGCAGCGTTCGTCACTGGGTACCGCATGGAGCGGCCACCAATGCCAGAGGTTAAAGGTAGGGAGCAACACAGCTCCTGAGAAAAGACAAATGTTGGTCTGGTCCCAAACCCGTACTTAGCAGTCAGAGACCCCAATGAGGCTACCAGGAAGCAGGCAGGGGGCAGAAAAAGGCTGGCCTTCCAGCTCCCAAACTGCCAACCCCTAAGTGGCCCAACCCCCTTCCCCAATGCCCACACTCTCAAGTGTGTGCTCACAGAGGTCCCGGCCCAAGCAGATGTGCCCCACATCCCCTGAGGGTGCAACACCCCTCAGCTTTGACATGTATCAGTGAGTACATGGGCCAAGAAATCCATGCCTCCCTCCATGCTTCATTTCACAAGTTTCCGCTGGGCTCGTGAGGACGCAAGCCCCACATAAGGCACCAGGGATGCGGGCCCACGTAGAGGTCACCTGTCTAGTGGAGAAAAGCAGCACCTGAACAAGAAAGCAGACTAAAGGTCCCCATCGGCTGGACGGCTAGAAAGGGAATAGGTGAGCCCAGTGATGCAGGAGCCCACAAAGACTTCTTTTTTTTTTTTTTAAACATTTATTTATTATTGAGAGACAGAAAGAGAGCATGAGTATAGGAGGAGCAGACACAGAATCCGAAGCAGGCTCCAGGCTGTCAGCACAGAGCCCAGCACGGGGCTCGAACTTACAAACAGTGAGATCATGACCTGAGCATAAAGCGAGAGTCAGATGCTTAACCGACTGAGCCACCCAGGCGCCCCCGCACAAAGGCTTCTTAAAGGAAGCAACGTTTGTGCTGAGCCTTAAAAGAAAAGTGAATGAGGGCAGGGGAGCAGGGGTGGGGATGAGCTTTCCAGCAGCAGCTGGAGCCCATCTCTGTCTGGACGGAATATGCTTCATATCGTGGGAGACTGAGGGCCAGCTGGGGAGGGTAGATCATCTGGGGCGACGGGCATGTGGAGCCCAAGAGTAACAGCCACACACAAGATGGAGAGGGGAGGGAAACCGAAGGCTGGGAGCCACACAGGCCCTACAGGGTCCTGGGCTTATGCTGCAAGAAACAGTGAACTGTGGAGGGGCGGTAAGCAAGGGGGTGACATGGCCTTCTTTCTGGCTTAGAAAGACCATTGGGGCAGGGCAAACAAGGATGCGAAGGGGGAGAACTCTGGGCCTTATGAGTCAGCCTCACGGTCTACAGGCCCCTCCTGCCCTTCACACCAAGCAGGACTCTGTCCACATGTGTGTGAGCCATGTTTTCATCCACAAGCGTGTTAAGGGAAAGGAAGATGGCCCCATACATGGCTGGTCCGGGCACTGTCTTGGGCCCCAGAAGTGCACAATGCTGGATCCAGCTGGTCTCCACCAGCAGCTGTAACCCCAGCGGGGGCTCAGAGGAGAGCAAGAGTGAGCCTTTCACGGGGGAGGTGGGGCTGGAAAAGAAGGTTAGAGGTTTAAGACGGCAGCAAACACTTACTGAGTGCTCAGCATGTGCTAGGCACCGTCTCAAGACTTTATACATATTAATCCTATGAAGTAGGTTCGATTACCGTCCCCATGTTGCAGAAAAAAGCAAGTAAAGCACAGAAAGGGCCCACACTGTCTCCCGTGGGGATTTAAACCCAGAGTCTGGCTCCTTTGGTTTAGTCAGTAAATACTTACTAAGCATCTACTATGTGCCAGGTACTGTCTAAGCCCTTAGAACACACTGGCGGATACATAGTGAATTTCCGAACGGGCCACACAGTCCACAACTCTGCTGTGCTACCTCCCTGGGGTGTCATGAACAGCAGCGAGGGTCAGTTCTCAGGCCGACGAGACTGCTCAGTACCCCAGGGCATTATTGGTCCAGTTACCAATGAAAAAGAGTAACCGCTCTACTGAGAGGCTGGTGGTCTCCAGGGTTCACGACCCTGTCTGCTATCTAGGCTACTAGACAGAGGACCCAGGGCTTGGGCCCTGTGGCACCCTCCCCACTGGAAAGAGTGCCCCTCCGACCGTCTCTTGGGGCCGTGCCCGGGCTCTCGGAGGCCACCAGGGAGAGTCAGGGAGTGAGACAGTTTGTTAGACTTCCTAGAGGAAACGGGGGTGACTCGGTTTCTCACTCCCCCAGTCTGCTCCTGACCCTGTAATTCAGGGGGCCTCTCTCAAGTAGGCAGGGGGAAATGGCAGGACACGGGGGCAACTGGGCTGCTCCCCTGCCTGGGTGATCGGTAGCTACCTCTGCAATGGCCATGAGTGGCTGGCTGCTGAAGGGGGCGCACGGGAGACAGGGCTTCAGTGCCGCAATCTCGCGCCAGCTGCTCCAGGCAGGCGGGCTGTGGGCCAAGTCGGCCTCAATTATTCAGCAATCTGAATTTATTGACTTCATAAGCCAAGGGCAAGAAAGACATTGTCCGAGTTTGTATTCCTGCCGCAGGCTCGAGAGAGCCCCTGCCCATGCCCTTCTCCCAACTGGTTCCTTTCTTCCCTCCCTGTGCCCGAGAACCTCCCTGAAGTGCTGCCTCCTCCAAGAAGCCTTCCTGAACTGACAGGAGTTAATGCTTCTCCTTGCCTCTGATCCATGTGCTGATGCGTAGCCTGACTCAGGGCTTCTCCAGTGTTTTGCTCAAACTGTCAGGAAGTATGACCCACTGTCCATGCGTGGGCCCATGCGTCCTGACACGATGGTCACACTGTGACATCTGATCTTTTTTTACCTTCAAATATATGTGAGCTTTGCCTTCCACTCCGGGATATAGCCGTATCTCTTATCAGATTTTCAAAACTACCTTAGGTTACTTAAGATGTGAAGCATGATTTTTCTCCTAAAATCTTCCAAGAAATTGATGCTCCAAGAAGATGTCCCCTGTTCAACCTGTAACTTTGTAAACCACCTGGGACTTCAGGAGGACCATCACGTATGCCTCAGCTGGAGGACCAGTGAGGCAATAAACAGCCGGAAGGACATAAGGGTGTCTTGCTGGTACAGAAACACTTAAGCCCCACGGTTCTCAGGGGCAGCTGGTGCCCCCTCTGTTGTCACCTCTGTTGACAGGGCTGTCCAAATACAGTCTCATTCTAGGGGTGCCATGACATGACTGCGGTCAGGAAGCAGTTCTCGAGAACACTGCTTCTCCAACTTGACTGTAAATTCGAATCACCTGAGGATCCTCTAAATGCCTCCCCCCCACACCCCCTCCCCGCCCCTGATGCTCAGGCCACAGCCTCTACCAATTAAATCGGCATCTCTGAGGATGAAAACAAGAGTAGTTTTTAAAGCTCTCCAAAGGATTCCAATGTGCGGCTGAGTTTGAGAACCAGCGATCTGAGCCAACGCCTTTATAATGCAGATGGGCTGCTGAGACCCAGGGAAGAGAATCGCCCAAGGTAACACAGCATGGCAGTGACTAAACTGTCTTCCAGTGCCCAGGGCAGGCCTCCTTCTGCCATGCCCCCGCCCGGACCCTGCATGTTGCCCTGGGAACTGAGCCGACCTACGGCAACTCCCACCTGGACCTGACCGTGGAGTGTTTGGCTCAAGTCTAGCTCAGAGGAAGGAATCCAGGAGAGGCTGACAGAGCCCCCTCACCCCAATGTGCTCTCCTTCAAGCAGTCCCGAGGCTGGTTACCTTAGGGCAGAGCCCAGCTTGGAAATTCTCCAAGCCTTGACACCAACCTGGATTTAACGGGCCATCAGGGAGACTGGAGGATAGGGGAGGAGGGGCGGGAACGGGTGGGACTTGGGGCAGGGACACCAAAGAGAGATGGGCTATGACCACAGGCAAAAGCTGGGGGTGGGAATGGATGATGACTTCGCTGACCCCACCCTGTGGGGCCCTACTACTCCCCACTCCCCACCCTCTTAATGACGTCCTGACCCCTGCCCTCCACCTCACTACCTTCACCCCCCCGTTTGGGGAGGTGACCAAAATGCCGGCAGCCTGAAGGCTGTCAATAACTGTTTTCATTCCAAGGTTTGGCTGGGCTTGGCAGGTCCATCCAGGGCCCCACAGCCCCCTGTGTCTAGGCTGCGGGGCACACACCCACGAAATAGAACCCCTGGAAACAGAGGAGGAGGCATTCCGGGGGTTCTGGGCCACTGGACTTGGGGCATTCATGACCCTCGGGGAGGGGGGGATTTGCAGGGGAAAATAAAAACCTTCTGTCCCCTTCCTCTCCTGTCTGCTAACCCTGCGATTCTCAACCCTGACAACACAGAGAAGCACCTGAGGAAATTTTTTAAATGCAGGCGCCTGGGTTCCAGCCCCAAGGCAGTTCAGTTTAACTGCTGAACTCAACTCTGGGGAGAAGCTGGGGCATCTTCTGCTTTTTTTTTTTTTTTTTTTA
>NW_024412394.1:10036130-10042090 GCF_014898765.1 Herpailurus yagouaroundi | reverse complement strand
CGGGGGAGGGGCAGAGAGAGAGGGAGACACAGAATCGGAAACAGGCTTCAGGCTCTGAGCCATCAGCCCAGAGCCCGACGCGGGGCTCGAACTCACGGACCGCGAGATCGTGACCTGGCTGAAGTCGGACGCTTAACCGACTGCGCCACCCAGGCGCCCCATCTTCTGCTTTTAAAGCTCTGCACGTGAGGGGCACCTGGGTGGCTCAGTTGGTTAAGCGTCCGACTTCGGCTCGGGTCATGATCTCACAGTTCGTGATTTCGAGCCCCGCCTCAGACTCTATGCTGAAAGCTAGCTCAGAGCCTGGAGCCTGTCTACTGATTCTGTGTCTCTCTCTCTGACCCTCCCTCACTCATGCTCTGTCTCTCTGTCTCATCTCATCTCTCTCTCTCTCTCTCTCTCTCTCTAATATATATAAAACATTAAACAACATTAAAAAAAGAAATCAGTGCTCTTTCAAAACCACAGAATTAACTTAAAAAAAATTTAAAGCTCTGCAGGTGATTCTAATGTGCAGCCAGGAACAAGAACCCCTGCCTGATGGAACCATGCAGACGGGAGGATGGATGCTCTCACTGGGCAGAGGGTCAAGGAAACAGTCTGCTCTTTCTGGGGCTGCAGGGCAGGTAATAGACCCTGAGACGACTCCTTCAAGTCCACTGTAAGAGGTTGGGCCTAAAGCATGGGCAGGTGCTGGTCCTTGCTCCCCCTTGCCTTGCCTTGGGCAATCTGGCTTCTCAGGACCTCAATTTCTTCATCTGTAAAACAGAACAGTTGCCACCTGGCAGGTACTTGTGATAATGAAGTGATTAAGCCTACACACTCCTGAGCATAGAGTAAGCACCAATAAAAGGTAGGCTTTGATTATAAAAAAATAAAAGCCGACGTGCACACCGGTGTTCACAGCAGCTTTCGTCACATTAGCTAAAACATGGAAGCAACCCAAACGTCCATGACAGATGAGCGGATGAGCAAAAGGTGGTATATATATATATATATATATATATATATATATATATACCCCAGAATATCATTCAGCCCTAAAAAGGAAGGAAATCCTAACTTCCACGGCACCACGGATGAGCACTGAGGACATTATGCTAAGTGAAATAAGCCGGTCACAAAAAAAGACAAATATTACTGTGTGATTCCATTTATATGAGCTACTTGGAGTAGTCAAATCAGAGAGGCAGAGAGTAGAATGCGGTTACCAGGGGTGGGGACGAGAGTCAAACGGGGAATTCGTATTTATGGGGACAGAGTTTCAGTTTTACAAGACGAGAAGATCTCTGGAGATGGACGGTGGCGATGCTTGCACAACACGAGGAATGTGTGGGGCACAGCTGGGCTTCACGCTTCAAAATGGGTCCGACGTTGAAGTTTCTATTATGCGTGCTTTACCGCCGTGAAACAAAACATGGCGAAGAAAGAAAATCGAAGCCAGAATCGGCGATACAGCTGACTACTGGTCTGAGTGCGAGTGAGGCTGTTCCCAGGGAAGAGCAGACACATAGCCCCTGCCTTCGGGCCTCCCCTTCTGAGATAGATGGAGCAGGACAGATGCGCAATGAACGAACCCAGGATTTACACCACTAATAAACAGGAACTAATACACGGGTTTAAATATTTACACGGCACGCAGGCTTCTGGGCAAGGACATTCTCGGGGAGGGCAGAGAAGAAGAGGGGAGGAAGGGGCAGGAGATAGAAGAATGAAAGGCCTCGGGAAAAAGTGGGGGTTGAAGCTGCCCAAACGCGTTTCCAGTGCACCCGGGAAAAGAGGGACAGCTACAGGAGGGGGAAACCCCTGTCCAGACCCAGGGGAGTATGACAGAAGCCTGGGCCATGCTGTTCCTTCCTTCTGTGGAGATCCTTGTTTACCCTGAGAGGCTGGAAGAGAATGTAATCAAATTATGACTCGTTATTCTAAATTACTGTCTCCAGTGGGAAAGGCAGGCAAGCAGGAAGCCTGGAAAGGGGAGACAAGTTGTTTTCTAGGACATTGTTTGTTTGCTCATTCTCTGGCTCCCTCTGTCCCCAAGCCCTTTCCCTCCCTTTCTGCCTTCCCCCATCCTGGCCTCTCCCTCCCTCCTTCCTGAGCTCTGCTCCCTACCCCACCCCCACCCCCAGCTCTGGGGCTGACTCAGGGTGGGGGGTGGGCAGAGCAGACACTCCTTAGTCTCAGCAAGTGACCCTGGGTAGGACCACAGGAATATCCTGTCCCCCAGGACTACAGGACCAGCCAAACAGAAATTTTCCAGCCTCCCCCACCTCCCAACCAAGGAGAACAAATACCGAATCTCTCTCTTTCTAGATGGGCAGGTCAGTTGGTTGACCAGGACTCTGTCTCTAATTTGCTGTGTCACCATAGGCAAGTCATTTGTCCTCTCTGGAGCTGAGAGGTCATTCCAGAAAGGGGACCACCCTCTCAGCCTGCCACTTCTTGCCTTCCAGGACCCGTGTAAGACAGGGGGTGACTCCCTCACCCGGAGACCCTGGGAGCCTGGAAGCCTGAGGCAGATGACATGCACAGGCCTTCAGGGACAGGGGCAGCTGGGGTCATAGAATGGCCTGTGCCTTGGACCCCACAGAGATGCCAGGACCAAGCTCCCCTGGAAGCCACGAGCTCGATGCCCCTTGTAGGGAGCACCCCACCTATCTCCTTGCCTCCACTCAGGCCTGCAGGCAGATTCTCAGGGGGTAGAAGAACAGATGTCCCACTGAGAGGTCAGATGGGCTAGAAAGGGGAAAGGAGACAAAGCACTCCCCTCTCCCTCTGCTCACTGCCTTCTGGTCATTGGGATTCTGTGTCTCCCTCTCTCTCTCTGCCTCCCCCACTCGTGCTCTGACTCTCTCTCTCTCTCTCTCTCTCTCTCTCTCTCTCTCTCTCAAAAGCAAATAAACATTAAAAAAATTTAATAGGGGCGCCTGGGTGGCTCAGTCGGTTAAGCGTCCGACTTCGGCTCAGGTCACGATCTCGCTGTCCATGAGTTCGAGCCCCGCGTCGGGCTCTGTGCTGACTGCTCAGAGCCCAGAGCCTGTTTCAGATTCTGTGTCTCCCTCTCTCTCTGACCCTCCCCCATTCATGCTCTGTCTCTCTCTGTCTCAAAAATAAATAAACGTTAAAAAAAATTTTTTTTAATTTAATAAATAAAATAAATTCACCCTGAAACTATCAGATCCAAAGGTCACCCAGAAGTTGCCACGAGCCAGGAAGGACGATGTTGAGGGAGTCTCCTCACCTCCCCCATCTCCCTCCACCCCCCAACCCCACCCCCACCCACCCCCTTCCAAAACCTGTCTCCTGGGGTGCCCGAAAAGGCCTCTGCAGGAACAGCAGGGCCAGCATGAAGGAAAAGAGAAGGAAGCTTACTCCCCTGCTCCCAGCCTCTCCCTTCAGCCCATCCTAACCCCAGCAGCAGAAGAGCAAAGGAAGGACTTTAGCTCTAGGGTGATCAAGCCACAAAGTGAGAGATGAGCTCAGAGACTTCCTACCTGACCTCACTCTTTGGGGGAGGTCCCAGGAGTCCAGAGCAGTCCAGGGACACACCCCTGGTCACATGGCCAGTCAGGGGCAGGCCCGTCACCCAGACCCAGGTCTCCTGACTCTACTCCTCAACAGTGCCTCCCAGGTATTCTCCAGCTGCGCCCTTCCTCGCCTCCTACCACCACTGCCCTCGTCAGCCCCGCCTGCTGCCTTACGGCTTCACACACAGACATTCATTTCTCACAGTTCTGAAGGCTGGGAAGCCCAAGATCAAGGTGCCAACAGATTCGGCTCTTGGTGAGGGTATGCTTCTTGGCTTGTGGATGGCCCCATTCTCGCCAGGTCCCCACAAGGCAGAGAGAGAAAGCCCTGGTGCCTCTTCTTCTTATAAGGGTGCTAATCTCACCATTGGGGATCCACCTTCATGACTCATGGAAACCGAATCAGCTCCCAAAGGCCTCGCCTTCTAATACCATCACATTGAGGGTGAATGCTCCAACATATGAAATGGGGGGGGGCACAAATATTCAGTCCTTGACAACCACTCTGTGACTTTTGTCCCCCACCAGGCCTGTCTAGGACTCTGAGGAAAACCATTCCAAACAGTAGAGCTCCCAGGGGCCCTTGCCGGCCGGTCCCTCAGGCTGCCCCCCCTCTCACCTAGATGCCCACCCCTGGCCTGGGACCCTAGTGACCTCCGGGCCCTCTGATAACTCCCACAGTAAATCAGATAAAGCTGGAGATCATGGGAGGGTGTGGGAGTCACCTGCAGACTCAGAGCAGGTCGTTTAGCAGAGCTCCTACCACAGCTGGATCATGGCCCACACTCAGCCCATCCCACCTGCTGACTCCCCCGACATCATTCTTTATGGGAAGAGAATCTGAGGCTCTGTAAGGTGAAAGGACTGGCCCAGGCTCACCCAGCAGAGCCCCCAGGTCTTCCACTCTGTGGTAGATGCCGTGATGCATTGTTCGGACCCCATTTTAGGAACAAAGGACCTATTTTTCCAGCTGCTTAGAGTGCTGTAGGCAGAAACCCCTGAGCTGCCAATTCCTATGTGGCTGAAGAGGGACCCACACTGATGGCTGATCATCATCAGGACAGGAAGACCTGGCCATCTTGTCCCTACTTGAGACAATCCTGAAGGATCATCTCGGCTTCAGGGCTCCCTGTGGGAGACTGGGACATTTCACCGAGACCCCACTGCAGCTTGACCCCTCCCTATGTTCAATCCTCCTTCCTTCCCTCCCTTTAGGGCAGACATCGGTCCTAAGAGCACTCCCTTAAAAAAAAAAAAAAAAAAACCATGCCATGCTCTCCAATTGAGAGAAGGTTGGATGAAACAAAGTGATGGATCATCTGTAGCTTTCCAAACCTATCTGTCTTGACACCAGTTCTGTTCATTTGATTATGTCATCATTTCTTAGAGTCTTTGTTAGACAAATAAAAATATTTTCTTTGGTAAACAAACAAACATTGCACGCTAACCTCCGTCTCAGAGGCCACTTCTAAGGAACCAAGTCTGCAACATACTCTGAAGCCAGGGTGTTTTCCATTGCTCCGAGAGGCCCCATGCCTTACTTAGGGAGGAAAGAAGCTTACCCAAAGGAAGACAAAAAATAAGCAGCTCCAGGGGGGACATGGAAGATGGCTCCTGACCTGGCAGACGTCAGAAGGAAAAGCAAATCTACCAGCTGACAATGAAGGCATTAAGGGAAGGCTCCACAAGAGCAAGACGGGCAACTGGCATAGACACTCATAAAGACCAACTGTGGGGTCAGCCTGCCAGAGGAGCAGGGTGCAGAGTGTGAGCATCACGGCACCATGATGACCACAAGAGGGTAAGTGTGAGGACAGCCAGCCAGCAACAAGCCCATCAGACATGAGATAGCACCTTCTCTGTCAATCTTGATGGATTGGCACGTTGACGGATGTAGCGTGTTGAGATGGGGCTTTACCAAAAGCCCAATTACATCCTCTACAGGTCACACGACATCCGGGACACGGGGCCCAGCTTAAGGAGAGGGTCAGAGAGAGGGAGACACAGAATCTGAAACAGGCTCCAGGCTCTGAGCTGTCAGCACAGAGCCCGACGCGGGGCTCGAACCCACAGACCGCGAGATCATGACCTGAGCCGAAGTCGGCTGCTCAACCGACTGAGCCACCCAGGCGCCGCTGACCACTTTTTAAAAAAAAGGAAAAAAAAAAAAAAGGGCCAGGGGAGGCACCTGGGTGGCTCAGTTGGTTAAGCGTCCAAGTTCAGCTCAGGTCATGATCTCCCGATTTATGAGTTCAAGCCCTGCATCGGGCTCTGCTGTCAGCACAGAGCCCACTTTGGATCTCTGTCCCTCTCTCTCTCTCTGCCCCTCTCCCGCTTGCTCGCTCGCTCGCTCGCTCACTCTCTCAAAATAAATAAACTTAAAAAGAAGAAAGAAAGAAAGAAAGAAAGAAAGAAAGAAAGAAAGAAAGAAAG
>NW_024412394.1:9945319-10036120 GCF_014898765.1 Herpailurus yagouaroundi | reverse complement strand
AAGAAAGAAAGAAAGAAAGAAAGAAAGAAAGAAAGAAAGAAAGAAAGAAAGAAAGAAAAATACTGACCAGCCTCAGCTGCACACCAGGGTACTGAGGTCTGGAACTTACGAGAGAAAAACAGAAGATAAGGATAATTGGAGCAAAACTTCCTTGGGTGCCAGTGCTGTCTTCTAAAAATTTAAAGGCCATAGTGTGGAAAAGAGTTAGAGGGCAGAGCAAGGACCAGCAGGTAGAAGTCAGAGCAGGGCAGATTTGAACTGTCCCAAAAATGGAGCAAGTCGCCTTGCATAGCAATTTGTTCCCCGTCAGCTGGAAATGCACCCTCAAAGCACGTCATGGATTATGGTCATGGCACAGGCTGCTAATTGTCCAACACCCATTCCATCCTTCTTCCTCAGTGCGTGACAGCACCTCTGTTTTTCAGCCGTGCGTATGGCTGCCCAGAATTAAGGCATTTCTCAGAAGCCCTTACTGACAGGTATAGTTATATGTCTAAGTTCTGGCAATATGAGGGCTAGAAGCTGCAATGTGTACAACTTCCAGAAGGCGTCTTAAAGGATGGCGGGTCAGGCCATCCTTCGTGTATTTCTCCCATCCTCTCCCTAGACTATATGGGCAGAGTGGCTGGTGTTCAGGCAGTCTTCTAGAACTATGGCAGAGCAGCAAGCTAGAGGGAGCCTCTCTCCCCAGAGCCTCCTTTGCATCTTATTTAAGTCACTGTTCTTTGGGGTTTCCTGTCGTGCATGGCTGACCCGACTCCTAACTAGCACAGTTAGCGTGACAAGTGGGTGATCATTGGTTAATTTTTCTGTCCAGCATTTTTCCTTTTTTTCTCATTTTTGTTTTATTTGGGGGGGGGGGACAGAGGATCTGAGGCGGGCTCTGTGCTGACAGCAGCGAGCCCAATGTGGGGCTTGCATTCACGAACTGCAAGGTCATAACCTGAGCCAAAGTCAGACACTTTAACCGACTGAGCCAGTTGGTTAAACAGTACTTCGTCTCTGGGGAAATGTCCCCTCTTTTGCCTTTCCTGTAGTTTTTCCATACAGTTCCCCCAGGGCCTGCCAATCTTAATATCTCCACCCCTATGTCAAGGCTAGGAACCTCTGGCAGCCTTATGGAGAAAGAATGAGTGAATAAAGCCACAAAGCAGAGAGAAACAGAGACCAGAGAAGGAGGCGATGGGCCTGGTGTTTCTGAGTTTCTGGCTCCAGTTGCCCCAAGGCCCCACGGAACCGTGCCCATCCTGGGTCGGTTATAAGAGGTAGCACGTGTCCTCCTGCAGGCTTGATGACCGTCACGTACAACCCAGAGAGTCCTGGCTCATGTGGAATAGCGTGTAATCGAGTAGCCAGAGGTAGGAGCAGCCCAGCACTAGAGTGGCCGGTAGGCAAGGGAGAACACACAGACAGAAAGATCAAATGCAGGAAGTCCTGACAAAGGCTGGGCCTTCAAAGCAGGGGAGGCGCCCCTGAAGAGGAACATGGTTGAGCCCCCCCCCGGCCGTCCGGCAGGAAAATGGGCACAGGGTGGGCTTTGAGGATCCATGTGGGAGAAGGGGGAGGAAGTGGGGAAGGTGGCAGGGCCACACTGCAGAAGGAAGGCCCCGTATGTCAAGCTGCAGAGTTGGCCTTATAGTTCTCAGACTTTAGTATCCCAGGACTTCTTTAAAAAGGCAGATTCGGGGGCACCTGGGTGGCTCAGTCGGTTAAGCGTCCAACTTTGGCTCAGGTCAGATCTCGCCGTTCGTGAGTTCGAGCCCCGTGTCAGGCTCTGTGCTGACAGCTTGCAGCCTGGAGCCTGCTTGGAATTCGGTGTCTCCTTCTCTCTCTGACCTTCCCCCGCTTGCACTCTGTCTCTGTCTCTGTCTCTCTCTCTCTCTCTCTCTCTCTCTCTCTCTCTCTCTCAAAAATAAATAAACATTTAAAATTAAAAAAAGAAAAGCACACAGATTCAGAGGACAGCTGTGGATAATAAGATGCCATCAAGCAGGGAAGTGGCCAAGCATGTTTGGGAAAATTAGACGGGGACAGTCGAGTAGACTGGAAAGGGGGAAACTGAGGGCAATAGGCAAACAGGGGTTTTGGAAAATGACAGATATGGAGATGGTGAAGGAGGGGACATCAGAGTGTAACTGTGAGATTTGCGAAACGAATGAAAACATTGGAAACTGGATGGGAGCAGTAGATGGTGACTGTGCGAGTGACAGGGAGACTTCGAGCATTGCTGGCATTTATCAGGAAGACGGCGGTGGCCCTACTTAGGCACAGCGCACGCTTAAGCTCTTCCAGAAGAACCAAATAGAAATTTCTATAGACAGTTGGAGATGGAGGCTGGGGCTCAGAAGAGCATGGCTGTGGATTTGGGGCTGACCAGCATGGAGGGGGACACTAGGGTGAAAGTGAGGTCTCTGAAGGGGAGCAGAGTGGGGAGGGGGAAGCTGAGGACTGGACTCCCCTGCTCTGTGTCTTTATGGAATCAGAATCCTAGAACCAGGCGGGACTCCTGAGGGGGAAACTGAGGCCCAAACACATAAGTGACTTAAGGTGGCCAATGGGGAGAGCAGAGGTTCGCTTTCAGTCTGCAGCTCTTCCCCTTCTGTATGTGTCCCCATGTGTGAGCAGGGGACAGCATCTGCCTAGGGTGCCATTTTGGGTTTGTTGTTGTTGTTGTTGTTGTTGTTGTTGTTTTAACGTTTATTTATTTTTGAGACAGAGAGAGACAGAGCATGAACGGGGGAGGGTCAGAGAGAGAGGGAGACACAGACTCTGAAACAGGCTCCAGGCTCTGAGCCATCAGCCCAGAGCCTGACGCGGGGCTCGAACTCATGGACCGCGAGATCATGACCTGAGCCGAAGTTGGACGCTTAACCGACTGAGCCACCCAGGCGCCCCTAGGGTGCCATTTTGTACCTAGTAGAAACAATGTGCCAACAATTCCAAAGTGCTCTGAAAGGTAAAACTCTCCTTACGCAAGAATTGAATTCAGGCACCAAGAAAAAGAAATCTGATGAGTTCCTCAGTGTGACAGGGACACGAAGACCCTTTCAAAAGGGGCATCCGGCCCTCTGCAGAAATGTCCAGCCACAGCCAGGACTGCTTGTGGCCCAGCCTAGAAATGAATCGATTTTGCCTTATGATGAATCTGTTATATGGGACATTTACGTTTTATGTGCTTTTGCTTTTGCTGTTTTTTAAGCTTTTTAAAAATGTTTATTTCTTTTTGAGAGAATGCGGGGGGGGGGGGGGGGGCGCAGAAGGAGAGGGAGACAAAGGATGCCAAACAGGCTCCGTGCCAACAGCAGAGAGCCCGAAG
Organism: Herpailurus yagouaroundi; assembly: GCF_014898765.1. Classification (NCBI taxonomy): domain Eukaryota; kingdom Metazoa; phylum Chordata; class Mammalia; order Carnivora; family Felidae; genus Herpailurus; species Herpailurus yagouaroundi. The sequence goes on along the minus strand of NW_024412394.1, from coordinate 10,032,804 downwards.
CGGGGCTTGAACTCTCAAACCACAAGATCATGACCTGAGCCAAAGTTGGACGCTTAAGCGACTGAGCTACCCAGGCGCCCAAGCTTTTTTTCTTTTAAGTTTATTTATTTATTTAAGTAATCTCTACACCCAATGTGGGACTCGAACTCACGACCCCAGATCAAGAGTCGCGTGCTCTTCCAACTGAGCCAGCCAGGTACCTCTTATGTGCTTTTTCTGAACATACTTTATTTTCAAGAAAAAAAACATGCTTTTTAAAAAGTGGGGGAGGGGGAGAAAAAGCAAATAGATCCCAGGGCAATCATCTAGAAACAAAATAGTTCTTTGTCAGACAAGAGCTTTCACCTCTGGAGAGTATCCCCTGGTGCATGTAATCATTTGTTTACAAAAGGCACATAGTAGCTCCTCAACTGATACTTGCCGGCCAGAGGAATCAATGAAATAAACGAGGGGATCCGGTGACTAACTTGGACAGCCTGAGAGTCCCAGTGAGGAAGAGAAACAACTCTGAAAAATGGATAGGCAACACTGAATTACCCAGGACTCTACACATAGCCTAATAGTTCCTGGGCCCATTGAGTCAAACAGGGGACACCTGTGGAGAGGCTCCCACCAAGCCAAGGGGTTTTCTGTCCAAGGTCTCCTCGCCCACCCCTTTTCTACCTGTGGAGGCAGCAGCCCAGACAAGCAAGAAACTGCCCTTTTTTAAAGGTCATGGGAAACACGGGTGAGCAGCCAAGGGAGCCCAAAGCAAGCAGCCCCTGGCTGTCCCCCCAACCTCTCATGCTCTCCATTGAGGTGCCGTCCCTTTCCCTCATCTGCACAAAGCCAGTTGGGGAGGAGGGGCAGTGGCTACAAATGAAACCAAACCTTTCTTGGGAGGCTCACAGCCTCAGCTCCTGGCCTGCGCAGGCCAGGCCATGTGTTGTTATGGTTGAGTCAACCAGCTGGGAATCAGCAGGGGTTTGTAAGGAAACCACGTTAATTAAGAGAAAGCAAACAGGACAGTCATTCACTCCGTCAGGCCTTTCTTCTGACTTCTCTTGCAGCCTCCTCCCACCTTGGTCTCTATCAGCTCAGCTCTCTCCACCTTCCCATGACTTTTCTCTGCCTCTGTCATTGTCATTCCCAGGGAACATCTGTGTAGCTCTTGGCTCTGATCCACTCTTCCTGGGCGAGGTGGGAGGAAGGCTGAAAGAGCATCTTCATCCACAGCTGGGACCAGAACTTCCTCAGCACCGAAGCCATAGACAGGCTGACCCACCCGTGGCTTCCCAGCTTTTGCCTTTGCTCTGGCCTCAGCTGGTTGGCCTGGTGCCTGGCAGCAAGTCTTCAAACCAGATCATTTCTGCCGCGAGTTTAAGTTTCTCTTGGCAAAATGAGCGTTTCTGGGCTCATCCCTCGTGAATGTTTCCCCAAACATCTTCGTTAGGACAGTTTTCTCGGGACTTGAGTTATCTCCAGATTTTAGATATAGGTTCCAGAACAAGTAATGGACAAAAGAAGGAAGATATCCCTGGCAAATGGGGTAGAATTGAGGGGGCTGGGCTCCTCAGAAGAAGGGGTGGAGGGGCCCCTGGCTGGCTCAGTCCCTTAAGCGTCTGACTTTGGCTCAGATCATGATCTCACGGTCTGTGCATTGGAGCCCGCGTCGGGCTCTGTGCTGACAGTTCAGAGCCTGGAGCCTGCTTCAGGTTCTGTGTCTCCTTCTCTCTCTGCCCCTCCCCCTTCTCAAAAATAAATAAACATTTAAAAAAAGAGGGGGTGGATAGGAAATTTTGTCAGGATAAGGAGAGGTTCATCGGTCTTCCTTCTCTCATGTATGTGCATACGAGGTCACTGATGCTCTTCGAGTTCCAGGATTGCAACCGCAGCTGGAAACAGTTAACCCCATGCAGGAGAATGACTCTGCCAACAGTCCAGAAACTCTGGCCCTTGAAAAGACCCTTCCTTTGCATAGTAGCTACCATTCTACAGCCCCCAGAGAAGGGTCCTCACTCCCTCTTATTCCACAGCACAGTTTTACTTAAAAAAAAAAAAAAAATCCACAACATACTGAGGGATATGTAAGACTCACCGATGAAATAGAAGATGCTATTTTTGAAGTAGGGAGATCAGTCTTAGAAAATACGTTTAAATTAAACGCAACTTAAATGTCTAGCAATTGGGGATTGGTTGAGTAAGTTATAACACTTCCAGACAATGAAATAGTATACAGCTATTTAAAATAATGTTAAAGATGGGGCACCTGGGTGGCTCAGTTGGTGGAGCATGTGACTCTTGATCTCAGGGTTGTAAGTTAGAGCCCCACATTGAGTGCAGAGATTGCTTAAAAATAAAATCTTAAGGGGCGCCTGGGTGGCTCAGTCGGTTAAGTGTCTGACTCTTGATTTCAGCTCAGTCATGATCTCAAGGTTCTTGAGATTGAGCCTTCCATTGGGGTTCCCCACTGACAGCCCTGTGTGGGGCTCTCTGCTGACAGCACGGAGCCTGCTTGGGATCTTGGGATTCTCTGTCTCTCTCTCTCTCTCTCTGCCCCTCCCCTGCATGTGTGCATGTATGTTCTCCTTCTTTCTCTCAAAATGAATACATTAAAAACTAAAAAAATAACATTTTAATTAATTAATTAACTAATTAATATAATGCTAAGGGATAGAAAAAGAGATCAAAGAGAAATTCCAGGAACAGATCTACACCAGATAAAATGCAATGGAGGAATATATGATGCTTTTAATAAATGATGCCCAGTCAGTTAAATATTGCTATGAGAAAAAAAAAATGAATCTTAATCCCAATCTCAGATCATATAATAAAATTCCAGGTGAGTGTTGATCCAATGTAAAAGGTAAAACAATAAAGTTTTTAGAAGAAAACATAAAAGAACATCTTCATGATTTTGAAGAGGACAAATTTTTAAATAAGGAGGGGTACAAAAAAAAAGGGGGAGGACACCTGGGTGGCTCCGTCGGTTAAGCGTCCGACTTTGGCTCAGGTCATGATCTCATAGTTCATGAGTTCAAGCCCTGCACTGGGCTCTGTGCTGACAGCTCAGAGCCTGGAGCCTGCTTCGGATTCTGTGTCTCCCTCTCTCTCTGCCCCTCCCCTGCTCGCACTCTGTCTCTATCTCTCTAAAAAATAAATAAACGTGAACAAATTTTTTTTAAAAAAGAAGAAGGGGTAGGGGGCCTCACTGGCTCAGTTGGTAGAGGGTGCAACTCTTGATCTCAGAGTCATGAGTTTAAACCTCCACGTTGGGCATGGAACCTACTTAAAATACCAAAAATGCCAACTACAAAAGAAAAAACTGATAAATTACACTGTATTAAAAAATTTTTTAATGTTTATTTATTTTTGACAGAGAGAGAGAGACAGAGCATGAGCAGGGGAGGGACAGAGAGAGAGGGAGACACAGAATCCAAAGCAGGCTCCAAGCTGTCAGCACAGAGCCTGACGCGGGGCTCGAACTCACGGACCGCAAGATCATGACCTGAGCCGAAGTCGGACGCTCAACTGACTGAGCCACCCAGGCACCCCTGTATTAAAAAAATTTTCATATTGCTTATCAGAAAAATATACTACAGAAGGCAACTCAGAAAGGAAGATGACATTTGCAGTACTTATAGCCAACAAAAAACAAGCATCCAGAATATACAAAGAACTTGTACAAACCAAGAAGAAAAAGACAGGCAACCTAATGCAAAATGGGCCAAAGACTTGAACAGACATTTTACAAAAGAAACTATCTAAATGGCTTACAAACATATGAAAAGTGACTCGTCTTCATTAGGCATAAGGGAAATGTAAATTAAATGCCCAGTGAAATCCTATGGCATACTCACCAGAATGGCCAAGGTGAAAAGTACAAAAAATATCAAATATTGATAAGAAAGTGGAGCAACTAGAACTCTTACACACAAGTGGTACCAGAATAAAGTGTTTGGTAGTATCCACTATCTAGTATCTAAGTATATACACACCCTATGACCCAACGGTTCCACTGCTAGATCTATTCCTGAGAGAAGTTTGTTCTTGTGTTCACCAAAAATCATACAGAAGAATGTTCATCACAGCACATTTTGCAGTAGTCCCAACTGGAAAGTATCCAAATTCTATTAACAAAAGAAAGGATGAATAAGTACAGTATAACCACAGTAGAACATTATATAGCAATGAGAATGAACAGATGACAAGTATACATAACACTTGGGATGAATCTCACTAATATGCCGTTGGCGAGTAGATGAAAGCAGACCCAAAAGTGTACATGTTACGTAAGATTCTGTTCATACCAAGTTCAAATGCAGGAAAAAGTAGTTTATGATGCCAAAAGTTAGGGTAATGATTACCCTTGAAGGGGGGATAGTGTCTAGAAGGGGACACCAAGGGGTCTTCTGAACTGCTATTAATGTTCTTTTTTTTTTTTTAATTTATTTATTTTGAGAGAGAGAGCACGCGTGAGCCGAGGAGGGGCAGAGAGAGAGGGAGAGAGAGAAAATCCTAAGCAGGCTCCGTGCCATCAGTGCAGAGCCCTGCGTGGGGCTCAAACTCATGAAACTGTGAGATCATGACCTGCGCATAAACCGAGAGTCAGACGCTGAACCGACTGAGCCACCCAGGTGCCCCATGAACTGCTGTCAATGTTCTACTTGTTGGTGTGGGTAGTGTATTCCCTTTTTGAAAATTCATCAAGCTGCACACTGATAATTTGTGTACTTTCTCATACAGGTTATTGTTTAATTAAAAAAAAATTTTAAGCTAGTCTCCTGAGCAAAATAGGGTCTCAAAGAATTTTTTTTCATGTAGCAACTAATAACAAATGGATTCAGAAAAATATATATATTACAAAAAAAAGTATTATTTCATTTTGCTAAATGTACATAATGTTTATCTCTGGATTATGAGTGATATGTATTTCCTTTTTACCTTACTGTTTTATTTTTTCTATAATAATCACATTACTCAGCATTATATAAAATACAATTTGTTTTTTAAATATTTATTTTGATAGAGACAGAGAGTGTGAGGGGGGGAGGGGGGAGGGAGAGAATCCTAAGCAGGCTTTCACCGTCAGCACAGAGCATGATGCAGGGCTTGAACTCATGAACCATGAGATCATGTTCCAAGTCAAATTCAGATGCTTAACCAACTGAGCCATCCAGGTGTCCCACAAGTTGTTTTTTAAAATAAAATTTGATTATAAGAAGTCAGGATAAGATAATGAGGAGAGGGTTGGCACTCAAATACTTTAGCTCACTGTGCCCCCAAAGACAGGGCTGTCTTACTGCCCTGGTTGTGACTGGATCCCCAGAAGCTGGAGACTTGTAAAGAAATGGGAAACGGGGGTGCCTGGGTGGCTCAGTCGGTTAAGTGTCTAACATCAGCTCAGGTCATGATCTCTCAGTCCATGAGTTCGAGCCCTGCGTTGGGCTCTGTGCTGACAGCTCGGAGCCTGGAGCCTGCCTCAGAATCTGTGTCTCCCTCTCTCTCTCTCTGTTCCTCCCCCACTTGTATTCTGTCTCTCTCTCTCTCTCTCTCTCTCTCTCTCTCTCTCTCTCTCTCAAAAATAAATAACGATTTAAAGAAAAAAAGAAAAGAAATGGGAAACAGTACAAGCAGGAAGGGCTCAAAGTCAACATACAGAAGAAATGTGGAAGTTATAGGGAGAGGCCAAGGCTTTCCTGATCCTGGCCAGGACATTTTGACATACACCCCACCAAAACCTTCTCCTCCACTCCTAATCCATGTGTCTCACTCACTCTTACGGACCTTTCTCTCCAGGATCTGCCTTTGCCGAATGCAATGTTTTATGGTAACCCAATGCCACATTTCTACTGTTCTCCTTGTCCATGGTGGTATCACTCAAGCTCCCCATGGAGCAGCTGTTCTGCATCTCCCTAGTCCACCAGGGGTGACAGTCCCAACTGGAAGATGGATTCCTTCCCTCCCCTTTGTCAGGAAACATGCTCTGCCATTTAATGAGCTTGGTTCTCCCATTTATGTATCAGAGTAGGAAAACTATAAAATCCCCCTTTCAGGTTAATTATGGAGAGTGGGAGAGGAATATCCTAGCCACCAAGTGGAAGAATTGAGCTGTGTGTGTTTCTTATGTAGCTCTAGGGGAGCATATTATTTATCCTGCAAATCCAAAAGAGAGAAAACTGGGCCGTTGTGGTTTAAGTACTGCAAGCTTGCTCATTATGCAAGTGCATCAAACTTATGTAAAGTACCTAGCACGTGGGCCATCTCAGTAACTGCCTTATAATTAGCTTCTGTTTATTGAGCATTTAGGTCTTATCTAATCTTCGCAACCCTCTAAAATAAATTCTACTCATTCACTATTCAACAACTATACGTTGCATTTATTATGTGTCAGCACTGTGCTAATTGCTGGAGATAGAAGTCAAAACAACAACAACAACAACAACAACAACAACAACAACAACAACAACACAATATCCCTGCCTTCGTGGAGCTTACAGTTTGGTGGAGAAACAATATTATACAAATAGATGTAAAACCGCGACTGTGCCAAGTACTAAAATGGAGTTATCTAGTGCTGAGAGCCAGTAACCCCTGTTAAGGAAGACTCTAATGTGGAAGTGAATTTTGAGCAGGAGAAATAAGCAGGAGTTTTACCAGGTGGCCAAAGAGCAGGCAGAAGAAATAGATATACGAAGGCTCTGAGGCCAAAGGGAAGTGTTAAATATAGGAGAATGAAAGGCAAGTGTGTATTGGGGTTGGAGGAGAGATTGATGGAGAAGGGAGGAATTAATTCTATGCCAGATCTACCTGATACCTGATGTTCCAGAACCGGAGTCCTAACCATTGTACAGGCCTACCCCCACCCACAAGAAGCAAAAAATCCGCACATGAATTTTAAAAGCTTTAAGGAAATAGGTGTAGTGTATGTGATTTTCAAAGAAAACCTGTCAGGGAACGAAAGAGACCTTGAGACTTCGAGGACTGGCATATGAGAACTAGAACACCTGCCCAGGACCCTCGGAATGACTCAGACTTCACACAGGGCTCCAGGCTTAGCCCCAAGCCGGAGAGGCGAGGAAGCTAGAAATTCAAGGCTACCGGGGCGAGACTCCCACAGCCGCACACTTCCTGCTCACCACTGCGGCTGCGCGCGCGCCGTTCCGGAAGCGGAAGTGCACTAGCGGTCACCGTTAATTTTCAAGATGGCGGCTCTCAATGTGCTGGTGTATCCTTGTGGACGGCTGCTCCGAGGGCTCCTGGCTGCTCCAGTCGCGACCTGCTGGGCTCGGCCTCCAGCTCGCGGTTTCAGGGAAGGTGAGTCCTGGGTCCCGGCTACCTTCCAACGTTTGGGAAAGAGCGGGGGAGGTTGCTTCCCTCAGTCTCCATACGCCCCTCCCTCCCTTTCCTTAGCGCGGTTCTGAAACGCGGGAGATGCAGGCGCTCTGGGGGTGCTTGGAAGCACTTTCCAGACCCTGAGGCTATTATCTTGACTTCCCACTGCTCGCAAGTGTTCTCACTAGTAGGGGAGGACGGGGGGGAGGACGGAAAGAAAGGCCTGCTTAGTTAGCAAGGCAGGAAGAAACCTGTCCCGGGGTTCAGAAAAGTTTTCGGTAAACGTCTGCATGTTAGTTTTGATTTCCGTATTCTCCCAGCTGCTGCCTCCCTCGTTTAAAAAAAAAAAAAAATCCCTGAACCATAAGCGAAGGACATGTGGCTACCCTCCCCAGTTTCTCATCCGAAAATGCTGTGTTCTGATGGCGGCTTTTTCCGCCCTGGCCGCTAGTCTCCCAGAGAAGTGGAAGCTAAGGTGGAAAAGCCACCGAACAGCTGAAGCAGGCACATGCTAGATGGTGGTTCTCCTTTTCTATAATCGTTAAGTCTGGAAAGGCAGCCTGCTTCCAGCATTGAACTGAGCTTACAGAAGGCCAAGTACTGGACTTCAAATTGTCAAGGGATTCTGGAAAAAGAAAAGATACAGCCCCTTTCCTGAGAAGTTAGGTTCTAATGAGATGATATGTATATGCTCCAACAAATGCAAGTTTTTACATGACTAAATATAGGGAGATTTGGTTACTAGAAACAGAAACCCAATTGGAAGTTTTACTGAGGGGAATGTGTCTTGAACAGGCTTTGTAAAAAAAAAGGATGGACTGGCAGAGAGTGAAAAGGTCTTTTGGGACATAGCCTTCCTTTGTGCATTGCTGGAAGCAGGAAAGGATGAGTGGTGTGCAAAAGAAGTGATACTGGTTTTTGTTTTTGTTTTTTAAGATTCTGGCATAGTATTGGCCGACGTATCCTTCAAAGCTGAAAGGTATCCAGAGGGAAAGGGTAATCCTTATTGTCAGAGGGAACAGAAAAGTCCAAAAAGAAGAACCAAATGAAGCGTCCATTGGATTTGTCTCAGAAAGGGTCTCTTTTTAGCTTTCAGACAGCAGTGGCAGACCGGGCTCCTGGTAGGCCTGGCCCCAGCTAGCTGGGCTTGGCCTCCAGCTCGCAGATTCAGGGGAGGTGAGGGGGGGTCCCAGTTTGGGGAAATCAAAGAGAGATCTCATGAAGAAACAGAAATAGGTATGTTAGAAGAACTTAGCTGTGAAGGGAAAATGGAACATTTACTAGAAAGAACAACATAATTCAGATACTGCCTGGTTAACATTAGATAAACTAATCCATTAATAAAGAAAGGTACCGGGGCGCCTGGGTGGCTCAGTCGGTTAAGCGTCCGACTTCGGCTCAGGTCACGATCTCGCGGTCCGTGAGTTCGAGCCCCACGTCGGGCTCCATGCTGACGGCTCAGAGCCTGGAGCCTGTCTCAGATTCTGTGTCTCCCTCTCTCTCTGACCCTCCCCCGTTCATGCTCTGTCTCTCTCTGTCTCAAAAATAAATAAACGTTAAAAAAAAAAATTAAAATAAAAAAAAAAATAAAGAAGAAAGGTACCAAAGAGATCATGCTGATGACAGAAGGACTTGGTAAGATGTTTCATCTCTACCCATGCTGTACAATAAGCATATACCCATAAGATTTTTGAGGGTGTCTACCAAGCATCAGGCTCTAACACCTGCTGTTTACATATCCGTTGTGAAATTGAAAGTTGAAAACAGTTTTTTGCCATGTTTCCAGAGAATGCACGAGAGGAATCAGGGTTTCCTGATTCCTGATCAGGGTTTGTTTGTTTGTTTACAAAAGAGTATTTGAGATTCAAATTTTTTCAGCTGGAGATTTTGTGAAATGATGGACTGTATAATCAGATTGGTCTTTGAACTCTTTCTCTCCGTAAATATCTGGGTTGGTAACTCTTTGGTGTTACTTGCCGTCAGACCTAAAAGCTAAATCATTGAATCATGTGACCTTACATAAAGGCATTACCATATTCTTTATTCTGCTTGAGAACCACCTGTCTTCAAAGCCTTTAAATGAAACCACTTTGTCTTGATACACTATTTAAAGTTGTGGGGAGGAAGCTGGTGTTTTGCTGAAAATACTCATCCTACTTTTTAGAGTATCAGACAGTACTCCCTAATTATAGGCAGAGTTCATGAACACCCAACACTTGCCTGTAGAGACTCTCAGGCTAAAGCAGTGGTTCTCAACCGGGGGCAGTTTTGTCCCCCAGGGAACATTTGGCAATGTCTAGAAACACTTTTGGTTGTCACAACTGGTAGTCCTGGTATTTGGTGGGTAGAGGCCAGGGATGCTGCGAAACATCCAGTGCACAGGATGGCATCCCCAGCAAAGGACAGCCTGGGCTGAAATGTTAGTTGTGCTGCTGGTTTAAGGTTGATCAGAGGGACACAAAAAAAGCAAAAAAGATCCTGGAAAAAGCAAAAGTGAAGGAAGATAAAAATGGAAATTGTGGTTTAGTATGCGCCCTGCTGCAAGCACTGTGCTAGGTTTTCCACATACATTTATTCAGTCTTCTCAATTTTTTTTTTAATGTTTATTCTTGAGAGAGACAGAGACAGAGTGCAAGAAGGAAGAAGCAGAGAGAAACGGAGACACAGAATCCAAAGCAAGCTCCAGGCTCTGACCGTCAGCACAGAGCCTGACACAGGGCTCAAAATCACAAGCCATGAGATCATGACCTGAGCCGAAGTCGGACACTTAACCGACTGAGCCACCCAGGCACCCCCTTCTCAACAGTTCTTACAGGTGGATATTACTAACATTTTTACAATGAGAAAATCTGGCCCAGAGGAGTTCAGTAGCTGCCCAAGATCACACAGCTAGTAAGTGATGGCCTTGAAGTAGAGCCAGCACTCTTCCCTCTCCACCATTAATATCACTGGGCTACTCGACAGAAGGGCTTCCCTGTGGTTCTCCCCCAGTGAAAACTCTCATCACTTAACTCGCCGAGGACCATTAGTACTTTTTATGGGAAAGATTGTGTTAGATCTCATTCCTGCCTTATCACTCTTGGGAAGGAAATGTATTTAAATTTTTTTTTATTTTAAGTTTATTTATTTTTGAGAGAAAGAGTGAATGGGGGAGAGGCAGAGAGAGAGAGAGGGTGAGAGAGAATCCCAAGCAGGCTCCGCACTGTCAGCATGGAGCCCAATGCAGGGCTTGAACCCCACAAACCGTGATACCATGACCTGAGCTGAAACCAAGAGTTGGGCACTCAACTGACTGAGCCACCCAGGCGCCCCGTGGGAAGGAAATGTATTTAAAACAAAAATAAACAGAGGTGACTATCTGAATGAATAATAATCATCTATCAGAAACCAGTGCAGAGTATGTTGAAATGAGTAAAGGCTGAGGAATTTTCTTCATCTTTTCCAGTTAGCTAAGGGGTTTTCTGGAGGACTTAGCAATTCAGACAAGGATGTGCATGTCAAGTGGACATCTCTATAGCTAAAAGCTTTAAGAGACGAGTGGGTGAGTTGGGGGCTTTCCAGACTTGAAGGGACATAGTCCAGAGTAGCCTGCTAGTGGAAAAAGCATAGTAAAGTGTAATACACAGGGACATTCCCATCGGAGGTCCAAGGGAAAAGAACAGGCTAGGTGATTAGGGAATCAGAAAACTTTGGTAACAGGGGCGCCTGGATGGCTCAGTCGGTTAAGCGTCTGACTTCGGCTCAAGTCACGATCTCGTGGTCTGTGGGTTCGAGCCCTGCGTCAGGCTCTGGGCTGATGGCTCAGAGCCTGGAGCCTGCTTCCGATTCTGTGTCTCCCTCTCTCTCTGCCCCTGCCTCATTCATGCTCTGTTTCTCTCTGTCTCAAAAATAAATAAAACGTTTAAAAAAAAATCTATAAATAAAAAATAAAAAAAAGAAAACTTTGGTAACAGAACTAAAGATGAACAAAAGGGAGTGGGGAAGGAGCTTGAGAAAAGTAGTCAATAGCCAGAAGTGCTGCCACACATCCCAAACCCCCACTCGACTCCCTGGCCCTGCCCTAAGACTTGTAAGTGCCGCCTGTTAGCCATCAGTGACTCCGTTCTGTAATACTGTGCTTGGGACTTGGTTTCCATGGATCCTGTCCAAGAAGGACTTGGTCTCTGGGCACTTGCTGTGGCAGCGCCCTCCACATCATTCATGGGTCCTCCTTCCAACTTTACTAAATAGTTGAGTCTTTATACTGCCGCAGTTCACTGTGTCTGTGTTTATGTGGCCATCAAGGTCTTTCTGCGTTCACTGCAATCTCACCACAGCGCTGTTTGCTCTCGACTGTTATAATTCAGTTATCTTGGATTCCATCCTAGGCGAGTATTTATTGAAGTACTCAAAGGACCTCTTTACAAGGCATGGACTTTTATTGTAGTGAAGTTCCCATACTTGGTTTCATTCCTTTTTCTCCTCTAGGCCAAAGACTGTCTTCCTGTTCTGTTCTAATTCTCCACAGTAGGTAGAGCAGGGCTGTACCCTCCACAGGTGCTCAGCAACTTGTGTTGTCTCACTCACATGGGACGGATGATTTGATGTGTATGAGAAGTGCCTATCTTAGAAGATTCGACCCCTAATTCCAGTTTAGAAAACTGCTTCATGTCTTTCCTTAGTTTACTTGATAATAGCCACACCTCAGAGCACAAGGGTGATTCCATCTTTTTCTAAACAAGTTTTCCGTTAGTACCTGAACCTCTTAGTCCAGCTTTTCATGGCCATCCCCATCTTGAACGGAGAGGAGGTCAGGGACAAAATGGATCTCAGGGTTTGTTTGGTTTTGACTTGTTTTTGTATGCACACTGAAAATCAATACTATTTTGATTCCTATCTCCTGTTTTCGGAGGCTTAAAATCTGCTAGGGGCCTCTTCAGGCTCCAGCCAGGCCTCCTGCCCCTGCACTGAGACACAGCCCTGATCACTCTCAATCCTGCAAGAGTTCTCAGGTCATTCCTTCTGGTTTGACAAGTTGTCTGCATAAGATAAGCATCTGCCTATTGTTTTACCCACTGGATTATAGTAAGATGATTCACTGGCTCAGGGTTGCTGTGTGGGGAGCTGGCCACAGGCTTTTGATCTCTCTTCCAGGGGCCAATGAGATGACTTCAGGGTTTGGTTCTTTGCCGGGAGTGATGTGTGTTCTGTTAGATTTGTTTACCTCATGGTTAGGACCCAAGTGCCTCCACAGAGAGGGGAACCACATGTTTATCCGCTTCATGTTTCAAGACATCGTTCTCCTGCTGGCTTGAGTGTACCAGAATTGTGTCTCTCCTTTTGTTTCCTACCGGGATTATTAAAAACTTGCCCCTCACCTGTTGCTGCTTAGATTTGGTTGCTCTCTGCCCCTCTCCCAAGTTGGTTTTTGCAAAGTTTCCAGGGTGCCTGGAAGCCCTGCTGAGCTGGGGCTGAGTCCTTTTTCTGCTCCCCCTGCGTTTGTACATTGACACGTTCCAGTGACCGTCTTCCTGCAGCTGTGCTGGCCTCCTGACTGAGCATCAGTCTGAGTCTCACCCACATCCCGCTTAGGCTGGTCTCTGTTCTGAACAAGTAGATCCGTGTGTGGGGTGACGCAGTTTCTTTTACAGGGAGAAAACTAGTTTGTCTTTGAATGGATTAGTAACTACAGTGTTCTGGAGGAAGCCTCAGGGCGTTTCTGGCCATCATTACTCCTTTGTGTATCTGGAGTGGGAACAGTGAGGGGCTCTCAGGTTGGTCGTTTTGGAGTAATGAGTCTTTCTGAATGGTCTTGCCCAAAAAAATAAATGGGGGACAATTCCAGACAGTCTGTGTCCAATTAGGTGTTGGTCACAGAACTCAGTGATCACAGATGCTGCCCTGGGCCTCCAGTTGAGTTAGAATTGCCTCATTTTTTTCTTAGACATTCTCTTTCTCTCTTTTTCTTGTTTGTTATTTATTGCAAAAGCAGTACGTGTTTATTTTAGAAACTTTAGAAAATACGGACAGGCATAAAGAGAATAAATTCACGTACTGCCACCACTGAATGAAAACAGCATTACCATTTGGGTACACAGCTTCAGGGGTCTGAGCCTCCTGAAGTCTACGTCTGATTGTATGCTCATCAGCGTGTTTCCAGGAAAAGATCCATAATTTTCACTAGATTTTTTTTTAATGTTTATTTATTTTTGAGAGACACAGAGCAGGAGTGGGGGAGGGGGAGAGAGAGAGGGAGACACAGAACCTGAAGCAGGCTCCAGGATCTGAGCTGTCAGCACAGAGCCTGGTGTCGGGCTCAAACCTGCCAACCGCAAGATCATGACCTGAGCCGAAGTCGGACACTTAACCGACTGAGCCACCCAAGCGACCCTTCACTAGATTCTTAACATGAAGAACAACCTTAGGCTCTCTCTAATCTGCACTACTCCTTGCCTTGGCTGAAGCTGAGTAAAACTCATTATGGTAGCCAAGCTGCGGTTAAAATCCAGTTTTAGTATTTAGGGAGGCAATTTGCAGTCTAGCTAAGTGGACCGAAGTTTTCAGTGACAGTAATTAGCAGCCAGAAGGGAACCATGACAAGTACTTCGTGGTCTTGATGCTAGCTAGCATTTATTGAGCATGTGCTGTGTACCAGTTCCTATGCTAATGGCAATGGTTTCTCTCTTTCTAAAGAAACTGGGAGAACAAGGAAGAATCTCCAAGAACTTTTTTTTTTAATGTTTATTTTTGAGAGAGAGACAGTGTGAGCAGGGAAGGGGCAGAGAGAGGGAGACACAGAATCCAAAGCAGGCTCCAGGCTCCAACCTGTCAGCACAGAGCCCGATGCGGGGCTTGAACTCCTGAACCACGAGATCATGACCTGAGCCGAAGAAGTCGGAGGCTTAGCCAACTGAGCCACCCAGGCGCCCCTCCAAGAACTTTGTTTGATCATGTTTGCCGAACATGCACCATGGGCTTGGTTCTTCTTTGAATATTGTTGAAGTTGTCATTCTGCATCCTGGTTGAGTACACCAGGAGTAAATACATACAGCCTGATGGATGTGTGTGTGACTTACTGTCTTGCCCTCAAGTTTTCTTCTGACTGCCTCAGACCTTAACAGGTGGAGAGCTCTGTCTGGAATTGCAGTGCTCTCCTGAAAACTCAGCCTGGACCAGCGTCTGCAGGGCCCTCTCCCCCACCACCCTCTCCAGTGTACATGCAGCAAAGGTGCAACCCTGCAGGAGAGGAGTGGAGAAGGACAGAGGAGTTAAGTCACACTACTGCCTCATACAGCTGTAACCCGGCTTCCCAGGCTGAGTTCTGGGAGTGCCATCTGCTTGTCTGCTGTGGGGCCGCTGGCACAGCATTAGTTCACTCCTGTGTCTGAAACGTCAGGGTCAGAAGCCATGTTTGTCTGATTCTTGTCACGAAAGGACACATGCAGTAGGTACTTTTGAAGATCTTTTAGATGCTACTGTCCCCACCCCCACCTCACCTCTGAGGTCACATCGCTAGGCATGGTAGGGTAGGATCTTGCCAATTCCCCTGGTTTAGAACCAAGATGAATTTTGGCTCAGAACAGCAAAAACAATGTGGAGACCCTTAATCCCAGAGAGATGATATTACTTGGGGATCTAGGCTTGTCCCCACCTAGCCTCAAGGGCATAGAGCCTTGGCACTTGGAGGTGAACCCTGTACCCTTTTCTCTTCCAGGTGGGGATAGTGGGAGAGTGCAGACTGAAAGCTCCGTTTTTCTGCATGTGTAGAATTTGAGCTATTATTTGAAACTCCCTGTTCCTTATTAAATGGCTGACCTAATTTTTCCCCTTTATCTCTGTAGTGGTGGAGATCCAAGAAGGGAAGACAACTATAGTAAGTATCATTGAGCTGGCCACTACAGCGTCTTTAATGCTTGTAGCTGCCTGGGAGGGAAAGATGGACGGAGGCCCAAACTGGACTCCTGGCTTCAGGAGCAGCTCCCTCTGTCATCATAAATCCCATAGTCTACCATTTTTCAAGCTGTGCACTGTAGTGGTTGAATCAGAAACAGTCACTGTGCCTGGACTGAGGCCTCTGTTATTTGATTAAAGTGGCATTTCGTATGACAAGGTCTCAGAGGTCTTTGTTGATACGTTCTTTGGTGGGTGATTAATCAGTTTTCTAAAGGGGAAACTAAGGCAGTGGTGAGACTGGAAAGCCCAAATAAGCTGACCCATGGTGGGGAGCCTGGATCTCAGTCCCTTTCTTTCCTGCCTAGAATGACCAAGCTACTTCTTAAGTGACACAGTTAAAAGGTGACACTGTCTGGGCCCTGGGCTCTCTAGCTAGTGCGCTGGCTTGTCTGTTGGTTAAGTAGTTAGAATGATTCTTCATCCACCTACTCCCCCCTTTCCCTCAGTAGGCCCATCTCACCTCCCTTCCTCGGGGAGTCATGGGGCCTAGATTATCCTACAATCCCTAAAAGACAGCGTTGTTTTCACATGGCCTGCCATGCTTCCAAGGAACCCTCAACTACTCCACAGAGCTCCCAGAAGCCTCTAACTTCCATGTCGACCAGGGATTTAACCCCTCTGGCAGCCAGCCACGCTTGATCCTCCTCAAGGCAGTCTTATCCCCAGGACAAGCCCTCTTTGGGTTCCCTCTTTGGGTCCTCCCCAGAATACTTCCTCCAGCTTTTCACTGGTTAACCTCAAAACAGTTCTTTTTAGGGGGCTCCCATCCCTCTGGGCACCTCTTTTGGTTCCCTTACTCAAAGCCAAAACAAGCATTCACCCTAGAAACTCCATGCTGGTGGAGAAAAATATATCTGACCTTTGAATATGGAGTGTTTTTCCATATGGAGCGTGAATTTGCTATTTGCAAAATAAACGTGGAGACATTGTGGCACTGTGAGACCCCTGGCTACCTTTGGGTACTGCTCACTTTCTGGGTCTCACTGTCTTCATCTATAAAATAATATTATGATGCTTCCCTCACTAGGTCATAGGGGTAAAATGGGGTGATACATGTGAACCATTATTAGCACAGAGCCAGGCATACAGTGGGGAGTCAATAAATGTTAGCTCTCTCCCCCGTCAGGTCCGCCTTAACTTCCTCCCAAGACCTACCATGCGTCTCCACGTTTTCCCCAATGCACTTCTCCATTTCTGGCATGGCTGTGATAGCCTTGGTAGAAAGTTAGGTAGCAGTGCCCGCACAGCCTTGCATTGCATCCAGCCCCCTTTCCCTTTTGCCAGTTCTCCCCCAGGAGACAGTATTGCTTTCCTCCCAGAGCCCAGCCTCACTCTCATAATCCATGGCCTCAATCAGCAAGGTTTTCTAAACTCCCCCTCTTGTAATCAGAGCTGCCTCCCAGATCATTGGCTTATTAATTCCAAGGCTGTGTCACAGGATACAGCAGCAATGGCGGAGGTCATTGCACACGTGGCCTCAGCAGGATTTGAAAGGTGGCATCCAAAATGATGAAAGCAAGGAGGAAGGCGGGGGAGTGTATCTTCCCACGTGTGTTTTAAAAAGAGAGAGAAAAAGCAGGAGGGTACACGATACCTGCTTGTAGAGGGATAGATCAGGCTTTCTCAGCCTCAGTGCTGTTGGCATTTGGGGCCGGCTAAATCTGTTGTGGGGGCTGTTCTGTGCCTTGTAGCACAGTTAGCAGCTTCCCAGCTAGATGCCAGTAGCACCCCATCCCCCAGCTGTGGCAATCTAAAATGTCTCAGACATTGTCCCACATCCCCTGGGGGGCAAAATCCAGCCTGGTGGAGAACCACTGGCATAGACTTACCTCTGTAAGATGAAGCTGGAAATGGCACTTTCCTCTGAGAAGGATATGTGGGATGGGAGGGAGACTTCCTTTTAACTGTGTATCCCTGCACAGTTTGAAACTTCTTAGCATATGCATTTATTACTTTTTCCCAAAGCACGAAACATGATGTTCTGGTGTTTTCTTTTGCTTTGTTTTGTTTTGTTTGAGGAAGGGAAGATAGTGTTCAGCTGATAAAGCAAACCCCTCCCTCTTGCCATCAACATTAAGTCTAATTGCCACTACTCTTACACGCCACCGTGTGTCTCTGGCCAC
This sequence comes from Herpailurus yagouaroundi, assembly GCF_014898765.1. Taxonomy (NCBI): domain Eukaryota; kingdom Metazoa; phylum Chordata; class Mammalia; order Carnivora; family Felidae; genus Herpailurus; species Herpailurus yagouaroundi. The sequence goes on along the minus strand of NW_024412394.1, from coordinate 10,015,435 downwards.
CCCTAAGGCCCAGTATACAAAAGCTGCAGAACCACCAGCACAGTTTGGGTGGAGAGACCTATCAGCCACTCCCACATGTCCCCAGAGATGAACTTTCCCCAGCATCTCACCATTTTGGGGGTTGCTCAAGGATCTGAAGCCCCACGTGGCCTTCTCCTCACTGGCTCTCTTTCTCTGCCTCCTAGATTGAAGGCCGGATGACAGGGACTCCCAAGGAAAGTCCAAACCCCCCTAACCCCACTGGCCAGTGCCCCATCTGCCGGTGGAACCTGAAACACAAGTATGGCTATGAGGTGAGTCTACTCAGACACTCGGTTCTGCATGTCATGGAGGTCATGGTCCCTGGTTCACTTAAGCAGCATCCCCACTCCCCAACCCCAACCCCACCCGCCAGCCACTGCATCTCATGGAGCCACCAAAGACAGGAGCATTTTGTTCAATGGCTCTCAACCCTGGCTGTGCCAGGGAGCTTAAAAAAAAAAAAAAAAAAACAGCCCCGCCCCAGACACTGATTCCATTGGTCTGGGGTGGAGCCTAGCCATCATGATTTTTTAAAGCTCCCAGGGTGATCCTAATGTGTAGCCAGGGTTGAGAGTCACTAACTTAGATCATGGTCTGGTTGCATGCAGTTCAGACCACCAGGGCCCTGTAACCCAGTCTTGCAGGGCGTGTTCCCAAGGGGATGAAATCAGAATCTAGATTTGACTTTTTGCCTTTTCTTAGGAGGGTATATTTGGAGAGTCCTCACTATGCTCTGGGGACACATTACTGTCTCTTTCCATACGAAGCTATAAAGGCTCCTGTTTGCTCCAGGTCTTCTAGAGCTGTTGTCTCCATGGAAAGGTGATAATGGTGAATAACAACAAGATGTAACCCGCACTGAGTGCAGGCTCCATGTCAGGCACTGTTGTAAGCATTTACATGTCTTAATTCACTTAGCTTTCACAATATCCCTGTGAAATAGGTATTTTTTTCACCCTTGTTTTCTAGATGAGGAAATTCGAGGCATGGAAAAGTTGGTGAATTTGCCTCAGTTCACCCAGCTAGTATCAGAGCCAGGATATAAACTCTAGGGATACAAAACCCAGGCAGAGCCTACTATCCTGACTGCTGTTCGCCATCCTCTCTAGAAACAGGGAGGTCTTGGGGGAAGGGACGCAGCCCTAGAAAAATCCATACTTGTCCTTCAGAGTTCTGTTGGTGACATTAAGCACCCTATTTTTAGCCTTCAGGTGATTCAGGCTCTGGGCCAATTTGACCTGCAAGTTGTCCCTGTGCCCCTCTGTGGAATGGGATGACTAAGGGCAGAGATCCCGGTCAGGTGGTAAGAGCAGGAGAGGCCACATGCCCATGGGATCTGAACAGAATGACCCGACTAATCTCCTGGGCCGGGAGCCTTGGCTCTGGGCCACCCAGCAGGGAGGGGGGCTCCTTTCACTCTGCCCCGGGCCCTTCTGCTCATAACTGCCTGAAGTAATCGGAAGCCTGCAGGTCACAGAGCAGTGTTGACAGCTTCTTGTGACATGAAGTTAGTGGGGTTGTGTCCATACTTAGAATCCCAGCTGAAAATGGGGAAGTGAAGCCCACACCTGCCTAACCACCATGGGGCACTCTTTCTACCAGCCGTTTCCAGGAAATGGATTTGGCTGTGTTTATCCAGCAGAAGAAATCCAATCCCCTCCGAGGTAAAGGCTAAAGTTGTTTTCCTTTTACCCCTTTCCACTCAGGACAATGTTAGCCTGAGCTGCACAAAGCTGTCGGCTTGCTTGGCAGCCTGCAGTGGGGGGCTGGGGCTGTGGGCCCAGTTTATTAGTCCTGGATAATCTAATCCAAGTTCTTTTCACCAGATTCTAAAGATTACAGGGGTGGGAATTGGGGGCTCGGGTCCCTGAGGAGCTGTCCAGTGATTAAAACAAATCTGCGGTTATACAGCGAGGCGCCTGCCAGGGCAGCAAGTCCGTTTGTGGAACATGACTGCTGAGACTGGCATGCCAGGCCCCTCAGGTGGGCGGGGCTGCCATCTCCATCGGGAAGTAATAGCCTTTTATTTAACCCCCTCAGCCACCCTATGAAAGTTGGAAGGGGAACTCAACTCTGGTCTTGATTTTGGCTCTGTTTGTCCTTGTTTCCTTCACTTGTCCAAAGCGGTCTCACAGTCCAAAGGAAGCCTGAGGATCCATTCACATCTGCTCACAGGGGGCTTAAGAAGATGTGGCATTCAACTTCACAACCCTCGTCCCCTCCCACTCGGCTCATATGCTGCCTCACACTTCCAAGGGAAGAGCATAGGTTGGAGGGGTGGTCTGTGTGTATTCTGGTCCCATGGCATGTAGGCTTTGGGGTAGATATGGTACCCATTTTCCCACTTTGCCTCTTGTGTGTAAATCTGTGACGTGCCCCCTATCTCACCCAAGGAGAATAATAGACGTTTCATTACCAAAAAAGATGCTGCTGGTGCTCGAAAGATTAATGCACTTTTTTTTTTTTTTTAAAGAGCAAGCAGGGGAGGGCAGAGGGAGAGAGAAAATCTTAAGCAGGCTCCACGCTCAGCACAGAACCCAACATGGGGCTCAGTCTCACAAACCGTAAGATCATGACCTGAGCTGAATCCAGAGTCCAATGCTCAACAAATTGAGCCACCCAGGTGCCCCAAGATTAACCCTTCTTGAAGAGTTTGTTTTCTAATCTATCAAAGATTCTTACGGAGGAGCTGAGAGCCTTTGGAGTTGGTTATGGGTTGGAAAATCTTATCAAGTTGGGATTTAACTTTTGTTAGGGTAAAGGTGGAACAGTGTGCAAAGCTCTATATAGAAGGTGTGGTATCAGGTTGGTTCCTGAGGGAGACATCAACCCCCTGGAGTGCTGGGGTGGGACGGCCCCCCCCTGTAGGCCACAAGACCCTGGTTCCCTATATCAAACACCTACCAGCTGAGTGTCTGCAGTTTTCCCTTTCCACCAGGATGTTCTGCTGCTCAGTCAGTTCATCCGGCCTTGCGGGGGCATGCTGCCTCGAAGGATCACAGGCTTGTGCCAGGAAGAGCACCGCAAGATTGAGGAGTGTGTGAAGATGGCACACCGGGCAGGTAGAATGCCCTCTCGGGGCTAAGAGGGGCAGAGGGCTATAGGTGCTATCCCCCCGATCCCACCCCTCGCTGGCCACCCCATGTTCCAGCCCCTCCTGGAAGAGAAATGGACATCCAGAGTCTTCATTATACCCGCCACCTGGTGCCAACTTCCTGCCCCCCTGGGCTTTCCCTCTAGCACCCGAGAGCTGCAAAGGGAGCTACAAGACCATTCCACATGTGCTCTTGCTTCCACTCAGGTCTGTTCCCAAATCACAGGCCTCGGCTTCCTGAAGGATTTGTTCCGAAGAGCAAACCCCAGCTCAATCGGTAAGCAAACCTGGGTGTCAGCACCAGGAGCATTTGGCAGGCCCTCTGCTCTCACTGTATTCCACTGGGGAAGCCATTTACTGGAGCTCGTCCCACAGCTCTGAAAGCTAGAGGGGTGCTTGGCTGTCCGTTCCATCCCTCCCAGCATGAGCACCCACCGCCGCTGCGGTTGACGCCGTGCACACTTCTGTGAGCCTCCCCTGCTGGCCTCAGCCTCTCTCCTCTTCCCTCCCCAGCTGGGCACTTAGCATAGGGGCAAAGAGGGTAAGAAGGTCTGCTGGTTGGGCATTAGAATGTGCTAATCCCCTGTTTATGACATCATACTGAGTTGCTATGGGAATGTCAGAGCACTTCTACAAACTTCGGTATCCCAGCACTAGGGTTACTAAAGGGCAAAATGAGGCCTTAGAAATGGGAGGGCTCTTTGGGGTAGGGCCACTGTGCACGTCCAACACTACAGAGCTTTAGCATCCACATAGACCAGATTTTCAAATGGCGCTCCCTAGAGTCCTGCAGTTAACCTGCAAGGCTGTTCATGGCAGCCTGGGAGGTCCTGAGCTTATGTAGAGAGGAAGGCCCCTAGATCCTGGAATCAATCAGTCTGCCTTTCAGCCTAAGCAGGGTGGCCCCTTCTGATATAGAAACACATTCCTGTCTCACACTCCCAGACAGCTCCTTTACCATACTCATGTCTTCCTAGATCTGTAATACCCCCTTGTTGAGAGTAGATCTGGGTTTATAAAGTTGATTTTGGTCTTCCTTCTTGTGGCCCCCCCCCCCCCCATCAGCAGCCCCTGCCCTCCGCAGTCTGTCCAGCTGCTACTATAACTGCTGTCTGTAGGGGACCAAAGATGGTTGAAGCAGAGCAAGACACCGCACCCACAGCAAACCTCTAAGGCTGATCCCCAACAAAATGGCAGACACAGAGGGTGGGAGGCCAGGCAGCGGACTGGGGGTGCAGGGCCAGAGCTGGGTCTTCACTGACACCTCACCAGCACCCTGGCCCCATGCCCATCTCCACCTGTACCTCCCACGTTGCTAGCTGTGTCATTTGCCCGCAGCCCTGGGGGAGCAGATCATATTAACCTCTTCCTTTCCTGGACCATTTGGGGGTTGAGCCTACCCTCCCTTCTGACTTGTAAAGAGACAGCAGCCGGCCTGAGGACACAATCCATCCTGCCCTCAGGCCTTTGAAGCAAGGCCAGGCTCCCTCCCATATATCCGGTGTCCTTTAACGTGACACGGGATTGATGATGTGTGGGGGCTCTTGAGTTGCAAAAGGCCACTCTGGGGGGGTGGGGGGGAAGTCCTGACTACGAGGGAGTTTGATTCCCTTGCAAGGGACTTTATGATTCCATCCAGAGGTCCTTGAGCTGTCATATACTGGCCCAGGCTCTGCTGGGCTCTGGGGAGCTACACTTCCCTCTTCCCTGGCCCCTTCAGGAGAGATAGAAAGGAGCCTCAGTTCTTCCTAGAGCTGGAGTGTTCCCCAGAGAGCTAACTGGAGGCCACCTAGGCACTCCCCCCTGCCAGCTGGCTGTTCCATGTGGCACAGGCATCAGGCCCAGAGCTAGCCAAAGCCCAGCTTACCGCTGGTCTCTCCAGGGCAGGGGGAAAACGGCCTTAGGGTAGCAGCTTTGAAGAACCTGGTCAGCCTCAAGATATTCTGGGGTCCTTGATCCCAATGAGCATTCCTTTTGGGGAGCCTGTTCCCATACTACATCTCTTCACCCCTTCTGAAAACTGGGAGATGGCAGCTCGGGGACCTGCCGGGTGTTCCCCTCCCTTTACCTTTACTCTTCTGCTGTCCCAGCACCACCAGCCATAGACAGGCCATCCCTGGGCCCCACCTACTACACAAAAGTCTCCCTGATGGGGGCACTGACATTGACAGTATACTGGAGAGCCCTTCCCTCCCTGCCCATACTTGGAGTGTAGGCCAGCACTTCCCACAGCTTTTTACTTCCTCTCAGAGCTGATCCCTTTGCACGAGGCTAAGAGCAGGAAACCAAGGTCCGGGGGAGTTCAGCTGAAATGTATAAATCAGCAATCTTTTTTTTTTTTTTTTTTTCCAGTTTTATCCAAAAATTTTCAACCAAGGTGATTAATTTTTTTTTAATGAAAAAGTTTCTCATATGAGGGTCTCTAGAGGTGGCTGGGTTGAGCCCCAGCCTCGAGTGGAGGCAGGGGAGGAGCCTGGCTTTGCCATAGCTGAGCTTTCAGGACGAAGGGTGGGCCTCTCTGGACAAGATCCAGGTTTCATTCTGGATGGAGTAAACCCCAGTCCTAGCCGGCATGAGCCACTTTTCCGGGAACTGTCAGGGCCCTGGCCATCCCCAAAGGAGGCCAAAGGACTGTGGGCGGCAGCCATCTTTCCCCACCCCCCTCCTGCTTACAGGAACCTTCCTGGGCTAGGTCTGTGCCACAGGCCCTCACCCTTGGCTCCCATCATGGGTTGGGTGAGGGGCAAGGGTCCTACACCAGTATGGCTGCCCAGGGGAGCTCCCGGAAGGCTGGGTTGGCAGAGGGAGCCAAGTGGGGAAGAGGGAAGGATTCCTCCAGGCCTTACATCAGCCTCTCCTCTCCCCATGACTGAGGCCAGAGAGGAATGATCTGCTCTCTGGGCAACCTCTTCCCCCGCCTCCTCCCCCAGCAAGTATACACACAAACACTGACAACTCATAAAGATCAAGGGAGCGCGTGGCCCTGGGCTGCCTGACCCTGGCCACACACACTTGAGGCAGCAAGAGCCCAGCCCATCTGTTTACAGCACACTCAGTCATTGCTCCCAGGAAAAGCCCCTGCTCCTCAAGAAGAGAAACTGGTGAAAGGCTCTGGCCTGAGGAGACAGTACCCATTCTCCCAGCTCTAGCATGGGCCACTGCCCTCACAGCCACCTCCCTACCCTCCCTCCACAGGTACCTGACCCGCTGGTCTCCCCGCTCCGTCAAGCCCATCTATAATAAAGGCCGCCGCTGGAACAAAGTGCGCATGGCTGTGGGGTCACCCCTCCTGAAAGACAACATCTCCTACTCAAGAAAGCCTTTGGTGCTGTATCACTGACGGGGCAGAGCTTCCTGAGAACGTGACCAGAGCTCCTATACTCTGGCCCAGCTCCTCCAATGGGCACGGCAGGCACAGGAGGCAATGGACCAACTTCAGTGCCCTCACCCTGCCTGGTGACAGCACTGGGAGGGTGGCGGGGTCCCTGAGCAGCAGTTGTGGTCCTATAACTGGCAGTTCTCCCAAAAAAGAATATCATAAACCAGGCTCATGGACTCCACCACTGGTTATGTGTGCTCACTGCCTGGGAAGTGCAAGCGCCTTGAGCCCATTTCTAGCCAGTTACCAAACGTTGAGTCACTAATCCCTTGTGATAGGCCAAGATGGTTCCCTATGTTGACCTGTGTTGACCGCCTTCAGCTCTTCACCCTGCAGGGCTTCGAGGAAATAAGTTGAGCTGCCTTCCTCGGAAGGCTTCTGGCTGTCCCCTCCCCTCCCCCACTCCCAGCAGTTTCCACCCACCATCATCTTTCCATCTCTCTCTCTCCTCTCCTCTCTCTCTCTCCCCCTCCCTCGTTGGCACATTCCAGCCCTCTGCCACTTGCTCCAGAGCTGGGTCTCCCAGCGCAGTGGCCTCTCCTCAGAGCCTGGCCACCAGATGAAGGTGGAGGTGGGGAGAAGCAGCAAAACAGAACAGACAGAGCAAATCCACTGCAATTTATGAAAATAATGTTCAGACTCTACATAAACCCTCCAGGCTGACACCCCTGCCCCCCCTAGAGCATGAAGGGGAGGTCTATGTTCTTCTCACCGGTACCCACGTAGATGTAGCCACAGTTCTTGGTGCGGGGAGCATGGAAGAAGGTGAGGCCTGGCCAGAGCAGGCTGCGCAGCACCACCAGTGCGTTGCCCCTCTCCATCTGGATGCTCCAGGACCCTGGAAAGAAGCGGGCAGGAGGGGAGACCTTGGATGCCATGGAGCCAGAGCCCTACCCTGTGTGCAAAGGCCCTCAGTTCCTAGGCAGCCTGGCCTGGGTGCTAAGGTTCCGCTGGGAAAAGGGAAAACAATTTAATTATCTGGCGCTTTCCTCCTCCTGATTGCCTTTTAGCCATTTTGCTGCTCATTAAAACCACTTCCAGAGGGAGGGCAAAGGAAATGAAAAGAGGTGAAGCACACCCTAGCCCATTTTGTTCCTGTCAGCAAGTCTAGTTAAAGGTTGAGTGGGGGAGGAAGTGGAGTCTGCAGGCCGGGGAGATGGGGCCCAGCTCGGGGAGGCTTTCCCAGGCTTCCTCGCCCTATTTGAGAGGTAGTCACCAGTGGCCTGCAGTCCTGGTGCAGTCTGTCCTCTTAGCCACTTTGCTTTCTCTTCCGCAGCCCCAGAAGCCTCTGCTCCGGGACGGATTAGACCTGACCGGGGACGCACAGAAGTTGGGCTGTTTCGGGCCTCCCAGCTCAATAGCCCTTCCTGGCAGCTGGGAACCTGGGAGCCATGCTTGGCAGGAGGGGACTTGGGCTGCAGCTGATGAGCCTTTGTGTGTGCTGGGTTCTGCCCTGGATTTTTGCTCCCCAGACAGAAGCGGCCCAGCCCGGGGCTGAGTTGTGCAGCCATGAGGACTTGGCGGGAAGGGCCTGATCCAGCTCCAGAACCAAGGGAGGGAGCCCCTGTGTGGGAGGAAGGAGCCTGGGAAAATCGCCTCTGGATGCAGATCTGGAGCTTCTATTCCCCTGCGCACTGAGGCCTCTCCCCGGCCCAGCCACAGCTCTGCTCCGGGCCCTGCCAGAAAGGCAAATGCTTTGAAGGTTTTGGTGTTGGACCAGCCAGTGATGCACTGAGAGCTGCGCTGAGGCCTTCATCGGCTGCCAGCTCAGCCCGGCTGCTTGGCTCCCACCACCCCAGCTTCCCACAGGCCTCCTCCAGCCACGGCCCACCCTGGTCACTCCACACCCAACAGCCTCACGGCTCAGTCCGCACCCACCAGGGGCCACCCTGCGTCTGAGAGACCTGGCCACCGGGAGCCCCTGGGCCCAACGGCGGCTCAACCCCGCTCAGGGGGCCATCACCTTCCCCAGGTCAAAGCCAGAGCTTTCCCCGGGTGCATGTAGGTCAGCTGGCACAGGCCTGCTCAGGAGAGGCCGCCGGCTCAGAGCCCAGCTGAGCACTGCAGCAGCCTGCGCCAGGTGCCACCGCCCCTTCAGGAGAAGGTGAAGTAGGAGCCACAGTGTGGGCTTCACTCCACTCCCCCAAGCCCACACGGTGCTGGCCAGCGGCGTCGAGAAGGAAGAGGGCCCCTGGGTTACCAGCCCCGACTGGGGCACTGGCTGGCCAGAAAAGGGGGTAGTAGTTCCCCTAGCTCCTACAACTTTCCTGTCTGGGCACCTGAGGTTCTCTGCCTCCCAGACCTGCCCTCAGAGTTCGAGAGGCCCTAGCCTGCTGCTTTCCCAGTCACTCATTACAGAAAACAGGTTGCCTGAGGGTAATGAGAGCAAGGGTGTGACAGAACAAAGTGTCCCAGTGCACCGTATTCAGCTTTTGGCCAGAAGCACAGACCCCAGGAAGGTACGTTCCCTAACCACCCCCCCACCCAATCCAGTCACACACAGTACCCAGAGCATCATCTGGCGACAGTCCCACAGCTTTCTTGAGCTGAAAAGGGTCAGGCTCTGCCTCACTTGTCTCTGCCCACACAGGGGGGCAGCTTAACAGCCTGCCTGAGCCAAATGCCCTGGAGAAATGAAATCCTGGAGTCCCCCAGCCTAGACTGCTCTCAGTTCACAGTTGCCAGCCCTTTGACACACCCTGGCAGGGGCCGGCTCCTGACCTTCCCTTGCACAAGGCTGCCCACCTACAGTTTGGTCCCCTACCTCCTGCTCCCCAGTAGATGAAGGGGCCCCACCCCCACCAAGAGCAAGGGGAAAGATGGCAGGGATGCTAGAGAGATGCAGTGCCCCCACTGGGGTAAGGGGGCAGTGCCAAGCAGGCTGCAGGGTGCTGATGGAGAACGGAAGTGGCGTGTGAGGGCCCGGCCAGCCAACAGCACTGCCTCCCTCCCTCCCTTGCATTCCTGTCACACTCCTGTCCTCCTTGTCCCTGGCTCAGCTGGTCGCCCAGGAAACACAGACTCTCAACGTGCCAGGAGTCACGTAGCGTCTACCTGGAGAGCCAGGCACTTGCTGTCACCTTCACCCACTTTTATTGCAAATGCTGGGAAGGTTGGACCCAGCCACTGCCACCATGTCCTCTCAGACTCCAGAGGAAGCAGCCTCCTGTGGTCCTGGTCTCTCCCAAGTCCCCAAAACGCGCGTCCTGCTCCCTGGCAGCCAGCCAGTCCTCTACAAGCTGTTTTTTGAGGATGTGTCAGGGGGGCAAGTTAGTAAATCAGGAATGGAGCCTCTTGGCAGGAAGTCCTCCTGGGTTGCCCCAGGGTCAGGGGTCTCACTTTGCTAGTGGAAGCCTCAGTCTAGGGTACGTGTCATAATTACATTCTCCTGCCCTCCTGGAAAAAAGGGTAGCAAAGCTCTGAGATTACATTTGAAGGGGAGAGTGGGCCAGACTAGGGAACAGGGCTCTCCAGCCACAGCAGATGGTTTTAAACTTTCTCCTCAAATCAGCCCCACGCTTCTCACACACACAGAAATAGCCATGGGTCCCTTTTCTCAGAGCAGCCGCCCCCCCCCCCCCCCCACCAGGACCACAAGTTATGGGCGAGCCCCCTGGTCCGGAAGCACCCGTCAGCCAGGCTTCCAAGGGACTGGGTGGAAGGAGCCACCTGCACACACACCCCCAAGAGAAAGCTGATCTGGGCACTGTCTTCCTCACCTGTCTGCAGCATTCCTGACTCCTGTCCCCTGCCTCCTCCCCAACCAAGGCCACATTTGAAAGGTAGTTCTCCTGGCAGGCAGGCATCTTGCTGCCCTCTGCTGCCTGAACTGGGCGTTGCTGCCTGGCTCACCAGTGCTGGAGCCCAAGCGGTCCGGCACCTGGCAGTTTCCTGTGGGCTCCAGCCTTCAAGTGGGGTAAGGAGAGGAGCCCTGCTCCCCAGGGCACCGGTGACCTTTTGTGTGAGGCACCTTCTATTTTACATTTTCACTACCCATCCAGTTTCATTTGATCTTTCAAAACTCTGCGAGGCAAAGACGGTGTCGTCTTGGTCACGACGGCATCCTGCAGCCTGGCACACGGCACCTGCTCAGTGGCTATCTGCTTAGTGAAAGGTTAAGGAGCGCTGAACGGCAGAGTGCTGCCGAGAAGTCTGGCCTGACCTGGTGCTCCATCTGTCCCACCTGACTGCAGCCCAAGTTCCGAGAACTCTCGGCTGCTGCCCTTCACGCACAAGGAAGAAGGCTGCCCCCAAAGCTACCCACTCCCACAAAACTCTGCAGACCCCAGGGCACAGCAGGACAGCCAGGCAGGGTAGTGGTGGCACCAGGCAACGTCCCTCCCTCCCCATCCTCTCTTCAGCCAGGGCTTGCCCAGGAACAAGCTGCTGAGCTGGCCCTACCTCCACAGGCACAGAGAGCAGGAGTCCTGGCGACAGGCCCAACCTAAACCATACCTGCTAACAGGTGACAGAGTCCCCTAAATAGTCACCTCAGTCCCAGAAAGGAAACTGATCCTACCTGGGCAGAAAGCGACTGCCCAAATCCATTCCTGCAGCCAGTGCTGATGTCCCAGGGAAGAACTCCTGGGCCCCACTTAGCAGCCAGGCCCTGTGGCCACTATCTGCTTTGCAGACAGCCTCCCAGCACCCTCTCCTCCCTCCCTGGCAGGTAAGGGAGTCTGGGAGCAAAATCAGAGTGTCTGCTTTTCCCCTGACCACCCACACTTCCACCCCCCACACCATGGGCCCCTTTCTAAGCTCCGGGAGGTTTGACTCGGGTACCCCCATGTGGCAGTGGCCAGAGTGGCCATTCCTTGCTGGCAGCCCTTACCCACTTGGGACCATCACTGGCCCCTGGGGTGCTTCAGTAGCCATGAAATGGCCTCCAGATCCTTGTGTGGCCCTATTTCATCCCTCCATGCACCAGTGCCTTATTGTCACAGACCTGTTCATGAGCCGCTGGCAGCTCCTGCTGCCTTGCCCTAGGCCTCCTACCCCTTGGCCTTCTCGATCCTCCCTGGCCTGCCCCAACTCCCCTCTAAGGCCTTTTTGCTGCTCAAAATAGCACTAATAGAATTCCTGATTTTCATTTGAGTCCCTACTGTGTGTGAGGCACTGCTATAGCATTTTGTGTGCGCACTAACTGAGTTCTCACGACAACCCAATGAGGTAGAAAAGGTCAGTATTCCCTTGGGGGAATGAGGAAATGGAGGCACGGGGAGACTGAGGAGCTTGCCCGAGGTTACACAGCGAGTAAGTGGCAGATTCGGAATCCCAGCCCAGAGCCCTTGCCTCTGCCATCCCACTCTCACCCTGACTGGGAGTGGCCGTGGCTCCTCAGAAGTGTTTCCCCTGTGTGGTGGGCGTGGGTGTTGTCTTGCTGTTCCCACTACCCGCTTAGAAGGAAACACTAATCTGCTTGACACCACAGTTCATGCCAGAGGCCTGGAGTCTAAGGCTCTAACATTTGCTGTGTCGTGGACTTTAGCCCTGTTTCTTCACCTGTAAAATGGGGATAACAACGGTCTCTACCTCCCAGGTTGGCTGTGACGATAAGGGATGGAGAGGGCTGAGTGTAACGCCTGGCACACAAGTAGTGCCGTTGCTTTTATGCATCGTCATTACTATCCTTATCGCTGTCCCTAGCATTGCCATCATCAACAGCAGGTCCCCCCGGTTGGAGAAACACCAAACACGGGGAGGAAAAGAGGCAGGGGTGCTGCATCAGCACCTTGAGTCTGGCCCCCAGTTGCCCAGAGCCTGGCAACTGTCTTGGGCTAGGGCATCCGAGCAAGAGCGTCTTCCCAGGGCTTGTGAAGCTCAGAGGAAGGAAATGGGGTCTCTGTGACCCCATCCCCCAAACTCTGGGTGTGTGCCTGGGCCAGGTGGGCCCTGAAGAACAGGAAGACCTCGGAGGCTGCACGTCTTAAGATTAAAAAGTACCACACACATAGCAGGAAGCAAATGTACAGAACTCATTTCCTTAGCAGGTGGTTTGCCCTTCGGTCGGTCAGCAGCCACTCACGGAGCACCAGCTATGTGACAAGCACCGGATCTAACCGCAAAACTTACAACAGAGATGGATGTGTGGCTGGTATTTTCAGGGATCTTTTCAGAGATGGTTGGGGGAGGATTCCCAACCTGCCTCCTTCAAGACCAATAATGGAAATCAGAAGAGGCACCGAGGGACTTCCTTTCTGTGGAAGACAGTACTTCCTTTTGTCTGCAGACACGTACCGTCTGTTTATTATGAGCTGAGCCTGTATTGGGCCCTGGGGAAGCCCCCACCCTCAAGGACCTCCAGTGAGCCACCCGTTCCCACTCAGGCCCTTGGTTCCAATCTCAGAGGAGAATGGCAGATAGCATGGCCCACTGCTCTGACCTGGGGGCGGACCCAATGTCCTCAAGGCTATTACCTTTGGGGATGTCATGCTCTAAGGAGTCCATGAAGTCCAGGGAGGGATCCAGGTCAGCCTTCTCAAGCAAGGTCTTGTTCTTCAGCTGAACAGGCTCCCTGAAGTGGAAGTAGGAACTGAGCTTCTTGGCTTCAGACAAGGAGAGTCCTAAAAGAAGGTGGTATGGTCAGCCCCAAACCACACAGCACCCCCTTTCTCCACGCACAGGGACCACATGGAGGGGCCTGCAAACGACTCAGTCAGAGACTGACCGAGAACTAAAGGGAGAAAAAGGAGTAGTGTTCTGTCAGCCAAAGCTTGGCCCAGGCCCTGCAATGAGGAGAGATCAAGGAGGAAGAAGGTGGGAAAGGCAGGGAGCCCAGACCCACGCAAAGCCTGGGACCCAGGTAGGAGAACCCTCAGGCAGAAAAGAGTGGGGTCCAGTGACTGGGCAGCCCATGCCAACCACCGATGCCAGGCCATTGGGCACATCTTTCCAAGTGATATGGCCAGAGCTGTTCTTTCTCTGAGGAAGTGAACAGTTTCCCCAGAATTCTCAGAATGTTTCCGACTATGCTTGGAAAGAGATGCTTTCCTGCCCTTGAGAGGGGCCCTGGAGAACTCACCTTCAAAAGTCCGATTGACATGGACAGGTCCAAAAGGGGTCTTAAAAAGGGCTCCTCGGGGGATGATAGCCACAGCCTTGTCAATCTGGTCGATGATAGACACCAAGCGGGTCTCTTCCTTGATCTGGACCTAAGGAGACGGGATGAGCCATCCTGCCAGAGTACTGTGCCCACTCACCACTGGTGCAAAGGCCCTCTGTATGACCATCTGACCTGGGTCACCACAGTGTAATGCCAACTCCATGGAAAATCATGCTGGGCAAGCCCTCGCCTTCCCTCCGCCCAAGATTTTCTTCCGTTCTTCCTTCCTTCCTTCCCTCCCTCCCTCTTTTTTAAATTGTTAATACAGACTGGTCGTGCAATATTCAAAACTACTATAAAAAAGTAGTCTCTCTTGCCCCATCCCTAGCCCCCCAACTGCCTTCACTGGAAACAACCACCATTAACAGCTTCTTATATTCTCTTCCAGAAACATATCATATTTAAATGTTCTTATTTTGCCTTCTTAAAATACAAAAGCAATCATGCTTGTTGTAGAATATTAGGTAACATAGAAATCATTTATTAAATACTTAAAGGAGGGGTGCCTGACTGGCTCAGTCGTTAACCAGCCAACTCTTGGTTTCTTTTGGCTCAGTTCATGATCTTGTGGTTCATGAGTTCAAGCCCCACATCAGACTCTGGGCTGATGGTGCAGAGCCTGCTTGGGATTCTCTCTCTCCCTCTCTCTGTGCCCCTCCCAACTCTCTCTCTCTTCTCTCTCTCAAAATAATAAACTTTAAAAAATAAATAAAATACTTGAATTAAAACCACTTAAAATCCCACCTCCTAAAGAGAATCACTAATAACATATTGGTATATACATATGCATATACATATACACACACACACATATATATATATAACAAAATTAGAGTCACAGTTCATATTGTTTCAGATCCTGCTCTTTAAATTAACATTATTTCTCAAGCATCACCTCATATTATAACATTTTTATGCAGATGAAATTTGGTTACAATCAATATCAAGGGCCACCCTGAATAAAAGGACTTCATAGAGGTGTCTGTGGGAAAAGCAGCACTTGACAGGGAAAATGTGTCACCAGGGACCCTGAGAGTCACTCAGCCACCTATTTCCCATGAGCTGCCAACAAGAAATTTTATAAATTAGATAGGAACTAAGACTCAGTATGTGGCCAGGCCAGGGGCTTCAACTGTGTCACCTCATGTAATATGCACAAGCCTACAAAGTAGTTATAATTATCCCAATTTTACAGGAATAAGACTCAGGGGGGTTAAGTTTGTCAGGGGGAAAGGGGAAGAGGAGTGGGGATGCCAGGTGAGGCATCACAGGCCTAGACCTAGACTTTTGGTATCATCCAGATTCAAGGGCAAAGACTGTGTTTTGAATTCCAGGTTTGTCGAGTTTCAATATGTTGAGCTCCTTATGTTTTGACCTAGCAATTCCATTTGTAGGAATTGAACCTTCAGACAGCATGCACATAAAATGGAAATGACGTTATGTACAAGGTCATTCACTGTGCCCCTGCTTGTCAGAGCTAAAACTTGAAGACCTGCATTTCATGATTAAGACTCGTGAAATTTGGTACATTCATGCAATGGTAAAAAGAATGGGGAGGCTCTTTAGAGCACTGACATAGAAAGCCCCCAAAATATATTAGGTAAAAAAAAAGCAAGGTGCAGAGCTGTGTTCATAATATGCTGCCACTTGTTTTCTCTTAAGATAAACAGAGAATATGTAGAGGTAAGGTATTTGCCGAGGCTTGTATTTGCATAAAGTGCCTCGGAAGTTGAGCTTCTGAAACTTTAACGTGTATTCGAATCCCCTTGGAATGTGTTAAAATTCAGATCCTGATCCCAGCCCAAGATTGTACATTCCTAACTCGCAAGGCATGGTGATGCTTCTGATCCAGACTGCAATTTGTGTAGCAAGATTGGGACACGCGTGCACATACACATAAAATGGTTACATTGATGCCCCCCCTCTCCCAGAAAGTGGGCCTGGGTGACCGGTAGACAGGGACGAGAGGGACATTTTCGCTAAATTCCTTTTTGTGTCTTTGAATTTCGAACCATGTGGATATATTATCTAGAAAAATAAAAACATATAAAAAGATACAAGAGGCTGTGCACATCCCAGTGCCCCAGAGCGCAACACAGACCCCCCTCTCCCCGCCCCTGCCCAGAGCCAGGTGGCTGACAGAGTGGCTCATCCACTCTGCCCCGTGTCGCTCAGGAGCTGAGTGGGGTTATGCTGATGCCCCCACAATTTCTATTGGGCTGGGTTTTGGATAGCCCAGGCTTTCTTTGTCCTCCTCCTCTTGTCTTCACTTACCACCACTTCCTCTTCAAAGACCTTTCCGCCCTCGTTTATCTTCTGCAGCTCAGTGTGTTCATACTCATGTGAGGGGTCCCCCATGAAGCGGCCCTTCACCACAGACGTCTGTGCCATCATCTCCTCCGTGGCAGGGGGCAAGAGGCTCCACTCCATGCAGTTCAGGCTGCCAACAACATCCCCACGGACCTGGTTCCCAACTACTCCTCTCACTCAGGCTTCCTGCCACTGCCCCTTCTCTTGAGGGATGAAGCTCAAAAAAAAGGTCAGTCACAGCTCTCCCCTTGGAAGGTGTACCCCACCCCCACTTGTGATGCAAATTCCATTTTATTTTGTAAAAGTTCACAAAAGCTTCATGTATGCCAAAATTCCAAGAACTTCTTCCTAGATATCTGCACTGTAAGATTCCTGATGAGTTTCTAGAACCTCAATTACAGGCAACTCCGCTTTGCTGAACCCCAAATTCATGCTCAGCCTGCCTACTGAACCAACAGCATGGCCGTCTTCCCGCATTTCTCAGGGAAGCCAGCTCAGGCCACAGGGCCCATCCTCTGAGGTCTCCAGCGCTGACCAGCCAGACGCTTCTTTCCCCTCCCACCAGGAGAGGGCATCCTCCCCTCCACTCTAACCCACTTGGCCTGTGTCGCAGGCTGCTCATCTTTCTGCCCTTCCCTCTCTGCTGGCTCCTTTTTCAACATCAAAACTTCTCAGCTTCCCAAATCAACACCCCCCAAGTCCATGGCCTGCTAAAAAATATCCTCTTCCTGTCCCCCTCTCCTCTCTCTCCAGCTCTGAATAATAATCTCAGAACAGGGGTGCCTGGCTGGCTCAGTCCGTAGAGTATATGCTACTTGATGTCAGAGTCATGAGTTCAAGCCCCACGTTGGATGGGAGGCCTACTTAAAAAAAAAAAACAAAAACAAAAAAAACAAAAAACACCTCAGGGGCACGTTGGTGGCTCAGCCGGTTGAGCATCTGACTCCTATTTTTGGCTTAGGTCATGATCCTGGGGTTGTGGGATTAAGTCTACTTGGGATTCTTTCTTTCTCCCTCTGCCCCTCTCCCCCATGCTCGCTCTCTAAATAAATATCCCAAAACAACTTGCTCTGTGAAAGCCTTTCTTCCCCTCCCCTTCACTCGGCCCACTACATGGTCATTTCTGCCCCCACCATCCCCAAAAAATGGCTTAGGAGGTCATTCATGGGACCTAAAAACCAACAAATGCATTCCATTTCTGTTTCCTTTGACATCTCCCTTCTCCCTCCTTCACTGCCCTAAATATTCCCAGGGATCTATTCTTGCCCCCCTTTTTCTCTCTGCAGGCTGGCCCACCGGACTCTTAAGAGAGTTAGGTACTGTCTAGTTGGTATCCAGAATCCAACCACCTCCTACCACTCCACTGTTCCCCACTGGTCCAAGTCCCTATCTACTCTTACCTAGATATTACAGTAGCCTCCTAACTGGTCTCCCCAATTCCATACCTGCTCCCCTTTCAGTCTCATTCCCACCCAACTGCTAGATCATGTCTCTGTGCACAAGCTTCCCACACTTCCCATGAAGCCCACTCCTTGCAATGCCCACAATGCCCTGCAAGATTGTCCTCGGTCCCTTACCTCTCTGACCTCATGTCTTACAATGCTCCTGCTCACTTACTCCTCTCCAGCCGCACTAGCTTCTATGGGGTTCCACCAACACTAAACACACATCTGCCTTGAGCCCTTTTCACTTGCCTGGAATTCTCTTCCTTCAGATAAACACATAGCTCACTTTCTCAGTTGCTTCAGGACTCTTCACAAATGTTACCTTATCAGAGAGACTGTCTCTGACCACCCTATTTAAAACAGTACCCCATCCTGTATTCTCTATTCCTCTCGGCACTGCGCACCAGCAGACATGCAATGTATGTGTGTTTAAATATTATTACACACACACACACACTATAATGTAAACTCTATAAAGGTAAGGACTTTGTCTCATTTACTACTGAATTCCTGGTGCCTAGATCAATGCCTGGCACATAGTAGGTGCTGAAGAGATAAAAATCTTATGGAACAAAATGAGTCCCAAATCTTTATCTTCAGTCCAGATTTTTTTATCTGGACTTCAGCTTTGTACTTTAATATGCCTCCTTATGACCCTGCTCCCCAGTCACCTCATATCAAGTTCACTGGGGCTTCCCTAGTCCTACTTCCAGATTTCTGTCCCTGTGGGTGGCACCAGCACTTACCCAACTGCCTTAGCTGGAAGGAGGGCCAACCTTGACCTCTTCTTCACCTGCCCCATTCAGACCCAAGTCCTGACAGTGCTACCGTCTACATCTTTCTCACCCATCTCCTCCCCTATTCCCTCAGCTACCTCTTCCTTTCAGTCTCCTTCATCCGGACACTGCAACACACTCCTGAATGCTCACCCACTTCCAGGCTGGCATGCCCACCCAGATATAAACAGGCTCTTGTTCCTTAAGGCCCCTCAATGGCTCCCCATAGCCTACAAACAAAGTTCAACCACCGCCTCCCTGAGCCTCTCCATCCAGTCTGCATAAACACCCTTGCCCGCCACTATCATGTTTACCTACCTGCTGTTCTCCCAAACACTCCAAGTCCATTGCAGCCAAGATTGCAGAACCATTCCCTCTAACTGACATGCCTTTCCCTCACACCTTCCTGAGGAACTCATCAGCTTTCAGATCTCAACAGATCTCTTACTCCCTTAGCAGTCTTATTTAATTGCTGTCTAGGAGGCCTTGGTCCCCCTTTGTATACATTTCTGTTCAGGTGTTAACACACTTTGCTGTAATTGCAGGGTTATGTGTCAGTCTTCCTTCCTAGGATGTGAATAACTTGGAGACTGGTGAGACTTGGCCATCTTTGTAACCCTGTCTACACAGAACGCATCCAATCAATGTTGCATTGATGCACGACAGATACATGAAGTCTCCCAACTCCCTGCGGCCTGAAAGGGTTGTTCTGTAAGGTGGTGAGCTTCCCAGCATCGCTGCAGGTAGTCAAGACTGGCAGGATGGCCCTGTATGGTAGCGTCCAGTGAATTTTCCCCAGTTTGATATCCCTCTTCTACTATTCTGCATTGGTTCTCTACTTCCTAGACTGCCTCCTTTTGTGAGCCAACTCCTACTCCACCAAAGATGCTCCTGCATCCCCTTCTAAACAGCACCTCATTACCCTCCAGGACTTCTAACCCTTTCCAAACTGCCCTCAATACCAGGACGTACCTAGCGTCCACTCCGGGTCTCCATTGTCCAGGAGCTTTCACCTTGCTCTGCCTACGTTCTTAGCCCGGCCTCTATTATAAACCCACCAGCCTCCAAACTGTTCTCCTCCCCCTGTCCCGCCCCTGCTCTGCGCTGTTCTCATGCCCCCCACCCCCACCCCACCTTGCCCTATAGGCCTCGCTCCTTTCGATTCCATCCACACCCACCCCATCCCAGCCTCCTAGTGGCGCCCCCTTCAGTAGCCCGGGGCCTCTGCCTCCACCTGTAGAGGGTCTTGCGTGGTGCGAGCTGGTCCTCACTCAGGCCCTGCGCGATGTAATAATCGGCGACAAGGCCGAGGATGCGGCCCCAGAAGAGGACCCGATCATAGCGGTAGTCGCGTTTCACCAGCAGAAGAGAGGTAAGTAGAGAGGCCCGACGGTCCGGGCTGAGGCCCTGCCCACTGCCGGACGCCAGCTCCAGCGACAGCAGGAGGCTCTCTGCGTCCATAGTGCCCAAGGCTCGGCTCAACGCCTGCCAGGTTGCTAGGAGAAGCTGTCTCCGTGGAGACCAAAGCCCTGCCCTCCGTAGGGCAGTAAGGATTCCACTCACCGTCTGTGGGCCCCGCCCTCTTAGAGCCTCAGGCCAGCCCTGCTCCCCACCCAGCCCTTCAGAAAAGCTGGGTCGCACACTAGCTCCCATACTTTCCTTCTTGCGTTGGGGACCTCATGTGTTCAGCTGTGACAGTAATGGCGTAGTTTCCCCTAACATAGGTAGGCTACAGTGTGGGATTGAAGGTCCCCAGTTCCATAGATATTTTTGCCTTTCCCTGAGCCCTTCAAATAGTTGACATTTATTGAGTCCTCATTCTATATGGAATGGGGGCTCGGGAAAAAAACAGAACAGTGACATTAGCCGTATTATTTCACTCCAGTTGTGTCCCTTCTTAGCCTCAGAATTGTGTAAAGAATTTGCGATCCTCCTGGCTCTAAAAGTCTAAGAATCTGGAGCACCTACGTGGCTCAGTGGGTTAAGCACCCAACTCTTGATTTCCACTCAGGTCATGATCTCGCAGTTTGTGAGTTCAAGCCCCCCATTCCGCTCAGTGCTCACAGCGCAGAGCCTATTTCGGATCCTCTGTCTCCCGCTTTCTGCCCCTCCCCTGTGCATGCTCTCTCCCTCAAAAATAAACAAACATTGAAATAATAAAAAAGTCTAGGGATCTAAGATAATTAATCCCCCTGCCCCCACCCTCAAGCCCTACAGAATGGGGTCCATCGTTCCATTCTCTTCAGTCTTCATGAGATGTCTATTTACTCCTTCCATAGGACTATTCCACCCAACTGACAAATGGAAACCTAGGCACTGGGGCAAGGTACAGAGCTACACCTTGGGAAAACAGGATGTGAAGAGAAATACAAAAAGGATGACATTTACAAAAAGGATGACATCACTTGCCACCTACATTTAGCTATCTCGGGCACCACAACAGTTGCCTTTAGGCCCAAATGGTAGCAACACATGAAAGGCCAGAACCCCACTGCAGCTGGGGCTCTTCACTCCCTGGGCTAGAGAGACTACTTCACACCCACCTCTGGAGTCCCCAGCCAAGGTCAAACAGATGAACAGATGCCTACAGCAAGCTTGCTGTCAGCGAAGGAGATTGGACTTGTTAATATTAACTGATCTCATTTCTGGATTCCTTTGGAGAGGACTCATGGAATTAGAATGACCTGAGCCCCAGTGCCAAGCCAAGAGAGAAATAAGTGTCTAAATTACCCAGATAATTACTTTGTTTTGATTATCTGGACATTGTTTATAAAGACTTTTAAAATTTGAGGGAGCTGATGGTCTAATGTGTCTTCCATCTCAAAAAACAATTTGTAACTCCCCTGTTGAACACTCTCCCTCTGCTCAGACACTTTGGTCTATCCATTCCCAAGTGGGAGGTATGGCCCCGTTCCTTTTGTAAGGCAACATCCTCAGATAGAAAACTAGCAGAAATTCTAACTGGTGAAATAGGCTTCAATTGGTCATAGCCCTGAAAGTAACTCAGACCTTTTGTTCTCATTGATTCCAGATTTACTTACCACTTATTAATGGCAGGTGCCTTGTCAGGAACCATTGTGAAGCCAGAAAAGGAAGTCCTGAGGCCTTCCGATGCTAGCACTTTTGGCAGACTGAATCAGGTTAACTATTTCAGAGTAAGACCACACAGTACTAAGCCTCTGGAGCCAAGTGGACTGGGTTAGAATCCAGGTTTCACCACGTAGGCAAGTTGTTCAATTTCCCCAAGCCTCATCTATAAACTGGGAACAATACGTACTATGGAAGGTTGTTACATGAGATAATGTATGTAAAGTGCTTAAAATGTAATATACAATATAAACTATTTTTTTCTTAAAAGACAAAAACATTCTTCTTAAAAATAAAAAATAGTAAATATTTATATTGTCCCCATTTACACACACACACACACACACACACACACACACACACACACACACCCCTACCTACCTATCTCCAACACCAGCAAGGTAAGGATTCTGTCTTCAATTCGCTTCCAAGAAATAAGCAGGTGTTCTCAGGAACTAAGAGCATCAGTGCTTAGCAGTCAGGACACCATCAAGCCGGAGAGAACAGCAAGGATCAGGAGGGCCAATTCAGAGGTGCAGCTGAGGAGGAACTGCCACAGGCAGGAGAGTGGGGTTTGCCTAAGGACAATACTGCCAACAGTAACTGCCAGCAGTGACCACACAGCTGCAATGGAGACAGGCTAGGCAGAATCCCCAAAAGGCCATTTGGCCTCAGGAGCAGATCCCACAGGCTTTACAAAGACTCTCTCTTAGCCCAGTCTCTCAGCCCCCTCCCTTCCCCTGTGTGACCTGGGGCACACATACTTTAATGATCACAAATACCAGTATGTGACAAGGAAAAAATGCCAGGCTAGGAGTCAGCTGATGAGGACTCTAGTCCCAACTCTGACATCAAAGTGTTATAGAACTTTGGCCAAGTCACTTAACTTCCCAGATCGGCCTGGGGCTGATAAAGAGAAAGAACTGCAGTCGAAAAAATCCTAGAAGCCCTGGAGCATAAGAGACCAAGGAGAAAGATAAAATATTCCATCTGAACCCTGGAAATCTTTAAAACAAGAGTCTCAGATAATTTAATATGGATCCATTCATTTTTACATTTAAGTTCATTATGTCCCTGGTAAAAATTCTGAAAGGCCACAGCAAAAAGCCACTTCCGTAAGAGTGTCTGTCTATGGACTCATACTTGTTTTCCATCCCTGAACAGAAATGCCTCACCCAGCACCTTCTGGGAAAATCAACCTTTGATTCAAAGAGATGTTGTTCAATGATAATTATGACAGCCGCAGCCATACAATCAGCCCACCAGGAAGTCTGAGGAAGGGAGGCAGGCAGCCGGAAGAACAAAACATTCCTCTCACCAGGAAACAACTCTAGCTCTAAGCAAAAGATGGGTGACCTGGTGCCAGAGGGGGGAAGATAACTGAAGCCATTGTGTTCATGATTAAGAAGCATCCCCATTCACTCATGGAAGCCTTTAAGTGTCACTGGTGCCTGGAACCAAACGTAGTCCTCCCAGGCTGTGGTTGGGACAGAGGGCCTGCCACAGGACAGGGTCACAGTCAGTTTGTGACCCCGGGTAGGCACTCGGTAGTTGAGC
Organism: Herpailurus yagouaroundi; assembly: GCF_014898765.1. NCBI lineage: Eukaryota > Metazoa > Chordata > Mammalia > Carnivora > Felidae > Herpailurus > Herpailurus yagouaroundi. The sequence continues at coordinate 9,992,664 of NW_024412394.1, read as the reverse complement.
TTGGGTTGAAACCAATCTTCTCCACAGTCACGGTGCCCCTGTGCCATGACAATGGTGCCCATGAGTGGAGGAGCCTGTAGCTCACTGAAGGCATCAGCCATGAAAATGGCTCGGAAGAGACGGCGCAAACAAGCTGCTGTGCTCAGGCTCTGGTCCATGCTGTTGGGGGCCAACCGGGACAAGTCAAGCTCGTAGAACTCCTTGGGGTTTAGGGCACTGCCGCCAAGGAGGATTAGCACTCGGGGTACTAGTGTCCGGGCAAAGAGACCCTCTAGGTGGCTGAGGACACTCTCCAGTTCTGCCAGGGATTGTTGGCATTTCCTGCTGCTCACCTCAACAGTGGCCCGAGGTTTCTTCTTCATCACCTCTTCTGCCTGTGAGGACAAAGAATGGTGAAAGGGAAGGACAAGATGGGGGAAGCCACTGCCCTCTGAAGATACCTGTTGGGATGCAGTAGACTCCTGGGACTGGGCTTCCACGGCAAAGACGAGGGATTTTATCAGAGGGCAATAAATCAAAAAGGAAAATGTATTCTTTGTACAAAACCATATTTTTTCCCACATTTAGAACAGAAAGACAGGTGGGAATACAAACTGGTGTAGCCACCCTGGAAAATAATATGGAGATTCCTCAAAAAATTAAAAATAGAACTACCCTATGACTCACCAATTGCACTATTAGGTATTTATCCAAACGATACAGGTGTGCTGTTTTGAAGTGACACATGCACCCCAATGTTTATAGCAGCACTATCAACAATAGCCAAAGTATGGAAAGAGCCCAAATGTCCATCGACAGATGAATAAAGATGTGGTATATAAATACAATGGAGTATTACTCAGCAATCAAAAAGAACGAAATCTTGCCATTCCAACTACATGGATAGAACTAGAGGGTATTATGCTAAGCAAAATTAGTCAGAGAAAGACAAAATCATATGACTTCACTCATATGAGGACTTTTAAGACACAAAACAGATGAGCATAAGGGAAGGGAAGCAAAAATAATATAAAAACAGGGAGGGAGAGGGGCGCCTGGGTGGCTCAGTTGGTTAAGCATCCGACTTCAGCTCAGGTCATGATCTCGTGGTCCTTGAGTTCGAGCCCCGCGTTGGGCTCTGTGCTGACAGCTCAGAGCCTGGAGCCTGCTTCTGATTCTGTGTCTCCCTCTCTCTCTGACCCTCCCCCATTCATGCTCTGTCTCTGTCTCAGGGTAAACATTAAAAAAACAAAAAAAAAAACAAAAAAAAACCAGGGAGGGAAACAAAAACATAAGAGACTCAAATATGGAGAACAAACAGAGGGTTCCTGTAGGGGTTGTGGGCTACACAGGTAAGGGGGCATTAAGGAATCTACTCCTGAAATCATTGTTGCACTATATGCTAACTTGGATGTAAATTAAAAAAATAAAAATAAATAAAAAGAACAGAAAGACAGTACTCTGAAGCAGGAGAGCATCCGGAAATAAGCAACTAAAATAGTCAAGGAGATCTGGTGGCATGGCAAGTAGCAAATTTTGCTGTGCCATGAGTGACAACAGGAAATGGGGATAATTTGGCTTGAGAAAGGTGATTCTGCAGTTGGTCTTCCAGTTAAACATGAAAAATTGAACACATGCTTATTTGTGGTCCCATCTGAAATACTAAATGAGGGGAAAAGGAAGGGGAAAAAGGAAGGGGAAAAAGGAAGGGAGGGAGGGGGGAAAGAAAGAATTCCCAAGGGCAAAGAGAACTGGGAAACAGACAAAAGCAACAACAAATTTTTGGAAAACAGAAGGCACATGGAAGAGTTCAAGGGAGCTTATTACCAAGCGCTAACAGAGGGAAGGCCCATGAAAGCAAAATGATTCATACTGCAGAACCCCAGAAAGGCTTAGGAACTGGCAATTCAGGCATCACAGAAGAATGAAAAGAGGGGGACTGCATGAAAACCTCTGTGAGGACCCTTAGATCACCTGCCAATTTCCTCCACCCAGTCTTCTCCAGAGAGAAGACTTTCCAATACTGATGTTTTAGAGTCCTCCAAAGAGACCACGAGATTCCTACCCAGTATCCTTGAAGTGAAGTCTATCAGCTCACAAGGCCCAGCCAGGCATACAGAGCTTTCACCGATTTATGGTTGTTTTTTTTTTAAATGTTTATTTAGGGGCACCTGGGTGGCTTAGTCGGTTAAGTGTCCGACTTCAGCTTACGTCATGATCTCACAGTCCGTGAGTTTGAGCCCCGCGTTGGGCTCTGTGCTAACAGCTTGGAGCCTGGAGCCTGCTTCAGATTCTGTGTTTCCCTCTCTCTCCTTGCCCCTCCCCTGCTCATGCTCTGTCTCTGTCTCAAAAATAAATTAAAAAAAAAACATTAAAAAAAATTTTTTTTAATAAAAAATGTTTATTTTTGAGAGAGAGAGAGAGAGAGCAAGAGAGAGAAAGGGGCAGAGAGGGAGACACAGAATCTGAAGCAGGCTCCAGGCTCTGAGCTGTCGGCACAGAGCCCAATGTAGGGCTGGAACCCATGAACATGAGATCATGACTTGAGCCAGTCGGACACTCAACTGACTGAGCCATCCAGGTATCCCTCACCAGAGACAGAATAAAAGCCTCTAACATGACCGAGACCAAAACAAACAGGAAAATGAATCTAAAAGAAACTGAAAGGAACAGAGGACACTTCAAAAATACAGCAATTAATATTCTCAAGTAAAAGAAAATCATATAGATGTGAAACAACAGGATGCTATTTAAAAAAGAAACATGATGGGGCACCTGGGTGGCTCGGTCGGTTAAGCCTCCGACTTCAGCTCAGGTCATGATCTCACAGTCTGTGAGTTCAAGCCCCGCGTCGGGCTCTGTGCTGACAGCTCAGAGCCCAGAGCCTGTTTCAGATTCTGTGTCTCCCTCTTTCTCTCTCCTCCCCCGCTCATGCTCTGTCTCTCTTCTCAAAAATAAATAAATGTTAAAATTTTTTTTTTTTTAAGAAACATGAGAGGCATCTGGGTGGCTCAGTTGGTTAAGCATCCAACTCTTGATTTCCACTCAGGTCATGATCTCACAGTTTGTGGGTTTGAGCCCCGTGTCAGTCTCTGTGCTGGCAGCATGGAGCCTGCTTGGGATTCTCTCCCCCTCTATCTCTGCCCCTACCCCGCTTGTGCACGCACGCTCTCTCTCTCTCTCTCAAAATAAATAAATAAGCTTAAAAAAAAAAAAAAAAGAAGAAACATGAAAAAGAGCTCTTAAGACTATGATTGCCAAAAAAGAGTTAGAATATCAAGTCAAGGAAGTCCCCCATAAAGTAAAACATAAAAACAAAGAGATGAAGGGGCGCCTGGGTGGCGCAGTCGGTTAAGCGTCCGACTTCAGCCAGGTCACGATCTCGCGGTCCGTGGGTTCGAGCCCCGCGTCGGGCTCTGGGCTGATGGCTCAGAGCCTGGAGCCTGTTTCCGATTCTGTGTCTCCCTCTCTCTCTGCCCCTCCCCCGTTCATGCTCTGTCTCTCTCTGTCCCAAAAATAAATAAACGTTTGAAAAAAAAAAATTAAAAAAAAAAAAAAAGAGATGAAAATTTGGGGAGATGGGGTGCCTGGGTGGCTCAGTCAGTTAAGTGTCTGACTTGATTTCGGCTCAGGTCATGATCTCACAGTTTGGGAGTTCCAGCCCCAAGTCAGGCTCTGTGCTGACCCTGCCAAGCCTGCTTCCCTCTTTCTCTCTCTCTCTGCCTCTCCCCTGCTTGCATGCTCTCTCTCTCAAAATAAATAAATAAACTCAAAAAAATATAAAAAAAAAAAAAAACTGGGGGAGAAAAAACACTAAAACTACAGGGTCAGTTCATGAAGCCAAAATGCAACACAATAGCAGTTTTCCAAAAAAGAAAATGAGAAAATGAGAGAGGGGTTAGGCTATCAATATCAAAGACTGGGGTGAGGAGAAACTAAAGTCCTGGGGCTGAAACACATTCCTTACAGCTGCTTAGGCTGACAGGCCCTGAAGACTCTTCAGAACCCCTTTACAGCTGTTTACGGTCTAATCATCACAGTCTCCCCACCAGCTTTCTCCCAAAGCCTGTGCCTACCTGGGGAGAAGGTTTTCGGTAGAAGTGCTTAAGCTGTTCATAGGGCAGAGGCAGTTGTTGGCGTTGGTACATGATATGCTTTAGAAGTTCACAAGTAAACCGACAGCAGCCTTCCTGGCTCACAGGCCCGGGAAACACCACTGGCACCATGCAGTCTCTGGGGCGAAAGGGCTCCGAAAGGTTGGAAGGTTCTTGAGCGGAGGTAGTCTCAAGTAGTTCTATCTGGGGGGCGTGGGTTTCCTCTGACTTCTCATACCATTCCAATTCTAGTAGGTGCGCAGAGGAACAAGGCAGACACTTGAAAAACTTAAAAGCCAAAGTCAGTCTTCTCATTCCCTTGTACTGCGGAGGGAACAGCCCGACACATTCCCTCCGCAAACTCCTGTGTGGGTGGCGGCTAGGAGACTCCCGACCCCAGAGGCTTACGGGGATTTAAATGACGCCGGATGGAAGCTGGGGGAAAGGAGAATTTCAGACACCGTGACCAGGCCTCCGCTCAGAAAGTGGAATCCCTGATCTGGGGAAATTAGTTTACTGTAACTGTAATCAAGCGGGGTCCAGAGTGCCGCCCAGAGAAAGACAACAGTGGGGACGAACCAGTGGGATCCAGGACCGAGGGGGCGATGGAGTCCGTGGGGCCGGGCGGGAGCCAGGAAATGGGGACAAGGAAGAAGGGCCAGAGAAAGGGTCATGGGCTAAAAGGCTGGAGAGCGGTGTAGAGAAGAAACAGGTCCCCAAGGCTCCCCGAGCTCCGGACCCCAGTCCTTACCAGGTACTGTGGCCGGACACAGCACTTCCGGCTCCGGAGCCGCCATCACTACCTCCTCCCTCTTCTCCGTGCGGTTTGAACAGGCGCCCCGCGAGGTATCATGGGAAGCCCACGCCTCCACTTCCGCTTCGGGGGTGGAGGGGCGGGGGCACTGCACCGCTGCAGTAATGGAGGCTGGGCCGAGCTAGGTTTTGATCCCTATGCTCCCTAGCAACACTCCCTCACAGGTACGCCGAGCCCTAACTGTACAGAGAACCCACGCTGTCTCAGACACTAAGTTCTGCCTTCCAGAGGACCCTCGCCCTCACGCATTCTCTCCTGCGTTCACTATTCGCTCGGGCACCTACTTCGTGCCAGGCCCTGTCCTAGGTGCTGGAGACTGTGGCAAACAAACAGGAGGCAGTCGCTGTCCTCAAGGGGTTTGCCACCTATAAATACGATCCCACGTGATGAATTATATACAGTGAGGTGTGCACGGGCTGTGGATGCGAAGAACCGAGTGCCTAACCTAGCTGATGTGGACGAGAGGGGTGGTCCCAGAGGAAATGTGCCCAAGAAACTGTGACCTATAGAATGAGTAAAGGTAAAGAGGAGGACCTACCTATCCTGGAGACCTTGAGAGACAAGAGCATCCTTCATCCAAGGAATGAAAAGGGTTCACATTATAAAGAGTTAAGGCTGTGGTAGACAAACAGGATCCAGATTATGGCAAAGCTTTATAAGCCATGTTAAAAAGTTTAAACTTGATCCTGTAGGGGGATGAGGAAGCTTTGAAAGCTTTAAGTAGGGGAGTGACATGATTAAACTTATAAATTTAATCTCTACACTGGCTGCAGTGGATAGATTATATTACAGGGAGGATGAGAGAGGAAGCAGGAATACCAATTAAAGCTAGTGACTGCGGGGCGCCTGGGTGGCGCAGTCGGTTAAGCATCCGACTTCAGCCAGGTCACGATCTTGCAGTCCGTGAGTTCGAGCCCCGCGTCGGGCTCTGGGCTGATGGCTCAGAGCCTGGAGCCTGTTTCCGATTCTGTGTCTCCCTCTCTCTCTCTGCCCTTCGCCTGTTCATGCTCTGTCTTTCTCTGTCCCAAAAATAAATAAACGTTGAAAAAAAAATTTTTTTAAATAAATAAATAAATAAAGCTAGTGACTGCGGTTACCCAAGTGCATTGATAAAAGAGGCCTGAACTATGGCAGTCACGGTAGGGTGGAGAGAATTGGGTGAACCCTAGAGATATTTAGGATGTCCAATGACCATAACTTGGTGGTTGTCCCCAGGAAGAGGAGGAGGGATAGAGACTACTAAGACAAGCAGGTTTTTTAAGATGAACAACTATATGGCCAGTTGTGCCATTCAATGAAGGGAGAACACTAAAGGAAGACCAGGTTTACTGGTGTGTAGGTATGGAGAAAAGATGAGTTCCATTTTTTATATAGTGAGTTTCCTGTTCCATTGGACAGTAAAGAGATATTTAGGAACACTATTGATAATAGAGATGTGTTTGAGAGTCATCAGTATAGGTGTGTATAAGATCACCCAGGGAAGGCAAGTAGAATAAGGATGAGCTAGGATCCTGAAGACACTAATACTTAGGGGATGAGCAGAGAGAGAAGAGACTGTGGAGGGGAGTAAGGAGTAGCCAGAGAGGTATAATGAAGAATAAACAAGTGTGTCATGAAGGCCAGGAGGTGTGTGTCTCAGGAAGTAAGGAGCAGAAATCAAAACATACTATAAAAGTACAATGATTAAAATACTGTGGTGTTGGATCAGGAATAAACAAACAAATAATAAAACAGGAGAGAGTCCAGAATCAGATCCATGTGTATGTAGATCTTAGTGTACGATGAGGGTGACTTTTTAAAACAAGTAACTTCAGACAGCTCCCTATCCGTTTAGAAGGGAAAAAAATCAAATTAGTTCATACATAAGGATAAATTCCACATGGATTAAAGATCTAAACATAAAAATAAACCTCGGGGCTCCTGGGGGGCTCAGTCAGTTAAGCATCTGACTCTTGACTTAGGCCCAAGTCATGATCTCACAGTTTCTGAGTTTGAGCCTCACATCGGCTCTGTGCTGGTGGTGCAGAGCCTGCTTGGGATTCTCTCTGTCTCTCCCTCTCTCTCTGCCCCTCCCCTGTTCGTGTGCTCTCTAAATAAATAAATAAATAAATAAATAAATAAATAAATAAATAGCTTAATTAAAAAATTGGGATGGAGGAAGTGTGTGTTGGGTGGCTGAAAGACCCAGGAAGATGAGAGGACAAGTGTTATCAGGTGAGTGCAGCAGGCCCTGGTTATCAAGAGAGCCCAGAGCTGGTGGTGGTGAGAATGTTGGGGGAATGGACTTGGCTCTCCCAACCCCCATCCTTCTTGAGATCTCTTCCTGATTTCCTCAGTCTCAGCCTCTATTAGCAGTTTCCCTGGAGGGGTTGTGCCACTGGCTGGAGTTGACCTCTGCAGTATAACCTTCCTTCAGTGGAACAGAGTCGAGAAGAGAGAAGTCATGTGTGCTTTCAACCACTGAAGACCACAAAATTGGCTGGATCTGCTAGGCCCTTTTACAGATTTTGGTCCTTCTACTCCCACTGCTTTGGGGAGTTATGCCACGTGGACAGCAACCACCCTGCCTCCCTCCTTGTGGTCGAGGGGAAGCCAAGGACTCCACCAGGTCTGAACTCCTGAAAGGATCACCAGAGGTGAGCCACTGCTGCTGCTGCTGCTTCTAGTTTTCCAGGGAAAACTGAGATCTGGAGGGAAGGGCCTTTTTACTTCTTGGCTGTGTGAGAGCATCTCGATGTTTGTGAAAGAGGGGAAGTGGGCACAGGGTGAATGGTGAATCATGAGACAGCCATGGGGCTAGGAATTGAACCTTAGCGTCCTGACTCCCAGCACAGCAACATGCTTCTCCACTTTGCCTTTCTCGTGTCTTGTACACTGGTTTCTGTCGCTGTGTTTCCTCTTTGCCGACTGCAAGAGCCCTAAAAAGCAAGAGAGATAGCTTGGCAGGAAAGTCAAAAGTCAATAATCCCCTGGGCCCTTGGCCAAGTTTCTATTACCTGCTACTTCCCCCCAGCCACAACCTTAGCAGTGGCTGACGTAACCGGAGCCCCAGCCCCGCCCCAAGTGGGGGCCAGGCCCCTCCCACAGCCCTGGTTATTTTAAAACTAAACTCGCTGTGCCGGGATTGGTTCTACTTCAAAACAAAGGGGAGGGGTAATTCTCGCTGTGGGCATCCGTGTAGCCCTCAGGCTGCAAGGCTGGTTTACGGGTTTGGGCCTCGTGTCGATGGCACCGCGGTGTCTCGGGTTGCTAAAACCAGCCCCCGGAGGGTGCCAGCCTGGTAATAAAGCAGTGACTACTGTGTAAAGGTGGCATAATCATCGCAACAATAACAGCCATAATTAGGCTAACCACCATCTGCCTCCGCCCTGGCATTCGCCCTGACTCACCCCGACGGCACGCCAGCAGTCGGGGAAGAAATTGAGGCGGGGTGGAGCCAGCCGGCTGGAGGGATCAGTCTCCGTGAATTTTGCAGCTCTTCAGGTCCAAAACCTGTTGTCTGGGATCTCGCTAAGGGCCCAAACCCTGGAGCGCCCACAAAGCTCGATTCTGATGTAAGCCCTCGGTTTCGGGTGACTGTCCCACCTCCAGTCCACCGGGCTCCTAAACTTCCCCTTAAAGAGGCCCTAAGAAAAGACCCACTCACAGCACCGAGATTGAGAACCAGACTACAGCTCCCCTAGGCCTTTGCGCGCAAAGGCTCGCTCCTTGCCTACGCCCCAAAGCCGCCCCACGGCCCCTTGAGCCGCAATGCCTCCTGGGAGCTGTAGGGCAGCAGGCAGTTCATTTAATGGAGATCCCAGACTTGAGGACTCTATCTCCCGTGGTGCCCCGCGGCTGTGTCTGACGCGACCCGGGGCCAGAGAAGGGTGGGGGCGTGGCCTGCGCAGGGCCCCACCCCGCTCTCCTCTGGCTGGCCGGACGCGGCGGTGGCAGTAGGGGCGGCGGCGGCGGCGGCGGTGGTGGCGGGGGGGGAGGGGCCGGGCGGGGGGCTGGCGGCAGCGGCGGATGGACTCGCGGGTATCGGAGCTGTTCGGCGGCTGCTGCCGGCCCGGAGGAGGCCCGGCCGTGGGCGGAACCCTTAAGGCAAGGGGGGCCGGCGGCAGCAGCGGCTGCGGGGGCCCGAAGGGGAAAAAGAAGAACGGAAGGAACAGAGGAGGCAAAGCCAACAACCCTCCGTACCTGCCCCCCGAGGTGAGCTCCATAAGAAGTGGCGGGTGAGAGGAAACCACTCTTTCCGGTCCCGGTACTCCAGGGAGGCGGGACAGAGGGAATTGATACCCCCTTCCGGTGTCAGAACACGGAGGGGAGAGGAGAACCCTTCCTTCCGGTCCTAAGACCCCAGGGAGTACCTTCCCTCTGGTCAGACAGACCCCAGCGAGGAAGAGTGGGGAGGGAGGATCCCTCCCATTCTGGTCCAGTAACCTCAGGAAGAGTAGTGGGGAAAGATGATCCCACTTTTATCCCCTTGGAAAGAGCGGAGTAGAATACCCGCGCTTCATCCTTGTGTAGGGAGGGAGATTCAATCCTGGGATGAGGAGAGAGTTTTCTAAACTTGTTCCACAGGGGAGTACTGGGGAAAAGAGCAATATGTTCCGTCTGTATCGTTGAGTACACAGTATAAAAACAGACAACAGTCAGGCTTAGGTCTTCCCGCCCTTTGTCCTATGAGGAAATAGGGACAGCTTCCACATTCTTGCTCCATCTATCCCTAAAGCAGAGAGTAACTGCTATTTCGTCCCTCTTAGGAAAGGAGGACTGAGGGGAAGAGCTGAGCCAGTGGTTATCAAATTTTAGCATGTATCAGAATCCCCTGGATTGCTACCTCACCCCTGGAGTTTCTGATTCAGTAGGTCAGAGGTGGGCCTGATACTCTGCATTTCTTACAAGTTCCCAGGCAGTGCTAATGCTACCTGGTCCTGGGACCACACTTTGAGAACTATTGGCCTAGACCGTCATCCTTCTACCACTATTCTGCAGCCACCCATCCTAATTTTTCATTTTTAGCAAGATGATAAAAAGGAAGGTCTTTGCTAATGGGAAAAGATCTCCCTTATATTCCATGAAGCAGAGATTATGGGTGAAGACCTGTGAGAGGCTGGAAGTCAGAAGGCGTTGGAGAGATGGAATGATGACAGGAAGGAAAAAAGAAAAAGAAATGGCCAGGGAGGAGCAGTGCCAAAATGCAGGACAGGCAGAACAAGCAAATCTCTTACCCCGTTGCTCCCTAGAGGGGAAGGGTCAGGCAACAGGTTGCTTCTCTGGTGGGTCCCCTGATAGAGGGAAGAGGTAGAGGAAATTATGTGGATGGATCCGGGATTTCATCATCTGAGGCATGTGAGTCTGGTTGGTGGAGTCTGTCCCCTTTATTGCATTTTCTGAGTTTCTTCTCTTCATCTCAGCCCCAGCTTTGGAGCCCTGCCCCTCATTTTACCTGGGCTCCTCTCTCATCAGGCTTATAGTGACCAGTACTGAGCTCACCCTTTGGCCCTGACCCAGAACCTCTTGCAGCCTCTTACTCTTGAGGACATCAGCGGGGAGGGGTGGGCAGGAAGGAAATGGTGTCTTCCAGACCAGTAGCAAAGAAGGGCCTCAGCAGCCTGAACACGGAGGAGATCTAAACCCCTGGGGACAAAACTTTGAGGCCCCAGGGGAAAGGAGGGGGTGAACTTGTGTCTAGGAAGAATGTACCACCATTGATCAAAGAAAGGAGGGGCTAAGGGTTCAGTTTCTGGCTTAGATGGGTGACTCACAGTATTCCTAGAGGCCTTTCCTTCAGAGAGGTCCACTGGGGCTGAGTAGAGGGTTTGTCTGCCAATGACCTTTGGCAGGCACCTGTCTAAGCAGGTGCCACTGAGCTTCCTGCTCTCTCAAGTTAGCTGCCTGGGCCCCAGCAAGAATCAAAGGGAAGCAGAAGTTGGGTCAGGACAACGTGTGGTAACTGTTCTCTGTTTCTTTTCAGGCTGAAGATGGAAACATCGAATATAAAGTGAGTCTTACGCTCGGGGGTTTGGCGGGGGGGGGGGGGCGTGATTTTTCTGAGATCCTTTCAATTTCATTATCTATAGCAGTTTAGGAATATGATTCAGGGTAAGGGCCCTGCACCTCATTCTGATGGAGGGGGACTGACTGTTAGAAGAGGCCAGGGATGGGGTGCGGGGGGCGGTTAAGGAGGAAGGGAAGGTCTTGGTCCTTGGAGCAGGACAGGTGGGAAGCACGTGGGTTTAGGAGGAGTATCTCTGACCTTATTTTCTTGCGATACCTCGCCTGTCCTAAGCTGAAGCTGGTGAATCCATCCCAGTACCGCTTTGAGCACCTGGTGACACAGATGAAGTGGCGGCTCCAGGAGGGCCGCGGTGAGGCTGTCTACCAGATTGGGGTAGAGGACAATGGGCTGCTGGTGGGGCTGGCTGAGGAGGAGATGCGGGCATCCCTCAAGACCCTACACCGGATGGCAGAGAAGTATGCTTCCCGAATATTCTCCCTCGGTTCTCCTCACCCGCCTCTGGAGAAGACCTGTGAATACCCAGTTATCTTGGGCCCGAGGGGCCAAGGAGGGACTTTCCCTCTGCTGCCTACTCTTGACAAAAGGCTAAAGTAGGGAAGGCTAGTGTTCTGGGCTCCTCCATGTTGGACCTAGGCTTTTTTGCTCCTTGATTTAAGATTTGTTTGTTTCAAAGGATGTAGGATAGATTGAAGGGTGATAAGAAGTGAAGTAGGGTGTTTGGGAGGTGTGGGAAGGCCATTTGGTCCAGAGGGCGGAAGGTGGGGGGCAGGAGAATAAAGTTGAGGTGTGGCAGTATGGCTTTGTGATGACAGGGTCGGGGCAGACATCACTGTTCTCCGGGAGCGAGAAGTGGATTATGACAGCGACATGCCCCGGAAGATTACCGAGGTGCTGGTACGAAAGGTCCCTGACAACCAACAGGTGAGCACACACCCTTCCCTATCTCTCACGCCCACGCTCCCAGGAGGGCCTCTGGTGGCAGGTTGTTCACTGGCCCGGGAACCTGGGGGTGTCCAGGTCGTTATTTGGTCCCCAGGGAGTGTCACTGCCCTTAACTCAACCATCCATGGAGCGATGTAAGGGATTGGAGCCCTTACCTCTGGCAATTCATCCACAGTTCCTAGACCTCCGTGTGGCCGTCCTGGGCAATGTGGACTCAGGGAAGTCGACTCTGCTTGGAGTCCTGACCCAGGGAGAGCTGGACAATGGGCGGGGCCGGGCTCGACTCAACCTTTTCCGCCACCTGCATGAGATTCAGTCTGGCCGAACCTCCAGCATCAGCTTCGAGATCCTGGGCTTTAACAGCAAGGGAGAGGTGCATGAAATCAGCGGGACCCAGTGGGGCCAGACTCTGAGGATGGGATGGTAGTGGTGAAGGACAGAGTCCGAGGGCAGAGTGTGGAGACTTGTCGGAGTAGTGTAGAAGACGACCCTGAGGGCATTGAACAAGCTCTGTCTCCTTAGAAAACAAATGGGGAAATCAGCTGAATCAAATCAGATATGGGGCTCAGGGTTAAGAGGCAGGGTCACCCAGCGACCGGTTTAGGTCCTGGCAACTCTTAAAGGGTTGGGGAGGCTGGCAGGGGGCACTGAGAGCCCTGGGCTCTGGGCCAGGTGGTGAATTACAGTGACTCACGGACGGCAGAAGAGATCTGTGAAAGCAGCTCCAAGATGATCACCTTCATCGACCTGGCAGGCCACCACAAGTACCTACACACCACCATCTTTGGCCTCACCTCATACTGCCCTGACTGCGCCCTGCTCCTCGTCAGTGCTAACACTGGGATTGGTACGAGGCATCGGGGCAGGGACGGGGCTGGAGGGGGGTGCTGACTCTCCTACCCTGGGCCTCCTCAAATCTGGGAGCCAGACAAACTCTCCTGTTCCCTCTGCTCCCTCCCATGTTCTCACCCTTTTCTCCTACTGCCCGCCTTCCTTCTCTGAGGCAGCTGGCACCACAAGGGAACATCTGGGGCTAGCCCTGGCCCTGAAAGTGCCCTTCTTCATCGTGGTCAGCAAGGTGGACCTATGTGCCAAGACCACAGTGGAGAGGACGGTACGACAGCTAGAGCGGGTCCTCAAGCAGCCTGGCTGCCACAAGGTCCCCATGCTGGTCACCTCCGAGGATGATGCTGTCACGGCTGCCCAACAGTTTGCCCAGTCACCCAAGTAAGCCTTTCTCACCCCAGAGCCCTGATCCACAGGGAAGGCTGCCATGGGGCCCCAGGGTGTGGTGTCCCACCCCAGGTCCAGACCAGTTCTGGCTCAGTTCTGTGGTTTTTCTGGTTGGCATTGTGGGAGGGAGTCTGTGGTAGCCAGCCTGGAGCTTTGCTAGTGCCTGGAACCCAGGAGACAAAATGCTATGCCAGGCATTCGCTGTCTCCCTTGGTCCCTGAGATAAGCCTCATGATCCACACTCCTTGGCTGGCTCACAGACAGAGGACTCAGCTCCTGAAAAGGTGAGCAGATAGGAGAGAGGTACCCCTGCCCCACAAGCTCACTTTTGCACGCATGGAGCTCTAGCCTCTGCTTCCTGTTAGAAGTTTCCTTATCTGTCCATTCGCTGCCTTCCTTTACAGTGTCACTCCTATCTTCACACTGTCCAGCGTGTCTGGAGAGAGTCTGGACCTGCTCAAAGTCTTTCTGAATATCTTGCCACCACTTACCAACAGCAAGGAGCAGGAGGAACTCATGCAGCAGCTGACAGAGTTTCAGGTAATTGGCCACCTGAACAGGCAGTGAGCTGAGGAACTGGGGGGGGGGGGGGCACTGTTTCTTTTTATTTTTGAGAAAGCATGCATGTGAGGAGGGGAGGGGCAGAGGGAGTGGGGGAGGACAGAGGATCTGAAGCAGGCTCTGTGCTGACAGCAGAGACCCTGATGTGGGGCTTGAACTCATGAACAGTGAAATCATGACCCAAGCGGAGGTCAGACGCTCAACTGACTGAGCCACCCAGGCGCCCCTGGGAGGGACTATTTCTGACTGAGCCCTGAGCCTGTTTTGAGATTTTGGGCTTGGCTGGCCATTGATAGCATTTTCTTTGGCTTCAGGTGGATGAAATCTACACAGTACCAGAGGTGGGGACTGTTGTTGGAGGAACACTTTCCAGGTGAATTGCTTTGATTTGCTTGCTGCCTACCCCATTCAGCCCTCGCATACCCATATGCTGGGTCATGGCCTTAAGGACCCTGGAATTGAACAGAGCCCTTCAAACTATGTGCTTGTTTCTGGATTGGGCTGTCACAATGAGAAGAGCTAGAAAAAGCTAGTCTGTTGGTTCACGAGGGAACAAGCAGTATTGCTGCTCACTGGGCATCTCCCGGCCCCTGAGGGAGAAATGTGGGTCTTGAGCCCCAGATGTATTCAACTGACTTCATTTGCATGTAGGAAAATAAAAGATCCCTTAAGACTCTTTTCAAAGCAGAGAGTGAAACCCAAGGGAATAATTTGCTCTTTCAGGGACCAGGTACTCAGTGTCAAAGCAGCAGGTATCTCTCTAGCCATCACTACTGGCCTTTCCAGGTATTAGCCTTCAGAGTCTGAACCTTGAACTGGGCCTCTCCCCTGCCTACATGCCAGAGTTTAGGGTCTTTCCCCCCCACCTGAGGGAGTCAGCCTTAGAAGGGAAAGAATGTTCTGGGTGACTCTCACAGAGAAGCAGGTTGGTGGGGGGGGGGGCCTAGGCTGATGCTGTGCCACCTGCCCTCTGGGCTACAGTGGGATTTGCCGTGAGGGAGACCAGCTGGTAGTGGGCCCCACGGACGATGGCTGCTTCCTGGAGCTGAGAGTATGCAGCATCCAACGCAACCGCTCTGCCTGTCGTGTGCTGCGAGCTGGTCAGGCTGCTACGTTGGCCCTCGGGGACTTTGACCGTGCACTTCTTCGCAAGGTGAGGTGGGAGGATGGGTTGCAGAGGGAACACAGAGAAGTGCCTGGGACACTGGCTGCTTGAATGAGAAGCACCTAAGATGCTTCAGAGAAACTCAAAGGAAACACAGTCTCTAACCCAAGAAGCTGGTTCCACAGACTGTTTGAAAAAGGCTTAGAATACCCAGGATACTTAAATATGGATCGTTGTCGTGCAACCTGAATATCCAGGACCTTACAAATACTAAACATTAGCAGAAGGATTAGAGGACGTGGGAGGGATAAGGAAGGGTTTTAAGTGGAGAGGTTTGTTTTTTTTTTTTATTAAATTTTTTTTTTTCAACGTTTATTTATTTTTGGGACAGAGAGAGACAGAGCATGAACGGGGGAGGGGCAGAGAGAGAGGGAGACACAGAATCGGAAACAGGCTCCAGGCTCTGAGCCATCAGCCCAGAGCCTGACGCGGGGCTCGAACTCACAGACCGCGAGATCGTGACGTGGCTGAAGTCGGACGCTTAACCGACTGCGCCACCCAGGCGCCCCTTAAGTGGAGAGTTTTGAATATTGTCTGTTGAGGTCTTTGTGTTTGAAGTCCTAGAGGAAGAGGAAATTCAGGAGCTGGAAAGGGTGTGAGGGTGGTGGGGGAGGGAGAGACTAATGCAAGGTCTGCCCTTGGTCTGGGGGCTGTGCCTCCCCAGGGCATGGTGATGGTGAGCCCCGAGATGAATCCCACCATCTGCTCAGTGTTCGAGGCAGAGATAGTTCTACTGTTCCATGCCACCACGTTCCGGCGAGGCTTCCAGGTGACAGTACATGTGGGCAACGTACGTCAGACAGCAGTGGTGGAAAAGATCCATGCCAAGGTGAGAGGGACCCAGCCATGCTGTTTTTCCAGGGGAAAGTCATAATTCTTCTGCCTCCAGAAAGGAAGGAGACCTGGCCCCAGACTCCTAGAGAATTCCCTGATCCCGTAAAGGGGACAAAGCCCCACTCTGGGTGGGTAGAAGCCTGATAGGCCCCTGAGGGTGGAGAGCCAAGGCTGGTAGAGAATGGGATGGGAGGTACTGCCCAGGACCCGTGACGGCATATCTGCTGCAGGACAAGCTGCGGACAGGGGAGAAGGCAGTGGTACGTTTCCGCTTCCTGAAACACCCAGAGTACCTGAAGGTGGGCGCCAAGCTGCTGTTCCGGGAGGGTGTCACCAAGGGCATCGGCCATGTCACTGATGTGCAAGCCATTGCAGCAGGAGAGGCCCAGGCCAACATGGGCTTCTGAACTCCTCCAGGCAGGCACAGCTCTACTGCCGTCCCCACAATATATAAGGTGACTTTTGGCCATGCTGCCCCCGCTGTTGGTGGCTCTGTGTGTTAATAGGCTAGGGAGAGACCGGTGCCCTCTGCCCCTTGCTCCCTGCCACCTTTCTGGAGAGGTGCCAAGCTTGTTGTGGCCAGGGATGGGCAGTCCTGAGGTTCTCAAGAAGACAGGAGAATTCAGGGCAGTGCTCAGCAGCTTTGTGTCCACCTGGTTGGCTCATCAACCCTGGGAACTCCACGGCCTGTCTACCGGAGGGAGCTGACCACCACCACCTTGGCCCCACTGTCTGGACTGGGCATGATCTGCTGGTGTGGTCCCTGCACTTCAGGAATTGTCACAACAACTGGGGTGGTCCTCAAAAGCACTCCTTTTTGTATACCTCTTCTCAAGGCCATGTAAGTTGCCCATCTCTACTTGACTGTGGACAAAAGACAGCTGCTCCCGGGTCTGAAGCTGGCCCAGCTGGCCCAGAGTCTGAAGAAATGGCACAGGGGCAGTGCTCCCACCTTGTGCTGAGACATGAGGTCTTGGCCCAGAGTCTGAAGAAATGGCACAGGGGCAGTGCTCCCACCTTGTGCTGAGACATGAGGTCTGTTCCTCAGCTTTGTCTCCCTTCCCTTCACTCAAGGGCCATTCTCCATTTTTCTGCTCATAGGCCCCACAGGTGCTATTTGTTGTGCTGGCCCAGGAGTGGGGCTGCCGAGCTGAGGCTTGGCATACCGAAGGTCAGCTGCATGTCAATCAGTCTCGTCCCTTCCTCTGCAGTGATTTGTTGGTTTTAATGCTGGATCAAACAGTGTTTTACTTTCCCAGACTAGTGACTGGGGACCTGACCCACAGCTCCCCATCCTGCCATCCTTTACCCCCT
This sequence comes from Herpailurus yagouaroundi, assembly GCF_014898765.1. NCBI lineage: Eukaryota > Metazoa > Chordata > Mammalia > Carnivora > Felidae > Herpailurus > Herpailurus yagouaroundi. Next base: position 9,975,721 of record NW_024412394.1, on the reverse strand, counting down.
CCACCCTTCCTGCTCCCATGTTAAATCCTCCCTCTGTTGCAGGGAGCCTGGGGGAAAGGGAAAGATGTTGCCATATTTCCTACACTTTAGGGCATGGACTCCTTCCTTTCCCTTTGTTAATGTCCTGGGTTCCCCGGACTCAGGGATTTGTTGGTTCAGGTTTCTCTGCATATACATATATATATAAATATAAATATAAATATAAATATATACATACATATATATATTTAAATACACACATATATATTGTACAGAATAAAAATGTTTTATTGAATACACTGTGCTTATGCTTAAGATATGGGCTCAGCTTCCAGGGCTAGATTCCTCTTCAGGATTAGAGACAAGTGAAACCCTAGCACCACTGAGCCCTGGATGGAGAAAAGAGCCCATCTGGTATCATTTACCATTCTCCCTTTCCTGTCCCTCCCAGCGATCATCGTTCCAGTATTGTGACCTGGGTATTCTGGCTTATTTGCATTGCTCTTGAGCAAGCAGAATAGAAAGTGAAACCGCTGCCTTTTCAGCTGAGACAGGTAACCAGCCCGCACTTGAGGAGTTGGCCACTTGCTATGGTCACAGTGATGAGGAGCCCACTTCTGTGCCATGTCAGAGATGTGGAGATTAGCATATGAGCTACTTAATGAAGAGTGAAATTTAAGAGTCACGTTAATCTGGCTCTCACGCTCTCCCTAGCAATGCAGAAAAGCTCGAAGTGAGGTTTACATAGCCTAAATTGGCTTCTTGGAACCACCTGGCCACACCTTAGTCGTTTCTTCGTGTTTCTGTGTTCAGAGTACCTGATGGTCATGTTTTATGGGACTGCGTTTTGAGCAGTGATCCTTGCAAAAGAAATTTAATGATAAATGTGGCCCAATGTCCAGCGAGGCATTCTGTCTCCAGGGTATTAAAGTAAAAGCTTCCTTAACTATTCAAGCTCTGCTGCTTTTAAAAATACCACTGGCTTGACTGGCTACTATAAGTAGCCTGTGGTTGAAGAACTTCCTCCTGTGTCAGGGACTAAGAGCGGTTCGTTTCCGTCTGTACAGTTGCTGATAAACGGCTATGAGAAAAGCTTGTGTTCAGCAAAAAAGGTACTATAGCTTTCAACCAACACTGACCTTTGCGTGTCCGTCTGCTCGTACCTCCATGGGCTTATTGCCACTATGCTGGGGCAGGGTTGGCATTTCCAAGAAAATAGGTGTGCTGCTTGTATTGTTGTTACTGGTTACTCACTACTCCCGCCCATCTTGGCCTCTTATAAGTCCAGTGAAACTAAAGTTTCTACTCATAATTTCTCTTTCCAATCAAGCAAAGTGTTAAAAATTTGTTTCACTTGATCTGTACAGTACCCAAAGGAGAGTATTGCTTCTTTAGGCTTTAAAAAACAAAACAAAACAAACTTTTCACTGGATTAAGAAAGGAAATTTTAGAAAATGATCTCAGTATTTAATGAGATATCTTCAGGAACCACTGAGCTATACCTTGCTACATCAATGGAATGTTTAGGAGGATAAAAAGATGTGTAAGGCAGACCCTCACCCCCATCAGCTGTATGTACATTTTTACTGTTCCAGTTCTGGTAATCATCTAAAATTGCTTACTTCATATGTTTCATCCAATGAATATCAAGTACCTATTATGTGCAAGAATTCTTGCCTTCAGGAAACTATAAATCTAGCAGGGAAAGGGCCATGGTACACAGCATTCAACTACCTCAAAAGAAGATAGTTTTGAAGAGAGTTTCCTGCTAGACTCAGGGTTTTCAAATGCTCCCCACTTTCTTCAAACTAAATACAGACCCCTAATTTATAAACAAGCTTTAAAAGCAGTTGGTTTTTGTGTACATATGAGAGATGGGATGTGTACACCATTCTTCCTACCCACTTCCCCCAACACACCACCTAATTCAGCTCATCTTCGGTTGGGTTCTCTGTGTGACTCAAGGTTTCCTAGATCAAAAAAGCTGACTTCCCACATATAAGAACAGAGATTAAGAATACAGTACTGTAAGGGCACCTGGGTGGCTCAGTTGGCTGAGCGTCTGACTCTTGATTTCGACTCAGGTCATGATACCAGGGTCGTGGGATTGAGTCCTGAGACAGGCTCCGTGCTGAGCATAAAGCCTGCTTAAGATACTCTCTCTCCCTCTATCCCCCCACCTCTACCCTGCTCGCGCACTCTCTAAAACCAAGAAAAAGAAAAGAAAATGGAATTATCAGCATGGACAAGTGCAGAAAGCTACGATAAGCCCTAAGCTAAATATTCAAACATCAAAAGGAAAGAGATGAACATGCCAGTGACCCTGAAAGCCAAGTACTACCTCACATTTGTACTTTAGGGTTTAAGGAAATGTCATGGCCCTCTACAAACCTGGCTTGCCATTGGCATCTTCTAGATCAGTAGTCCTCAAACACCCTGGAGAATCTTTAATATACAGATTCTGGGTCAGTACGGGTGAAGGTGAGGCTGAGACAATTTCTTAGAAGTTCCCTGATAATGCTGATGCTCCTGCTCCTCAAAATCACACTCAGACCAGCAAGATAATTTTTTTTTTAAGATTTTAGTTTTAAGTAATCTCTACACCCAGCATGGGCTCGAACTCACAACCCTGAGATCAGGAGTCACCATCTGAGCCATCTAGGTGCCCTAACCAGCAAGATCCCAGAGAGGATCTAGTTCTGATCATGACTTACCCGATCTAAACAGAGTTCCTGAACTAGTCCACGAACACTCTCATTCTACATTAGACCAAACACAAGAGATAGAAGGACCAGTGGCTAAAATTGTGGTCATAATGGGGTTTACTTGTATGAAATTCAGTATTTATTGAGTGGCTTCTGTGTATAGAGCCCTGCCCTAAACTAGTTACCACTTTAGGGTGTCAGGCCTTTACCTCACGTTCTCAAACTTCACATTTGGTCAAAGCGTTATCTAAACTGCCCCTGTCGCAGAGCTTGAGGAAAAATCTTTTGAAAACGTTTTTTCTCCATTACTTTTCTGTTCCAATCTTTAAGCTACAGACTTTAAGTACCTTGTCTTTGATTTCCAATAATCAGTAAGGTATATCAGTTTTACAGATGAAAAAGAAAGTGCCTCTCGTGGGCTTCAAGGCCCACACATTTTTACCGACACTGCGTCCCTAAACTTTAATGATTAAAAACTCCGAGCAGTTGTATCTCTGCAAGATAAGTCCGTTTTTACATCTCTGTCAGCAATGGAATTAGAATCCATGCCCGTGAAGAGATGGGGGTCTTAACTCAGCATCTAACTGGATTATTTTTCTTGTACAAAAGTTACAGGTTTCCTTGAGAAGTAAACACATTTCCATCTCCTAGTTTACAGGTAAAATATTAAAACCCTGCAGCAAGCCTGAGGGCAGCACTAGTGTGTTAACGGCTTGAAAAATGATTCCAATGTCTGCATGCCCTCGGGCCTAGGGCGTTTATTACTGGAGGCTGAAGGGCTCTTGGGATTTCTTTTGCCCTGAGGAGAACTGGCAGGAACCTGTGAGTTTGAGGAGCGGGACTGCATAAAGGATTTCTGTAACTCCAATGCAAAATGATAGTCCGTATGTTCAGGCATTTCCCATACAGGCACCAGAGAGCCACACTTCTCACAGGGCACTTGGTCCTCAGCTGCCACAGGACTTGGGGTAGTAGTTGACTTCTGAGCCACCTCCGGAGCAGACGTGGAAGTTACGGAAGCAAGACTGCTTGGGCTATTCTGGGCCAAATCCATCCCTGCAGGAGTTGTTTTAGAGGATCCCACCTTCAATACTGCTTGACAGATGGGGGTGCAATCTGGATACTCTGTTGGAAAAGAGTTTGTTAACTTTTTAGGGCTGGACTGGGGATTTTGTGGAGGGAAGACAACTGAAGGATTATTAAGCTGTTTCTGCTTTAGAAGTAGACTCTTCTGCTGAAAGAAGGGCTCGGTTCCTGTAGCATGACTGGTTTGGAAAGGTAACAAGGGCTTGGATGGTGAATTGCTCATGGGGGCCTGGGGAGTGGCAGTAAGAGATGACACTGAAGCTTCTTTGACTTTTTGCTTTTCTGCAGCTTTTTGGAAGAATGATTCCAGAGAAGTGGCTGCTTTCTTAGTGGCTGTCCCTGCCAGGCCACATTCCTGGGTCTTAGCTTCTGAACTGGTAGCTGGCACCTTTGGCAGAGAACTTGGGTCACTGCTCAAGAAGGTGGTGATGTCTGTGCAAGATGAAGGGGCAGAGGCAGAGAATTTGGTAGCACAGAGGAAAAGCATTGTGAGGGGAGGAGACCTGTATAGAAAGTAAAGGAACAAGATTAGCACCAGGTCACAGATTCAGTTTGTAAATGACTGGGATTATGGTTCTAGGATTTATGGTTCTTAAATATTAGGGTATCAGATTAATACTGATTCAGTAGACCTGGGATAGGCACTCTTCACAAGTTCCTGGGTGATGCAGATATTGCTGGCCTACGACCACATCTTGAGAACTGCTGATTTGGTGAACATCTAACCAGGTCAGACATAGAAACTGGATCCTCTGACTGCTAGGTATTCATAAGGTATGTCATAACATATGTAAAAACAGCTATAATCCTGGGTTGAGGCAAGAAGTTTTATTCAGGGCAATAAAAAAGCTTTAGAGTATTCAGACTGGAAAGTCCCTTAAAAAAATCCTCTTAGCCATTCCATTCTGTTTTTAAAGAGGACACCATCTAACCCTAATTTTGACAGACTTTCAACTCCAATTTCTAGAGCATGAAATCCCACAACTGGGATTACCTATTTTAGTCTCAGAAACATTTCAAGAAATTCCTGTAACAAAGTTACTCATTTTGTTTACTCAAATACATTTTCACATGAGTTGAATTTCAGAAGATAAAGTGTGCTTTTATAAACAGATTAATCCCTCGACAAGGTAAGGAGTAAGTGCTGTTTTAAAATTATTATAACAATATATCACTATCCTCTGGTTTCATGCTCTGGACAGTCTTACAATCAGATCATTTTGATGCTTCCCTGTCAATAGGTTTCACACTCCTGGTAAGTGTTAGAGTCTGTTAATTTATAAGGTTTCATATGAACATAGTATCATAATTTATCATTTGGTTCAGTGAAACTGTTCAATATTTGAAAATAAACATATATATAAGGAAGTATAAGTTAAATAAATTATTCCAAATAAAGAACAAAGGACTCCAGCTTTAGAGACCCCATCGTATTGTAGGTCTGCACAAACAACAGTAGTATCCACATGTTTAGATAAGCAATAACTTAGGTGTTCAATGAAACCTTTTTTTTTCTTTTCTTTCCTTTATTATTTTTTACAATCTCTAGTATAGATCTATAAGTAAACAACCAATTTATGTTTCCCACAAAATTATATTTCCGTTGTGAATTAGGAATACTTTTCTCAATGTAATAGGCTATGTTAAATAAATAAATAGAGGATCCCAATACTGAAAATCATTAATATCTGAACAATAAATGAACATGTTCCAATCATATATTTGGTTATTTTTCATGACCAAATGAAGTGAAATGTAATACGACATTTGGTTTTATACCAGCGGAGCTTGTAACTGAGTTGGGATGTTAGATTGAGATTATCAATGAACATAGGTCGCTTGCATTGTCAAGGAAGATGCTTTTAAGATAGAACAATTAAGTGCTGAAATTCCCAAGTTCAAGATCCTTGAAACTTGAGTTTCTATACTCCCACATGCCATTGCTTGTTCCTCCTGACTGCAGCAAAGGGGGGGATAGTACTGGATTATTCTGCCTCTGGAACCCACCCCTGAACTGAAATGCACCAAAGGCAGGCAAAGAAGCTGTAGGCAAGCTGCCTTGTTTCTGGTGTGCTGTTTTCTTCCATTCCTCTCTGTGATAGGTCCCACTAGCCAGAGTCATCAAGAACCTACCCCAGCTGGAAAGCTATATACCCACTAATTTTAGAGAAAGACAGGGTACAAGTGTCTTCTGAGAAGACAAGCTGGAATTAAACTCACCAGCAAGTTTGGATTCCTGAAGTGTTACAGTTCCTGATGACAGCAAATGCGTCACGGCTCATCTTGTGAGCATCGTAGTGGGTAAGGGCACAGCAGCGGCGTAGGCTGCTGAGACGTCTGTCTCCTTGTACACGAATGCTCACAGCCAACTGTGTGGCCACCCTGTCATTCTGTGGGTATAAAAGGATTGAGACCAGAAAGTTACTGTGAGCATCTGGGTTCTATATATTGAATTGTTTGAGAGGAAATTAAAAGAACCAGGGTGACGAAATGGTTTGGAAATAGTCATGTTTAATTTTTTTTTAATATTTTATGCTTGTTTCTTAGTGCAAGAAGTAATTGGAGCAGACAGAATTGAAGGATGAAATATTAGCATATCTAGGATATTTTGACAGGTGATGGGAACAGGACAGAATAAATGAAAATGGAAACTCTTTCCCTGAATGTTTTTTTGTGCTGTCTATGCAGGAAGATTATAACAAATACTTATTCTATTTTGTGACTGAGGGAAAGATTCATTTAAGTAATTGTCTGAGAGGAAGATCCAAGCTAGGATGTCAAGATTGAGTAGTAGGTCTATTATTTAATCTGCTGGTGATGCTCTTATACTTAAGCACAGAAGTTTCCATTAGCACCTCCTCCTTATACCCTGTCTATAGAAGATACAGTGTAGTGAGCTTGCCTCTAGAAAGCAAGATCATTGACCCAATTTTCAGTGAAGTCTAGACATCCAAATGAACACTATTGATGCAAGGCAAACTAAGAAATAAAGGTCAAGGGGCAGAAATATAAGAAGGCGAAAAGTCTACATAGGGATCCTCCAGAATCAGGAGATGGTGGTGAGAAGAAATACCCCTAAGGCAAACAAGCCAACAGCAGCAAATATTTTGTTGGGTAAAAATGTATTTTGTATTTTTGTACGTTTTATAAATACAGTTCATAAGAATTTATCTTCAGAGAATAGAAATAGGCAATTGACTAAAACCATGTATCAACTACACCAAAGAGACATAGGAGAGAACAAAATAAAGTTCAGGCCCTCATGGGTCTTGTCTTGTAATAGGAACTGCAGAAAATAAAACAAGTAGGCATGTAATAGAAATAAGAAATTTCTATTTTCTTTTTTTTTTTAAGTTTATTTATTTTGAGAGAGAGACAGACTGAGTACAAGCGGGAGAGGGGCAGAGACAGAGGGGGAGAGAGCAAGAATCCCAAGCAGCCTTTGCACCATCAGCACAGAGCCCACCGTGGGGCTTGAACTCACGAACTGTTGAGATTGTGACCTGAGCCGAAACCAAGAGTTGGATGCTGAGCCACCCAACGCCCCTGTATTTCTATGAGAAAAAGCAGAGTAAGGAAGAGAGTGATTAAAGCTGCTGATGTGATGGGGTAGTTGGGAAGGTCTCTTGAAGAAGGTGACTTGAATAAAGCAAGAGAGGAAATTTTAAGAATATATGAGGAAAGATTCTCCAGGCTGCAGGAATGGCAAGAACAAAACTGCTAACGTGGGAGTTTGGTGTGTTAAATAAAAGGGAAGGCTGCCAGTGGGGTAGAGGCTACAGCAGAGAAGGAAGGGGGACAGGACAGGAGATAAGGCCAGAGAAGTAGCCAGGGACGAAATCATTTTGGTCATGACAAAATAAAAATACAAAATTAAGTCTACACAAGACTTAAGTATGAAGGGAAGCCACTAGAATACTTTAAACAGTGAAGTGACAAGGACCTTCTATGTCCAGAATTACTTTTGACATAAAATCCTTTTAAGGTTAAAGAGAGAGAGATTTTCAGGGGTCCCCACTGTGTTGCATGAAGGCTTATAAAGAGAAATGAGAACGGAGCGACACCTAGTGGGCAAAGGCAAATTGGCCCATAACACAACTGGGATTGCCCACCCAAGAACAAACATTTCACCACCACAAGGGGCAAACGGGTAGTTTGGGATGATTTCTGACAGTATACAGTTGACCTGTAGGACCCCTAGATGCTGAAACATGAGAGAAGACATCGAACAATACCATCAGGAAAGTGAAAAAACCCACAGAATGGGAGAAAATATTTGCAAAACAAATATCTGACAAGGGACTTACATAGAGTATAATATATATAGAGAGAGAATATATATATAATATATACATAGATAGAGAATTTTTAAAACTCAATAATGAAGAGACAACCACTTCAAAAATGGGCAAAGGATGGGGCGCCTGGGTGGCTCAGTCGGTTAAGCGGCCGACTTCGGCTCAGGTCATGATGAGCCCCGCATCGGGCTCTGTGCTGACAGCTCAGAGCCTGGAGCCTGTTTCAGATTCTGTGTCTCCCTCTCTCTGACCCTCCCCCGTTCATGCTTTGTCTCTCTTTGTCTCAAAAATAAAAACAAACGTTAAAAAAAATTTTTTTTAAAGAAAATGGACAAAGGATCTTGATAAATTTCTCCAAAGAAGATAAGAAAATGGCCAATAAGCACCTGAAAACCACAGTGAGATACCACTTCACACCCACTAGTATGGCTAAAATAAAAAGACAGTAACAAAGATAGTAAAATTAATTTTACACTGCTAGGAGTGTAAGTCTGATAGCTCCTCAAAATGCTAAACATAGTTACCATGTGAACCAGCAATTCTAATCCTAGGCATTTACCCAAGAGAAATGAAACATGTCTACCCAAAAATCTATACATGCATGTTTACAGCAACATTGTTCGTAACAGCCAAGAAGTAGGAACAACTCAAATTTTCACTCACTGATGAATGGATAAACAAAATATATCCATATAATAGAATATTGTTCATTCATAAAAGGGAAAAAGATACTGATACATGTTACAGTATGAGTGAACCTTGAAAATATGTTAACCAAAAGATTTCAAGCAAGTCAAAAGGCCACATACTGCATTCTTCCACTTATATAAAATGTCCCGAAGAAGTGTATGAAGATAAAGCACAACAGCAGTTTCCTAGGGCTAAGTAACTGCTAATGGGTATAGATCTCTTTTCTGGGTGATGACATGTTCTCAAATTGATTGTGGAATAGCTGAACAACTCTGGAAAGTCCTAAAACCACTGAGCTGTGTACTGTAAATGGGTGAATTTTATGGTATGTAAAATATCAATAAAGCTATTTGATTTAAAGGAGAGGATAGGGGCGCCTGGGTGGCGCAGTCGGTTAAGCGTCCGACTTCAGCCAGGTCACGATCTCGCGGTCCGCGAGTTCGAGCCCCGCGTCAGGCTCTGGGCTGATGGCTCAGAGCCTGGAGCCTGTTTCCGATTCTGTGTCTCCCTCTCTCTCTGCCCCTCCCCCGTTCATGCTCTGTCTCTCTCTGTCCTAAAAATAAATAAACGTTGAAAAAAAATTAAAAAAAAAATAAAGGAGAGGATAAAGAAACTAATCAGATGTCAAGTCTTTGACTTCATGCGCTGTCTCTAAAACTGCCAGCACTACTTTGTCACATGGACTGCAAGTTCCAATAATTTACAGTCTAATCCCTGAGTGTCTTATTTAATGGCTTTGTACTCTGATGAAGATCCACTGTATATTCAGGATTGTAGGAGGGGTTAAATAAGGAATATACAAAAGAGTAGAGGCAAATGGCAACGAGGGAGATGGGATACTCAGATCTTATGCTGAATTTTATGAAAGAAAAAAGATTTTTTTTATTTTTTTTTTTATTTTTGAGAGAGAGAGACAGAGCAGGAGCAGGGCAGAGAGAGAGAGAGAGAGAGAGAGAGAGAGAGAGAGAGACACAGAATCTGAAGCAGGCTCCAGGCTCTGAGCTGTCAGCACAGAGCCTGATGCAGGGCTCAAACTCACAAACTGTGAGATCATGACCTGAGCTGAAGGCGGACGCTCACCCAACTGAGCCACACAGGAGCCCCAAAAGATTTCCTAAAACTTCCTAGTCTGGTATCTTTTTGTATCTTTGTTTCTACTCCTTAAGATACACAACAACCGGTATTTAAATCCCCAAACTCGGGGCGCCTGGGTGGCGCAGTCGGTTAAGCGTCCGACTTCAGCCAGGTCACGATCTCGCGGTCCGGGAGTTCGAGCCCCACGTCAGGCTCTGGGCTGATGGCTTGGAGCCTGGAGCCTGCTTCTGATTCTGTGTCTCCCTCTCTCTCTGCCCCTCCCCCGTTCATGCTCTGTCTCTCTCTGTCCCAAAAATAACTAAAAAACATTGAAAAAATAAATAAATAAATAAATAAATAAATAAATCCCCAAACTCACCCCAAGAATAAAGAAAGAAAGTCTTACATCATTTCGGTCCTTGGTTAGTCTCTCCTCTAGTTCCTGGGCTAATTGCAAAAGCCACCACTGTACCTAAAAAAGTGTTGAGACTTTAATCTTTCATTTAAAAATTCTAGGTTTATTATAGTACGAGATGGAGGATTTGTTCAATTCTCCCACAAATGTAAGTGTGCAATAATGTCTCCCTTATAACCAAGAGATCACAGATCATAGAAATCTTCAGTACTCTGACCTGCCTTAGCTCAAGATTCTCATTTTCTTTTCCTGCTGGAATGCCATCAGGTGAACTTCAGGCATGTTCCAGCTCTGAGAAAAAAAATAACACACAAGCTTGAGGCATAATATCCTAGGCCTTCCAAGTTATCATCTACCAAAAAAATGAGTAATTCCATTTCAAATTTCAGTCAGTTTCATCTTATTTCTTTTTGGATAGAAAAAATAAATCATGGAAAAAATAATAAGTTTAGTCCATTTTCAACACAAAAAAAGAACTTCATACTTTACAACAGAATGGCCCCGTCTAACTTACTAAACGTTCTGCAGTTACCCAAACCTACCCACTAACCCCCTCAAAAGAGGCAATGTTCTCTCAAGAGAACAAGAATGCTTGCCTACCTGTTCCCGAGTAGCCAGAGCTGTCTTTCCTGGGAAGTTCTTGCTGCAGCCAATGGTTTTAGGTATTTTTCTTGGTCTAACTGGATCATGTTCAATCCCACGACACATGGCATATAGCCAAGATCTAATAAAAGCAGGAAAAAAAAGTTTAAGGTGAAAGCAAATGACAATTCTTGTTAAAATAAAATGCCTACATTGCACTACCTTTTTGTCTCCTTCATAGAAATGGGAAAATTTGTCCAGAATTAAGTATACTTCACCTCTGACAGAATCCCTGCCCTTCCCAATGAATGCTAGTGGAATATATTGCCAAGGAGAGGGATACTGGTTGTGCTTTTTAAAGCCAACTCATCATTTGTATTTTTGGAAAAGTGCTGAGCAAGCCACTGATTCATATCCCCAAGTTTTTTGGTATAAGTCTAAATACAAAGATTTTAAGGGAGGGGTGCCTGGGTGGCTCAGGTGGTTAAGTGTCTGACTTCCGCTTAGGCCGTGATCTTCCAGTTCATGGGTTTGAGCCCCACATTGGGCTTGCTGCTGTCAGTGCAGAGCCTGCCTTGGATCCTCTGTCTCCTTCTCTCTCTGCCTCTCCTCCCACACCTCAAGATAAACATTAAAAAAAAGGTTTTAAAGGAATTATCAGCATTTCAGCACACGGAAATGCTCTAAATATCCAAGCCTATCAACCTACTTAGGGAAATGAAAAACTACTCTAGAATGACAGGCCACAGTGACCTAACATTTCAAAGCAAAAGAACCAAAGAAATTATCTCGAGGAACAAATGTTAAAGATAAGTCTAAATTTTACTGGATGCTTTTGTCTGTGTTTGACTTTAGCATCTCCATACAGGTCATGATTGAAAAACATTAGGAATCACTTACCCATTCTTCTCCCCAAAATGACTCTGGAGCTGGGATTCAGTGAACTGGGTCAGTTCACCCATGTATTCCACCCCCAGGATTTCAATGACAGAGGCCCCTAGCTTTCCTCCAAGATTACGGCTAACAAGACAAAGAATTTATAGGTCACATCATAAACATCTGGTTATCAGCAGACATAAGAAATTTTGCTTCTGTAAGTAGCTCTCCACAGGGTTCAGGGACAATGAGAGCACGTACTGCTCCTGTAAACTATTAATTTCCTAGTATAAGACTAGATGATTCAAATTCTCTGGGAGTTAGGACCTGGGAAGATTAACAATAGCATAAACAAAAGGTTAAAGTCATTGATTAGTTATCAAAGTCAACTGTATAAACATTTTTCAATTTTACAGGATCTACTATCCCATTTAGGGATTAAAATTCCAACCCCAAGACAAATCTTTTTCATGACTAAAACCTTTTATATTTAAGAATATAATAAAAATTCTTAAGCTTTGCCTGTAAAGCTTCCTATAATATGTCTTCAACCTATCTTTTCAGTCCTATTTCTATCACTTATCTTCTCCAACATGGTCCAGTTAACCTGGTTTATGTCCCAGCTCACCACAAATACCTTATACTTTCCCCCTTTTCTGTTCAAAACATTATCAAAATCAGAATTGCTCTTCAATTATCATCTGGCAAAATCTCATGCAGTTTTCATAAATGTTTCTCAGATTTCTCTTCTCTGAACTCTGATGACTACCTGTATAACTCATTTAGCAAATACTCATGTACAGTCTTAATAGCACTTTCACTGTTCCTTTGAACTGTCTTGTCCCTTCATCTTGTCCCTTCAACAATAGTGTAAGCCCTTATCAAGGACACACAATTGGTATGCACAGCCTAGTTATTCATTTATTTGGATTTTTCTCTCATACCTACTTTGGGAGCAGTTTGGTAGCCCTGAACACCTCGGGATGATATTAGAAGAAAAAAAAGAAGTAAAATTCCTATTGGTTTTGTTATTTAGTAACAGACTTGAACAAAAAGGCTAGAAGGAAATTAAAGACACAGCTAAAAATCAGTTCATTTTTTAAAATTCAGGATTAAGTAACTTCCATAGATAATCCAGAATTGAAGCCTCATTAGGAAAAAAGTCTGTGTTCTTCAAAATTTCCTGTGTTCTCTCTCTTCTACCTTCCTGGTTACCTACATTTTCTTGCTCCAATCTCTCATAAGGGACAGAAGAAACCAGAGTGCTTTCACAAGTATATGAGTGACACTGAAGGTACTCCGTGAATACTTACATTTTGTAGATAGGCATTTGACTGAAGAGCTGTGGGACTGACCCATGTGAGACCAGGGTCTGGCGGTTGGGCTTGTTAAGTCCACAGGCCAGTTTTGCCAGGACCTGGAGCATGGAAAGCATTAAAACTTCGTAACTGTCAACCTCACCCACACAGAGAGCTGGTGAATATTAACATACACATAAAAACACAGGCACAGCTTAAGGGCTGTTACTAATGGTTTCCACATTAAAAACAAAAACAAAACCAGAAACTCAAGACATCTCTAAACCTTGGTGTCCCACAACATCCTCAGTGGAAACTATGACCCACTATCATCATCCTCATTGTTCTTTCCACATCTATTCTCGGTTTCCCTTTGGTCGTTTTTTTTTTCCATTCCCATCAATTCCTTAAGGTTCTCCCACTTCAAGAGGGGAAAAAGCCCAGAGAAGCTGCAGAGGACACTTACATAAGGTGCATTTCTAGGCATGTGCATATGAAAATGCTGAAACAAACCTGTTTTACCCTACCACATTGATCTACATTTCTTTAAAAAAAAATTTTTTTTAATGTTTATTTATTTTTGAGAGAGAGAGAGACAGAGAGAGACAGAGACAGAGCACAAGTGGGCGAGGGGCAGAGGGAGAGGGAGACAGAGAATCCGAAGCAGGCTCCAGGTTCCAAGCTGTAGCACAGAGCCAGATGCAGGACTCAAACCCACAAACCATGAGATCATGACCTGAGCCGAAGTCGGACGCTTAACCGACTGAGCCACCCATGTGTCCCTGATTTACATTTCTTGATTAATGGTTAATCCATTTTGAGTGCTAGATTTAACACAGATTACCATAATTCAAGTATCTGTGATAGAGATCTCAAAATCATCCTCCAATAGCAAACATCTTCTACTAGAAACAAGACTTCAAAATGGGGGGGGGGGTGGGGGGGAACAACAAAACAAACCCAAACCTTAAGTCCTTGAGAACTCTTTTGAAAGAATAAGGTGCTTCAGTGGTATCAGTTCACAAATTATAATTGGTAGGAAAAGTATAATATCATCCTTTAAATTCACTGGAGAGATTCTCTAGAATTTCTACTAGGCAACATTTAGTCTTGTTCAAATTACTACAATGGGACCTTTGTTTCCCCTCCCTTCACTCAACCAGAAGAAACCTCTAAAACTCTGTGGGATAGTTTGGCAACTTTCCTCTTCTTGGAGGAAGGGGGAAAAGGTAGTAACCAGGGATAATCAGCCACTGCCCAATTATTGAGCCTCGTCAGAAGGGGACAAAGATTCCAGACCCTCACAGCACTTTAAAAAGAAAACCAGTTATTCTGCCCCTATATTATTGACAATTGTCTATTCTCTAAGTCAAAATAGGGGTCCAAACTAATAAAATTTTACTATTCCATCTCTCTTATTGTTCTCATTAGAAAGGAGGAAATCGGCAAAAGCAGAAAATACTCCGGCAATTCCACAAAGGAAATGAGATAATTCAGGGATATTCAGCAAGTGAAAAGAAATAGGTTCACATATAAAATGCAAAGACTAACCTCCTCCTTTCCACAGATAGTTCAGTCATTAAGGAAATCTTTTGGATACAACTGTATGAGCATTTTCTGCAAACTTTTCAGCCTGCTTCTTAGGAAAGCGCATGTTTAATGACATTTCCCTTGTTAAGGAATTACGAACGCATTTATTTGGTCCTCAAAATGAATTTTATTTTATTTATTTATTAAAAAAAATTTTTTTTCAACGTTTATTTTATTTTTGGGACAGAGAGAGACAGAGCATGAACGGGGGAGGGGCAGAGAGAGAGGGAGACACAGAATCGGAAACAGGCTCCAGGCTCCCAGCCATCAGCCCAGAGCCTGACGTGGGGCTCGAACTCACGGACCACGAGATCGTGACCTGGCTGAAGTCGGACGCTCAACCGACTGCGCCACCCAGGCGCCCCCAAAATGAATTTTAAATAGAAGCCCATTTCAAAATGTACACGTAACGATTTAAATGTCCCAGTCATATCCATCCTTGCTGTATTTAACTGCAGATATCTATGTTTCGCCTTGAAACCTATAATTAGCCTTCACCTTGTTGTGTGAAATTCCAGCTGAACACTGAAAGCCCGTCTCCCTCTCTATGGCTGCTCTCATTTCCTCCACAATCACTGCTCCAACAGTGAGCTGCAGGTCCGGAGAGGTGGTGTTACCAGTCTGAAGAGAATCAAGCCATTGAAGTAAGCCTTGTTTTCGCATCTCCTCTGAAAAATTGAAAGGTTGTATTTAGACATTTTTTTTTTAGAGTCAGGACTTTAGTTGTGTTATCTAATAGAAAAATGCTTCAATTTCAGGGTACTTTACGAATGTACATTTTCACACACACACACAAAAATGGCAGTCATTTACAAGATTTCTCAGTACTTAAGAGATCAATTTCTCCTTCCTATCAATTCCAGCAGCCTTAGCTTCAGCATAGGCTGAACCTTATAGTTCTAATATGCAACACATAGTGTATATTCATATTGTCTTTCACGATCATTGATTTGAAAGTACATCTGTTTTCTCTCTCTGGTTTTCTGGAATTTTCTTCCTCCAACTTTCCCTTGCACACTGCCAAGAATCCTGTTACTTAATTAGAAAATATTCAGAATTAACTCACACTTTAAAATAAATGTATTTATATATTTTTGGAGACTGGTTCTCCTGATGAGTAGCTAAAATCCAATCAGAAACACTAGTCTTATTCTTCTGATAAGCTATTGAAATTAGATATAGCTTTGGACTCAGGGCCTTGAAAATATCTTACTATCCAATTTTGAACTAGTCAGTTTTGAGAAAAGCCTAAAAAATGATTATATATAGCAAGGGAGGTAGGTATATAGAAAATGCAGACATGCTGGTTTATTTATTTACTTATTTAAAAAACTGTTTTAAATGTTTATCATTTTTTGAGAGACAGAGCATGAGTGGGGGAGGGGCAGAGAGAGAGGGAGACACAGAATCCAAAGCAGGCTCCAGGCTCCGTGCTGTCATCAGCACAGAGCCCCACATGGGGCTCAAACCCACACACCGCGAGATCATGACCTTAACCAAAGTTGGATACTTAACCGAGTCACCCAGGCACTCCTAAATATTTCATTTTTTTTTTTAAGTTTATTTTGAGAGTGAGTGGGGGAGGGGCAGAGAGAGAGAGAGAGAGAGAGAGAGAGAGAGAGAATCCAAGCAGGCTCTGTGCTGTCAGCACAGAGCCTGACACAGGGCTCCATCCCACAAACGATGAGATCATGACCTAAGCCAAAACCAAGAGTTGGACCCTTAACCAAAAGAGCCACCAGGGTGCCCTAGGAATGCTGGTTTAAAGAGACAGTAATGAGGGGTGCCTGGGTGGCTCAGTCATTTAAGCATTCGACTTCGACTCAAATCATGGTCTCATGGTTCATGAGTTGAGGCCCCACACTTCAGATCCTCTGTCTCTCTCTCTCTTTTCCCCTCCCCCATTTGCACTCTTTCTCTCTTAAAAATAAATAAAATATTATAAAAAGTAGAGCGTAATGAGGTATGAACAAGGCAAGAAAATACACTCAAATAACTATGGGGAGGTATAGTGAAGGTTCATGTATATAGAGGAGGAAGATGAGCACATAGAAGGAAGTATTTTCCAACTCTTGATAACTGCTGCTTCTCTCCTTTGCAGGCTTGTCTTCTTCCTCTAACACCCTGGTAGATACTGAGCAACATTCTCCTCCTCCTCCTCTCTGTATATATACTGTTTTCTTTTGGTGAACTGCTACAGGCTTATGTTTCAATTTGCTTATGCTGAGTACATGCAAATCCTAATTTCTATCCCCAAACTCCTAAACTCTAATTCTTATCTCCACCCCCCTACAGAATAACTCTTCTTGAACTTTTCATTATAGTTTCAAACTATAGTTCACTAAATTTTCTAAAAATAACTAAAATCAACATTTATTATATCTTCCTTCTCAAAGATTCCCTTTCCCAAACAACTCCCTTTTTTAAATAACCATATTTTTTATTTTGTTAATGTTTATTTATTTTGGAGAGAGACAGAGAGTGTGTAGGAGAGGGACAGAGAGAGAGGAAGACACAGGATCCGAAGCAGGCTCCAGGCTCTGAGCTGCCAGCACAGAGCCTGACGTGGGGCTCGAACTCACGAACCGCAAGATCATGACCCAAGCTGAAGTTGGATGCTTAACTGACTGAGCCACCCAGGCACCCCAACAACTCCCTATTTCTATTAAAGGTTTGAAGGTTAAATAATATTGGCTTCCTTTTGCTTTCATTCCCCATTTAGTCAACGAAACCCACTTTAAAACATTTCGCATATCCACCCACCCTATTTTATTCAGGTTTTCTTCATTCTTTCCCAGACCACCTTAACTCCTAAACCACCCTCTCCCTAAATGCATTTTACACAATACCCATGAATGAAATGTTCTCAAATACCAGTGTTATCCATCTTATCCCCTGTTCAAAACTGTTAGCTCTCTCATACCTACAGAATAAAGCACCAACTCTAAAAACTGGCATTGAAGACCATCTGGCCTTTTCAATTCATCTTCCACTAATCCCAAATTTATTATATCCTTACAATTTCCTGAATATCCAATGTTTATTCTATTTCCATGTTCTCACTTCTTAACTCTGTTCTCCCCTTTGCTTAAATAAATCTTATCTATACTTGAGGGCTTATTCAAGTCTCATGTATCATGTGGTCTTCTCCAGCTATTCTAGCTAACTTTGGGGGGCCTCACTAACGTCCTTTAGAACTTTTAAAAAATGCTTATTTATTTTTGAGACGGGGGAGGGGCAGAGAGGGGGGAGACAGAGAATCCGAATCTTTGCGCTGTCAGCACAAAGCCCGATGGGGGCTTGAACCCATGAACCATGAGATCATGGCCTGGACCAAAGTCAGATACTCAACCAACTGTACCACCAAGGCACCCCTAAAGTGTTTTAGCTCTTATCTGTAACACATATAGCATAATTGTTAAAAGAATACTTTGCAGTCAGGCAGTGTTCAAATACTGGCTTTTGAACTTACTATGGGACGTTGAGCAAGTTCTATAATTTTCTAAGATCCAGTTTTGTTGTCTATGATACGAACATAGTACTGTACCTCATAGGATTGTGAGGTTTTATATACATATATATGTATATATATGTACACATATAGATGAGTACATATAATCTTTAATCCTTTAAGAATTAAATTTTAATGTTTTATTCATTTTTGAGAGAGAGAGACAGAGCAACGAGTCAGGGAGGGGCAGAGAGAGAGGGAGACACAGAATCCAAAGCAGGCTCCAGGCTCTGAGCTGTCAGCACAGAGCCCCATGCAGGGTTCAAACCCATGAACCATGAAATCATGACCTGAGCTAAAGTTGGAGGCTTAACTGATGGGGACACCTAGGTGCCCCCAAATCTAATCCTTCTTTTAAAACCACCTATTACAGGGGTGCCTGGGCGGCTCCGTCGGTTAAGCATCCGACTTTGGCTCAGGTCATGATCTCACAATTTGTGAACTCAAGCCCCATGTTGGGCTCTGTACTGACAGCTCAGAGCCTGGAATCTGCTCCCAATTCTGTGTTTCCCTCTCTTTCTGCCCCTCCTTGGCTCACACTCTGTCTCTCTCAAAAATAAACATTAAAAATTTTAACAAAAAATAAAAAATAAAACCACTTATTATAGGGGCACCTGGGTGGCTCAGTCAGTTGAGTGTCTGACTTCTACCCAGGTCATGATCTCACAGTTGGTGGGTTCGAGTCCCGAATCGGGCTCTCTGTTGTCAGCACGGAGCTCACTTCGGATCCTCTGTCTCCCTCTCTCTGCTCCTCTCCTGCTTATATGAGCTTTCTCTCTCTTTCTCTTTCAAAAATAAACATTAAAAATAAATAAACCACCTATTATTGTTTGGGAAACAAAAAATGTGAATTTATTGAAATTGTGAGATTTTTCTGGACTCTTTTCTCAACTAGTAGAGCTCAATTTTCTCTGCTTTAGATTTCTTTTTTTTTTTTATTTTTTTTCCACGTTTTTTATTTATTTTTGGGACAGAGAGAGACAGAGCATGAACGGGGGAGGGGCAGAGAGAGAGGGAGACACAGAATCGGAAACAGGCTCCAGGCTCTGAGCCATCAGCCCAGAGCCCGACGCGGGACTCGAACTCACGGACTGCGAGATCGTGACCTGGCTGAAGTCGGACGCTTAACCGACTGCGCCACCCAGGCGCCCCTCTCTGCTTTAGATTTCATTATTGCTCTCCCAGATTAAGTAATGTTACAATCCTGTCACTCTACATCCATGTCAGTTGAACAGGGCGACAGAATATAAGCAGCATTTGTTTCCTTCTCTAGTTGGTAAAAATCTATACAACTTTGGTTTTTCTCTGATACACTAAAGTGGACTAGGGGGAAAAGATTCAGGCAGTTTTTGGTATAAAATGCCCACTAGAGGGGCGCCTGGGTGGCGCAGTCGGTTAAGCGTCCGACTTCAGCCAGGTCACGATCTCGCGGTCCGTGAGTTCGAGCCCCGCGTCGGGCTCTGGGCTGATGGCTCAGAGCCTGGAGCCTGTTTCCGATTCTGTGTCTCCCTCTCTCTCTGCCCCTTCCCCATTCATGCTCTGTCTCTCTCTGTCCCAAAAATAAAAAAATAAACGTTGAAAAAAAAATAAAAAAAAAATAAAATGCCCACTAGAACTGAAAGACTTTCCTTTCCTATTGAATTATCTGGGTAGCTTTGTGGAAACCAACTGACCAAAACTGTGGGGATCTGTTTGCACATTTCCTATTCTGTACCATTGATCTGTCTCCTCTTACACCAATACTACACTGCCCTAGTTACTACAAGGTTATAATTAAATATTTTTTAAGTTTATTTATTTTGAGAGAGAGAGAGAAAAAAAAAAAAAAAACACAAGTGGGGAAGGGGCAGATAGCAAGAATCCCAAGCAGGCTCCATGCTGTCAGTGCACAGCCTGACCCAGGGCTCAGTCCCATGAACTGTGAGATCATGAGCCAAAATCAAGAGTCGGATGCTTAACTGACTGAGCCACCCAGGTGCCCCTAATAACTTTTAAAACCAGGTAGTGTTTAAGTCTTCCAACTTAGTTCTTTTTCAAGGTTGTTTGGCTATCCCCACATCCTTTGCATTTTCATACAGATTTTCAAATCCGTTTGTCAATTTCTACAAAATCCTGCTGAGATTCTAGAAGGGAAAACAATGAATCTCTAGGTCAATCTGGGGAGACTTGAGCTCTAATATTTACTATTTAGTCTTTTGATCCATGAGCATGGTATGTCTCTCCATTGATTTCATCTTTTTTACTTTCTCAGGAATGTTTTGTAGTTTTCACTGAACTAGTTTTTCATATATACGTATATACATATATGTGTGTGTGTGTATATATATATATACATATATATATATATACATTTCACAGTACATGTTCATATACATATATATATATTTTTTAAGTATTCATTTTTGAGAGAGAGTGCATGAGAGGTGGAAGAGCAGAGAGAGGGAGACACAGAATCTGAAGCAGACTCCAGGCTGTTCCAGCCTGACACGGGGCTCAAACTCACGAACCGTGAGATCATGACCTGAGCTGAAGTCAGACGTTTAACTGAGCCACTCAGGCGTCCCTTCACATATATATTTCTAATAATTTCGTAATTGTAATGCTATTGCAAATAACATTGCTTTTAAATTTCAAATTCTCATCTAAAATTTTAGTGTATAGAATTGCTATTGATTTTTGCATACTGACTTTGTCACCTGCAACCTTGCTAATCTCACTTACTGTATTTTTTTAGGGCGGGGTGTAGATCCCTTAGGATTTTCTACAAACACGGTCATGACACCTGCAAACAAAGTTTACCTCTTCCTTCACATCTGAATTAGCTTTTATTCCCTCTTCTGTTCTGATTACACCATCTTGTACCTCCAGTGCAATGATGAACAGAAGACTGAGCACTGATGACTTGTGCCAAAACTTGGGGTTAAACTGATAAACCTCTACCTAGACTCCACAACTCCAGAAACCAAAACTATAAAAGAGAAGTTCCTGCACTGATAATAAGTATGCCCTCCTCTGTGCTATGAGTTGATTGGTGTCTTCCAAGCTCCCTCTGGTTGTTGGTAGAATTTGGTTTTCATTTTCTTTCTGGCTGTCAGCAGTGGGCCAATATCTGAGCCTAGCCATGAGGGCCTTCTCCAAAGGCCCTCTCACAACATGGCAGCTAACCTCTTCAAAGCCAGCAGGGGGTCCCACCAACCCCTGCAACTCTCATCATTAAAAAGGGTTTATAGTTTTATTTATTTTTATTTTAGAGAGAGTGTATGCAAGTAAGGGAGAGGGGCAGAGAGAGAGAGAGAGAGAGAGAGTGAGAGTGAGTGAGAGAGAGAGAGAGAGAGAGAGAGAGAGAGGAGAATCTTAAGCAGGCTCCACGCTCAGCAAGGAGCTGTTACAGGGCTCACTCCCACGACCCTGGGATCATGACCTGAGCCAAAATCAAGAGTTGGATGCTCAACCGAGCCACCCAGGCACACCAAGGTTTATGATTTCTTGTACTATTACCCAACTGCTTCACGTCCTGGGCATTCAAAAGATGTTCAATATATGCTTTAAATGAAATATATTAAGACCATGGGGCGCCTGGGTGGCGCAGTCGGTTAAGTGTCCGACTTCAGCCAGGTCACGATCTCGCGGTCCGTGAGTTCGAGCCCCGCGTCAGGCTCTGGGCTGATGGCTCAGAGCCTGGAGCCTGTTTCCGATTCTGTGTCTCCCTCTCTCTCTGCCCCTCCCCCGTTCATGCTCTGTCTCTCTCTGTCCCAAAAATAAATAAACGTTGAAAAAAAAATTTAAATAAATAAATAAATAAATAAATAAATAAATAAATAAAAAAGACCAAAGGGAGGAGAAAACTAAGGCATTCCTTAGCTAAAACAAACTAGTTCCAAAATGGCCCTGAAGGGAAAGTTTTCACTCTGGCAGTTTTTGAGTATTATCTTTATGTAATCCTACCACTTAAACTTTCCATGCATGTAACTATTTCAGAAACAGAAAATACAAAGTTGCAAACGCAGTATGGCTGAGCAGGACTGCTAGCTTTGAATTAAGGGGCAGGATGGGAGAGTTCAACAGAAACTTCAGTTATCAAAATATCACAAGCGCCCGGCTTCTTTTCCTAGGTTTGAAATATGCCACATCCATGAAAAACAATTTCTGGAAGATTATATGCACTTAGATAAGCTAATTTCCGTTACCAGTTTTTTGGTTGCACACATCATATGAAGACTCAGGAATACAATATGAAATATAAACCATTTACTAGACATTATACTGTTCTGAGCACTATAAATAAAAAAATGGTATCACTCCATCTGGAAACTAAATACTTAAACTGGACACACTAAGGCAACAGATACATAAGACATACAGAAATAAACATTGGCATTTTTAATAAAAATGTACATAGATAAGAAAGATGGGTATAGAAGAAAGAGGAACACGTCCATTTGAGTTGAAGTAAACATTTTCCACCAGTGAAGGTATACACCATCATCTTCAGTCGGAGAGCTCTTTAACAATGAGTTGCAGCCAAAAATACCAATATAATGTGTAATAACACGTCTTATTCTGAGGTATGCGGGTTTCAGAGGGTCTGTGAATCTCCTGAAAACTGCACACACAATTGTCTTATGTGTAGATATGCATTTTTCTGAGGCATGCAAGGGTCAACAAGCTTTCAAAAAATTTTCAAAAGGGGACAGCCCTCAAAAAACCCTTAAAGACTTCATGACTTAAACCATTATAAACCAATTCCAAGTGTTTTAAAGCATTAGACACACAGCAAGATGTGGTACACAAAGTTAAGACCAAAGAAAAACCTTCCTTATTATGACTGTTAAATTTCTGACTCGGGTCCCAAAATAATAAAGAAAATCAGGACATATTTCATCGAATGTTTATGTACCATAACTCTGCCTCCTTTAAGTGGCACAATTTTTATTGTCCATGTATTGCCCTGAAAGAACTGAAGGATATGCAGCCTCCAGCTTATAAACTCTGCTATAATTCCTTAATGGTCTTTCTCACAAGCTTCCCTAGTAGAACAAGCAGTTCTACTACTGCCCTTCAATACAACATATTAAAGGCATATCCTACAACTGTTCAACAGCAAAAGGAAACTTTACATCTTATGTCTCATTTTAAAACATGGAATCCGTGGGAAGTTCACCACTTTAACCAGAAGTAAGCTAAACACTCTTGGACTTTTTTTCTGGGAATATCTGTATTGTTTCTACAAGTAATCACAGACTGCCTTAATGTCCTCCCCCCCCCCCCCCGGCGCAGAAGCTAACTTGCTATAATATGGTATCCAGACAGTCTCCTTTTGGTTACTGGCCAGCATTCAAAATGTTTTACTGAAAGAGCACTTATAAGAATAATGTTACAAAATAATAGTTGTAAAAGTACCAATGTTCATGTTACAAATGAAGGGGAGATCCACTGTTTTGAAGAGAGCTATTATGAAAAGTATTAGAAAATGTCTAGGAAAAACTGTAGATACCCTGTTCAAAAAGCCTCTAAATGCCAATTGTTTTGTTCTGTAAGATCCAGCTGAATTCAAGTTTCATAATATCTGATTTAAAACATTTAAGACCCAGGGGTGCCTCGGTGGCTCAGTTGGTTAAGCGTCCAACTTCAGCTCAGGTTATGACCTGATGGTTTCATGAATTTGAGCCCCATGTCAGGCTCTGTGCACTGACTGTGTGGAGCCTGCTTGGGATTCTCTCTCTCCCTCTCTCTGCAACTTTCCCACTTGCACCCTCAAAAAAAAAAAAAAAAAAAAAAAAGTTAAGACCCAGATCCTCTTAGATCTGGTATCTAGAAATATTACAATCCAATATTACCACAAAAGCAAATTTTCATTGCCTTAATTTTATTTTTTAATTTAAGAGCATCTTTTTAAATGTTTATTTTTGGGAGAGTGTGGGCATGTGTGTGCGTGCATGTGTGCAAGCAGGGGAGAAGCAGAGAGAGGAAGACAGAGAATCTGAAGCAGGCTCCATGCTGTCAGCGGAAAAGCCCTTCGTGGGGCCAGAACCCTTGAACCATGAGATCATGACCTCAGCAGAAGTTGGACACTCAACTAACTGAGCAACTCAGGTGCCCTGCCTTAATTTTGCTTTATTTAAGAAAGTATTTTTAACCATTGAATACATTTTACTTATCAAAAGCATTTTCATGCAGATTACAGGCATACCTTGTTTTATTGTATCTTGCTTCAATGTGCTTTATAGATACTGCATTTTTTAAAAAACTGAGTACTTGTATCAACCCTGTCAAGTAAATCTATTGGCACCATTTTCCAAATAGCATTTGCTCACTTTGTGTCTCTAAATCACTTTTTGGTAATTCTCACAATTATCTCAAACTTTTTCATTATTGTTTTATTTGTTATGGTGATCTGGAATCAGTGATTGTAACTTCCTGAAAGCTCAGATGGTTAGCATTTCTTAGCAATAAAGCTTTTTAAAATTAAGGTATGTTCTTCTTAAAGATCTAATGGTATTGTACCCCCAATAGATTACAGTATAGTAAACAAAACTTCCCTATGCACTAGGAAACCAAAAAATTAATTTGACTCAATTTACTGAGATACTTGCTTTATTGTAACCAAACACAAAATATCTCTGACATATGCCTACATATCGAAAGTTTTTGTCAGATAGGTAAATGAAGCTGAATTTAAAAAAACAAAAATCACTTATCACTCCCCTACACATCAACCAAGTATAAAATAAAGAAAAAAGTAAAACAATAGCAATAAAAAATTAAAGCATTTATGAACATAACAAATGAATGCACAAGACCTTTATAAAAAACGTAAAGCTTTAATAAAGATATAATTGGATACTCACATAATAAAAGGAATTTGATCCCTCTCTCACACACACAATGGATTATAAATGAAAAGCAGAATAAAGCTTCTAGAAAAGACAACAGAATTGCTTCATAACCTTGAGGTAGGTAAGTATTTCTTAAACAGGACATAAAAAATATTGTCCATAAAGAACAAAAAAAAATACATGGACCAAATTAAAATCAAGAACCTTTCTGTTTCATCAAAAGCCACCAGTGATAGAGTGAAAAACAAGTCACTGACCAGAAGGTATTTGCAATATATTTATATGCAATATAATAATACATCATAATATATGCAAATAAATATGCAATATACTTAATGAAGGATTCATTTCAGATTATATAAAGAAGTCCTATAGATGGAGATAAGACAATCCAACGAAAAAAAATGAGCAAATGATTTAAAGAGGTACTTAATGAAAGAAGATATCTAAATGGTCAATACATTTAAAGGTGGTCAACTTCATCAAGACCAGGGACATACAAACTAAAACCACTGATATCACTACACACCCATCAAAATGGCTAAAATGCAAAAGAGAAAAAAAAAAAAAAAAACATGTGCTGAAAAGCATGTGAAACAACTGGAATTTTCATATATGCTACTAGTGAGATTATAAATTGGTACAACCAGGGACACCTGGGTGGCTCAGTTGGTTGAGTGTCTGACTCTTGGTTTCAGCTCAGGTCATGATCTCAGGGTTTGTGGGCTTGAGCCCTGCATTCGGCGCTGTGCTGGCAGCGTGGAGCCTGCTTGAGATTCTCTCTCTCCCTCTCCCTCTCTCTCTCTCTGCCCATCCCCCACTCATGCTGTGTCTCTCTCAAACAAATAAACTTTAACATTTACTCATTTTTTTGAGAGACAGAGACAGAGCACGAGTGGGGGACAGGCACAGAGAGAGGGAGACAGAATCTGAAGGAGGCCCCAGGTTCTGAGATGCTGGCACAGAGCCCGATATGGGGCTCGAACCCACGAACTGTGAGATCATGACCTGAGCCAAAGTTGGATGCTTAAGCAACCAAACCACCCAGGTGCCCCTCAAACAAATAAACTTAAAAAATAAGTAAATAAATTGGTACAACCATTTTGGGTAACTGTTTGGCAGTAAGTACCTACTAAAGCTGACTATAAGCAAACTAAAGCTGATTTTAGGTAAATCCTACAATTAAACACTTCTAGTCTTATACCCAACAGAAATCATACATTTGTTCACCAAAAGACATTTACAAGAATATTCATAGCAGCACTATTCTTAGTAGCCCCAAAATGGAAACAACCCAAATATCCATCAATTATAGAATGGATAATTTGTGATATACTCATGTAATTCAATACTACACAGCAATGAAAGTAAACAAACTCAACTACATACAACAGAACGGATGAATCTCACAATGTTGACCAAATGAGGCCAGAATCAAGTATATATTGCATGATTTCAATTTTATAAAGTTCAAAAATAAGCTAAATAGAAATAAGGACAATGGTTACTGTAGGAAGGGGAGAGGAATGGATAGTGTCTGGAAGTGTAGGCAGGTGTGCCTTTTAGGATTCTGGTTTTGGTTTTGATTTGGATGCTACTTACAAATGGGGGTTTACTTTGTGAAAATTAGCCAAGGTGCACTTACAATTTGTGCACTTGATGTGTATTACATCAATTAAAAGTGTAGATGAGAAAAAAAAGAAAATATACTGGATTCCAGATCTCAGAGGAAGTAAAAATATTATAACAGATAAAATAAATAATTTTAACTTAAAAAAAAATAATTAAAAGGGACACAACTGAAGACCTAAAAAATTCAGTGATATGTTTACGGATGGCAGAAGTTAACATTAACATAACTATTCTGTCTAAATATATAAATTCAATGTAATCCTATCAAGATTTTTTGAGGAATTCAACTATTGTATTCTAAAATGCACAGTGAATAACAAAGGTACATGTATAGGTAAGACAAGTTTGGAAAGCAAAAGCAGAGGGACATCCTTATCAAATAGAACATACTACAAAGAGTAAAAAAAAAAACAAACAACAAAACAATGTGTTTCTGGAGCAGGAGCAGAGAGACAAATGGGATACTACAGAAACTGACCCACTTCTACAAGGGAAGTTGAGAAAGAATGGATTATTTAATAAGTAATTGTCAGGAAATTATTATAATAATAATAAAAAATAGGGGCACCTGGGGTGGTGGCTCAGTCGATTAAGCGTCTGACTTCAGCTCAGGACATGATCTCACGGTTCAGGAGTTCAAGCCCCACATCAGGTGAGTTTGAGCCCCGCTTCGGGTGAATTTGAGTCCTGCTCCAAGTGAGCTCGAGCCCCACTCTGGGCTCCACACTCTCTCTCCCTCTCTCTCTGCACCTCGTGGGATACTTTCTCTCTCTCTGCCCCTCATTCACTTGTGCTCTCTCTCAAAAAAAAAAAAAAAATTTTTTTTAAAATAATATAAATAAGATTTTTATAAAATCAAATAAAAAGGTTGAACTCCATATGGCCAAAAGACCTAAAAAAAATTACAAGGCAAACAGAAGTGTAGAAAAGGTCTTTGTGAACTTCTAGTAGAAATGGATATCTAAAACAAGATTCAAAATGCACAAAAGATAAGGTGAAAAAAATGATGGACTAAAAGAATCGTGTTCAACAAAGTACAGCATAAAAACAAAGTTAATGGATGACAGATTTGGGAGAAGATATTTGCAGTGCCAAAAATAGACAAGACACTAATAACTGCAATATATGAGGAACTCTTGCAAAAAAAAAGGCAGGAAATCCAATGATAAATTGGGTAAAGATTATAAATAAGCAATTCACAAAGGTATAAACTAGCAATATACGAAGAAATGCTCAACCTCAACTAGTAAATAGAGAAATTTAAATTTAAACAAACTGAAAACATGAAATAAAATTTCATATTTTAACTTTTCTACTTATCCCAAATCTGTCATCCATTAACTCTGTTTATGCTACACTTTGTTGAACCACTTTGCTGTTTAAAGGCTTTTTTTTAAAGTTTATTTATTTATTTTTAGTAATCTCTACACCCAATGTGGGGCTTGAACTCACAACCCCGAGATCAATCGTCACATCACATGCTCTTCCAACTGAGTCAGCCAGGAGCTCCTTATGAAATACTACTTTATTATAGCCATCGTATTGGTGAGTACTTTTAACCATTCAAAAATACCAGCTGCTGGCAAGAATATGAGGGCAACAGGAATTCTTGTGTACTACAGGCATGGGGTAACCATTGATAGCCACTCTGGGGAATGATTTGGCAGTATTTAGTGAAACAATGTATGTGTATGCCTTATGACCTAGCAGTCCACTCCTGACAACATTTTCAGAAAAACCTCTGCATAGGTCCAAAAGAGGATGAATGAGGACATTTATCAAATAAATATTAAAAAAAAATTAGAAGTAACAAATGAATTAATAGCTAGGAGAATTGTAACTACCATAGATCCATACCATGGATTATGCTGTAATTAAAAGCAATTACACATAAATACAACTACATGGAAAGACCTATAAAATCACCACTAAAGGAAAATTAAGAAAAGGAATGGAATCTACACTATATGTTAATGATACTAGAATTAAAATTAAAAAATTAGTAAAGTAAGAATGAAATCTATAAGATAATACTATCTTTTAATTAAAGAGCACAAATTTTTTTTTTATTTTTTTATTTTTTTAACATTTATTTATTTTTGAGACAGAGAGAGACAGAGCATGAACGGGGGAGGGGCAGAGAGAGAGGGAGACACAGAATCAGAAGCAGGCTCCAGGCTCCAAGCCATCAGCCCAGAGCCCGACGTGGGGCTCGAACTCCCGGACCGCGAGATCGTGACCCGGGCCGAAGTCGGACGCTTAACCGACTGAGCCACCCAGGCGCCCCAAAGAGCACAAATTTTAAAAGCACACACATAAAGCAACACTGGTAATTTATAAAGACATATACAAATTTAAGAAGATATACCAAATACATCAGTGGGTGCCAGAGGGAGAGTTAGATAGGGAGGGGGAAATCACTATGAAAGTGAAAGTAAGGAAAATAAAATGAGACCCTGAAGAGTCCACTGATATTTTTCACTCTAAATTGATCAGAAATTCTGAGTGACTCAACTCCCTGTCCTTGAGGTCCCCCTTAAAAAACTTAGATGATGAAGAAACCAAGTTACAACACTATAAGTTAACCTACAAATGACAGAAGTGCTCAGTCTACTGATAACTCTAACCTGCTCTAGTGATATCTAAAGAGAAACTTGATTTCATACAGATTTCACAGCTTCTCAACATCCATATACCTGAAAAGATAAGAGAATTTGTATATCCTTCCTTGTCAGTCCTTGTGATTCATTCAGGTTGTAGTGTAAGTTTCCTTTCAATCAATCCAAGAAGGATCAGCGTGACCAAGCAAAGCAGGTTCCAAAGGCAGGAAGCAGAAGCAATACGATGCTATGGAAGTACCTTTCTGATCAGTCCCTTCTGCTGTTGTAGGGCCTTGGGGCAACCCTTCAATGTAGGTGGTTGGCAACAAGTCGGCCGAGATAGGTTGACCTTGTAGCTTTTGTAGTCTCTCATGTACAGCACTGGTCAGGTCTACATAAGCCTCATCGATGCTGCCACGTTCAATCCCAGCAAAACGAGACATTACCCCCATCACTTCCACACTGGCTTCCCGGTACCTAAAAAGTATAAGGATTGTTATATATGTAGGTAATAAATGAACACAACAATTGAGATAGTCAGCCCCATCCCCTCCATCTCATAATGGAATCATCATATACATAACCAATGTAAGATCTCTTTTTTTTTAATGTTTATTTATTTATCTTCATTTTTGAGACAGAGGGAGACAGCATGAGCAGGGGAGAGGCAGAGAGAGAGGGAGACACAGAATCAGAAGCACGCTCCAGGCTCCGGAGCTGTCAGCACAGAGCCTGATGCGGGGCTCAAATTTGTCAACTTCAAGATCATGACCCAAGGCAAAGTTGGATGCTCAACGGACTGAGCCACCCAGGTGCCCCTGTAAGATCTCCTTAAAGAGAGGAATGACTTGGCAGATGAAGTGGTCAATGCGCAGGCAGATGGTCAGTAACAGAAGCAAAGAAAAAGCAGCAGCACAGAGGCAAACATTTTTAGTGTGACTCTAGCACTATGAAGGTGGAAAGTGTCCAGACCATGAATGTGTTTATGTGACAAGGATCTCTCCAAAGATGAAAGAAATGCTTCAAACTTGTTTAACTACATTTTACTAAGATCACCTACTCTTTCTGTTATTTTCATATATCTACCATGTAGTATTCTGCTTCAACTTTTGTCTTCAAATATGAGATTTACAGGAAACACTGCCCTGATCCCTGAACCCAAGTATTTGGTCTTCCTCAAGATAGCATTTCTCTCTCTCTCTCTCTCTCTCTCTCTCTCTATATATATAT
>NW_024412394.1:9824418-9940319 GCF_014898765.1 Herpailurus yagouaroundi | reverse complement strand
CCCCCCTGCCCCCCACCTTTCCCCTGCTCATGCTTGCTTTTTCTCTCTTTCTCAAAAATAAATAAACTTAAAAAAAATATGAATTGTTGAATATGGTTTATGTTTAAAACTTCCTATAGGTTTTCTGGCATGTGTGTAATGTGGGTATTTTGCAGCTAGTTTGCTGGTGTTTTATTCTGTTGAGACCCAACAGCAGGACTTTTATCTGATGAGTTTTAGTTTATGCAGTAGATCTTGCTCCAGGATATAAATAGTGAAACGTTGAAATAAGTTATGAAGTGATGTGGACTTCAGCAAAGTAAGGCAAAAAAATATTCCTGTTCCTTTAAAGATGGATTTGGTTCTGTATTCAGGGAAGTTTTTTGTTTGTCTACAAGATTTTTGTTTTTACTTCTAGTGTATATATGTTCAAATTTTGACCTTCAAGAGCGTCTTAATTTATTAAGTCTTCTAAGCCATTTGAGAAGCCACCTAATGTGTTTCTGTCTTCTGGAATGTTTTGGGCAAATTTTATTCATGTGCTAGTGAGGAAGTAATAGTGATAATAGTAATTGCTGCGTGAGCAGCTACCAATTCTTGAATTTTAGTAAATGTCAGGCACTATGCCAAATATTTACATGTTTTTTCACCCAATTGTCCAAATATCTATCAAGTAGGTGTTGGTGTTCTCATTATATGGGCTAAGAAACTAAGCCTTGGAAAAGTTAAATAACTTGCCCAAAGTTATCTGTAAGTGAGTGAGTCAGGATTTGAACATGGGTCATCTGTTTTTGTCTCTGCTGCTGGTGTCTCTGTGATTTATGCTTTGTTTTCCCCTTAACTCATTTTAGTTGCATTTCAGGAGGGAGCAGAGTTAGCTGTTTATGCTCCTAATAATCCATCTTTAATGTTGAAAATAGCAAAGCAGTCATTAGCATGGGTAATCTTGACATTATTGGTATATCTTTTGTCTTGGATTCTCATTTTAATATCACTGTGTGTCTTCTCTCTTTGAAAATAACTCTCCTGTGAATTACAGTGTTTAGTGATAAAAATACGGATTTTACATAACTGTAATATTTTTGTTTAACACAGAAAGAAAAATTAAAAAAATGGATGTTTGAAGTCTGCCTCCCCCGCCCCAGCACTGTTTCTAGGTAACCTCAAAGCAGGGCAGGCTAGTAGGATCAGGAATTGGCCTAGGCCAATGAATAGTAGGATACCTCTTTTAGGCAGTGACATGTGAGTGCTCTGTAAGGCTGAAGGCAGGACTGAGTGACAGTGTCTCCTCTGTTCTGGTCAGGGTTCAGGAGCTTGGCAGGGTATGGATTCTAGACAGATACAGCTGCGGTCCAGCTTAGGTGAGGTGGGTCATTTAAGGAGCCAGGTACTGGCAACGGCTTATTTAAGAACTTGTTGCCCTTGGTTTATCTTCTTTATAGGGCATATAGTGTGGAGGGTCTGTATTGTGTTACATACATGTTGCTTGTGGGTTGGGAGCCAGAGGCAAGGTTGCTCTTGCTGCTGGAGGCTGAGACTAAGGCTGATGAGGCAATATGCTGCATATGGTGCTGGTGATAACAAACTGGTGCCTGACAGAAGAGGCTAGTAGTCACAAAGGACACACATCTCTTCAGTGAAGGTAAAGAACTTGTTTTCCTG
This sequence comes from Herpailurus yagouaroundi, assembly GCF_014898765.1. Lineage (NCBI taxonomy): Eukaryota > Metazoa > Chordata > Mammalia > Carnivora > Felidae > Herpailurus > Herpailurus yagouaroundi. The sequence continues at coordinate 9,938,678 of NW_024412394.1, read as the reverse complement.
CCTTCAGTTGAGTGCCCACCTTGCAGTGTCTGCTAGATGGCAATATGCCCTTGCCTCAGTCCCCCTAAGATGTGCTGTGTGGATGATACTGCCTGACTAGAGTGAAGATCCCACAGGGTGCTTGAGGAGGCTTTCATTATCATGGGGCTTTAATATTTTCTTCTTTTTGACTTTTCTGGAGACTGGCTTGTGAGTGCCTGCCCAGCAAGTACAAGTAACTGGACTCTGTATTCCTGCGGGTGTGAATTCCAGGTTTGTTTCCTAAAAGTCCTGCTCTCCAGTGGTTTAAGTTTTAGGCTGGTTTGAAGTCTATTCCTACAGTCTTCTCTACTGCTAAGTTTTATACACTTGAGCCCTTAACTCAGAAGTCTAGGCCTTTTGTCTTAAAAAAGAAATTGTGGCATCTTGGTAAACACAACAATACCCCTTATTATTACCATAATAACCATTTGAATTATCAAGTGAGGAGAAGGTATTATACAAGTCAGAGCGTTTAAACTTTCTTTTAACACCCCCCTCCCCTGGGCCCCCAGTTGGGTGAAATCCAAACTCACATCGGAAGTTGTGTGCTTTCTCTAACACATTCTATAGCAGTGTATTTGGTTTTAGTCATCATTTTATTCTTAGGATGCCTTTCATCCTCAGTTGGTTCTAATGAACTATAATTATTGTTTTCGATTTGGCATTATTAGATGCTCTTCCTTCAGCTGGTTGGTTTTTTTTAATCCTTTCTAAAGACATTCCTTCCTGAAAGCGTCTTTAATTTTTTAAAGTTTAATTTACATTTTTATTTGTACAGACAGTGTGCATGAGCAGGCGAGAGGGTCAGGGGCGGGGGAGAGAGAGAGGGAGGGAGAGAGAGAGAGAGAGGGAGGGAGGGAGGGAGGAGAGGGAGAGAGAGGGAGGGAGAGAGAGAGAGAGAAACAGAGAGAGAGGGAGGGGGAGGGGGAGAGGGAGAGAGAGAGAGAGAGAGAATCCCAAGTAGGCTCTGTGCTATCAGCATGAAGCCTGATGCAGGGCTTGAACTCACAAACTGTGAGATCATGACCTGAGTCAAAGTTGGACGCTTAACCGATAGAGCCACACAGGCACCTCTAAGTTTTAATTATAATACCAATTTTTAAATAATTAAGGAACTGAAAGGGTGTTAAGGGCACCAATTGTTACAGGTTGTAACGACTCTGAACTGTTCCTGAAACATGGTATCAAATCTATTTTCATTTCACAGAGAAAAGCTAGCTGTCGAAAGGGAACTTTTTCAGACATTATTTACACCAAACAAATTTGAAACTTCAGTTCCTCAGGGCCACATATTATATTATTTCCAATCTTCCATTCCCTTAAACAATCTTTTCTTCTTACTTGGTAAGGTTAGCTTTCCCACGAGACTCACGAACTTGTGCCAGTAGAAGATCTGGACATAACTTCTTAGCATCATCTGCCCACATGCTCCTAGCGACCCCAAATGCACGAGCTTCGTAACTCACTGAAATTATTCTAAGGTTAGGAAAAAAAAGAAAACAGAAAAGTGTTAAATGATCACAAGCAAAAATAACTAAAATTTAACATCAAGGCTATATAAACATAATAGTAGAAACTTTTTGGTCACAGATGCCACTATTATATCTCAAACACAGCAGCTGAGAAATCTCAAAACAGGACCTAGCATACTGCCATGTATTCTTATAGATTAAAATAGTCGATAGTTATAATAAGTATGATACATACCCACCACCCTTCCATGATTTGTACTGTACAACTGCACAAGGTTTATTCTTCAAATGAGGATTTTGCCGTTGTTCCACTTGAACAAAAAAACAGTCCATGTCCACTAGAGCAACTACCCGGTCCTGTCCAGTAGCCATTTTTCTGTAAGACGATATTTTATGATCAGAAAAGACATCTAATCCAAAGCACCATAGAAAGTTGTATTTCCGTACTTCTATTGTTGAGTTATCCTGAACATGAACAGTAACAAGAATGAAATAGCCATTTTCATATGATGCTGGTAAGAGAATAATAAATTGTTATAATTTTAGGAAGGCAGTATATATCAAAAGCTTTAAAAAAATCCCCACCTCCCAAAGGAACTGAACACACAAAAAAGATATACATATAGTCAATAAGCACATGAAAATGGGCTCAACATCATTAGTTATAGGGAAATGCAAATTAAAACTATAATGTACACTGGGGCACCTGAGTGGCTCGGTCAGTTGAGTGTCTGCGTTTGGCTCAGGTCATGATCTTGCAGTTTGTGGGTTTGAGCCCTGCATCGGGCTCGCTGCTGTCAGCACAGAGCCCACTTCCAATCCTGTCTCCCCGTCTCTCTGCCCCTTCCCTGCTTGTGTACTCTTTAAAAACAATAAACATTAAAAAAAAAAAACAAACTATAATGTACGTCAACAGAGGAATGAAGTCAATAATCTAGTTGATAACAAATCTAGAGTATAATTTCAGGGAAAAGAGAAATAGGAAATGATATATAACGTGATAGCGTTCATGTGAATTTTTTTAACTTTTTATTTTGAAATAATTTCAGACTTAAAGTTGCAAAAATGGTAGGATTCTCTGAAATCCAGCTTCCTCTGTTAACATTTTATAAAGCACAATTATCAAAACTAAAAAATGAATGAACATTGGTATAATGCTCAACTATACACTTTACTTGAATTTCACCAGTTATTACACTAATAATCTTTTTTTTTTCCAGGATCCAATGTTAGTCATCATGTATCCTTGGTCTTCTCCAATCTGTGACATTTCCTCAATCTTCCCTTATTTTTCATGACACTTTTGAAGAGAACTAGTCAGCTACTTCAAGAATGCTTCTCAATTTAGGTTTGTCTAATGCTTTCTCTTGATTACATTAAGGTTATACGTTTTTGGTATTTTTTTCTTTTTTTTTTTAAAGTTTACTTATTTTGAGAGAAAGAGAGAGACAGAGAGAGAGAACTGACACAATGCAAGTTGGGAAGAGGCAGAGAGAGAGGGAGAGAAAATCCCAAGCAGGCTCCTCACAGTCAGTGCAGAGCCCGATGCGGGGGCTCAAACCCACTAACCCTGAGATCATGACCCATGCTGAAATCAAGAGACAAATGCTTAACCGACTGAGCCACCCAGACGCCTCAAGGCTATATATTTTTGGCAAGAATATTATGGAAGTGAAGTGTTCTTCTCAGTGTATCATACGGAGAGATACATGATAACAAGTCTTATTACTGGTGAAGTTAACCATGGTCCTTTAGTTGTGATAGTATTTGTCAGGTTTCTTGTTGTAAAGTTACTATTTTCCCTTTTGTAACTATTATCTTAGGGGGAAATCTTTGAGATAATGCAAATATCCTGGTTCTCCTAAAACTTTCAACCACTAAGCACCTATCACTGGATCTTGCCTGTGACACTTACTTGATAACGGTCTGATGGTGATTTTCTATCCATTTATGTAAAGTTTTGAAGACAAAAGAAAACAATACTACATACTATTCACAGATAGACATACATAAAGGTATGGATGGTAGACTGGAAGAACAAACCTTATGTACTTGACAGTGGATACAGACTAATGTTATCATTTAACATTGTAAGAAATCTGGAAGAAATACAAACTAAAGCAGTGGCTCCCAAACTTTGCTGGAGATTAGCATCACTCAGGAACATTTTTTTTAAGCTCTATGCCCAACATGGGGTTTGAACTCATGACACCAAGATCAAGAGTCCTCTACTGACTGAGCCAACCAGGGTCCCCCAACCTAGGAATATTTAAATAATACTGATATCTGGCTTCTCTCACCCGACATCCTAATTTAATTGGTATGGGTATGTTTTGTGCTAGCTCAGCTATCAGCTGAGAAATGCTATCAGCTAGAAATGGCTAGGGTCACTCACGTGGGCTTCAGTGACCTTCCCACAGACATCTCCTCTTTCCAAAAGAAAAAAATAACAACTGACCAACCCTTGTGATTCTTATTGTGATTGCAAGATGCCCTTCAGCAATAACCATCAGCAAATTGAAAAAAATAAAGGTTTAGTACTTACAGGACTGAAAAGTACATAGCATACGTGGGGCCACACAATGACATCATAGGTAGATAAAAAGAGAATACCTTATGTAATCAAGCTGGCTAAAAGTGAATTATCATAAAGAGTTTTTTAAAAATAAGTTTTAATATCAAGGGGTGCCTGGGTGGCTCAGTCTCTTAAGCATCCAACTCTAGATCTTCTAAGTTCAAGCCCTGCCTTGGACTCTGAGATGACCACACAGAGCCTGCTTAGGATTCTCTCTCTCCCTCTGCCCCTCCCCACTCATGCTGTCTGTCTGTATGTGTAACTCTCTCTCCCTGTCTCTCTCAAAATAAATAAACTTTTTTTTAATTTTTTTTTTCAACGTTTATTTATTTTTGGGACAGAGAGAGACAGAGCATGAACGGGGGAGGGGCAGAGAGAGAGGGAGACACAGAATTGGAAGCAGGCTCCAGGCTCCGAGCCATCAGCCCAGAGCCCGACGCGGGGCTCGAACTCACGGACCGCGAGATCGTGACCTGGCTGAAGTCGGACGCTCAACCGACTGCGCCACCCAGGCGCCCCATAAATAAACTTTTTAAAAAAGCTTTAATGGGGCGCCTGGGTGGCTCAGTCGGTTGGGTGACCACCTTCGGCTCAGGTCATGATCTCACTATTCTTGGGTTCGGGCCCCACGTTGGGCTCTGTGCTGACAGCTCAGAGCTTTGAGCCTGTTTCAGATTCTGTGTCTCCCTCTCTCTCTCTCTGCCCTACCCCCACTTGCTCGCTCGCTCTCTCAAAAACAAACATTAAAAAAAAAAAAAAGAATTCCATAGGACTGAATGAACTGATGAGGATGATTATAATTCTTATGACTTTTCAATAGAAACACTGTTGGTTCTTTAATGTTGTTTCTTCCAGATTTAAGGAAACCTCTTATCTTAACCTATCTCCAACTTACAGCAATTTGGTAAAATATACTTTTGAAAACAAACTTTTTCTCCTTACCTGATCCCTCCAGAATTAGAAAACTCTCAGTGAATATTCTTATTTTTATGGCAATGTAATTATCTGTATAAGTTCAATAAGGATCTTTCTCCTTCTAACAGGACACGATTGGAAACATTGGTTATACTACCAAACTTTGACTAGAATGATGTATGTAAGACATACATATGTAGATATAATAGTTAAGAAACTAAGGTTAACTTTGTGGAATCAATAAAGCCCCATGGAAAAATCAGTCTGGCGCCCTGCTTACCAAGTTCCCAACAGCCTTACCAGGTGAGTAAGGAAGGTCTCTTCCTGGCAGGCCTAGGAACCTCAGAGTATTTTAGGAACCTCAAGAAGAGAGGAATTCACCCAAATCTATACATATTGCAGGCAAAGCCTAATGGCAAGTTTCTTGATTGGCTTCATAGTCTCAAAAGGCTTTTAAAAGTTCAATCTGAGATTCCTTATGAAAAGTTCCAGGAAAGCAGATTTAAATGTCTATATGGTCAATCACTATTCTTGCTGTACTTATGTATATAACCAGGCCTACTTTAATGAGACTATACTTATTTTTTTTTTTAATTAGCCTTATTTTGATTATCTCTGAAAGAAATGGGGGTGATTGTGAGAGAATGACTGTTTCAGTAATATAACTTTGTGGATATCACAAAGTTAATGGTCTTTGAGGTTTTATTTTTCCACCTCTAAACTGGACTGGATCCTGAATTCTTCTAGTTTCCTCCAATATTTGGCTATAACTCTCTAAACTAACATTTCCAAATGTTCTCCCACCCTTCTGACTTGGAAACACTGAGAACGAAAACTGCCCTTTCCCAAAGTCATGCAAGCTAACGTGGAACAACTTGACATAAACTTCAAAGAAATCACACAACAGCTCATGCATAGACAATTTTGGTGCTGCTGCTGCGTGGGCCACTCAGAAAAGATCACCAGAGACATTCAAACTGCAAACCAGGAAAATCTAACAGATTGCCACCGTCTGCCCTCACTCCATCTGAAGATGCTTTGAGTCTGACATCTAGAAATCTTCTCAACTGACTGCCTTCAGAACTTACAAACTGGGATTATAATCTTAATCTGTCAGTCTGGAATTTCCTGGTCAGCACTATCTGCCTGATAGACCTCTCCCTTCCCCAAAAGGAAGGTGATCTTGCTTGAAACAATCTACTCTTTGACAGCAACTTCCTTGTCATGCCCCCTTCTGCCTTGATTTTCACTTTGTACAGCTCTTAGGAGCTCCTTTTTATTTGTTAGAGGAGATGCTGCCCAATTCATAACCATGAATAAAGCCAGTGTAGATCTTTAAATTTACTCAGTTTTGTTTTTTTGTTTTTTTTAAACAGGCCTAACTTGAGGAACCCACCTGCACAACCACTTCCTGAAATAAGACACAACACTTTAATTAAATTGAGTTATTCTCAGGACCAAGAGATTGGTTCCACTGAATATGAAACAATCTACCAACACAGGACAGGCTCAAACCTATTTATACCATGGGGCACCTGGATGGCTCAGTCAGGTTAGTACCCAACTCTTGATTTTGGCTCAGGTCATGATTTCAGGGGTCATGAGATGGAGACCCCCATCAGGCTATGCTGACAGCTCAGAGCCTGCTTGGGATTCTCTCTCTCTCTCCCCCTCTCTCTGCCCCTCCCCTATTCATTCTCTGTCTGTCTCTCTCTGTCCCTCCCTCTCAAAATAAATAAACTTAAAAAAAAAAAAAAAAAAGCAGACCACTTATTACCCAAATCCGTGAACAGATTTCCAGGGCTAGCCTTCAAGATCACTGACCCATTTTCATGGCTGGACTCTTTCAAGTTTGGGACAATGGCTACAGACTGGATTTCAAACTATTGCCTGTATAATTATTTAACCCTGACATTTAACATACCAACTATCAGGGCAGTTAACGTCCTCATCGTTGACTCTGGCATCACAGGGTAGATTGTCGTGTAAACCCTGACAGTGGCTCCCGCCACCCCTTTCTCATAATGCAGGTGGCTGATTTAAGCCGGGATTGCTGAGGCATCCACTTAAAGATGACTATCTTGAATAAACACATAGGCAGCCAAATGACTAGATAAAGTGTCAGGCCACGTTCCCTAACTGAGACTCCTTTGTTTTAGAGTTCTTGGTTGATTTCAATAACTGGCCATTTTGGAACACTTGGTTTTTTGTTTTCCCTTTTCTCTCTTCTGGTACTTTAAATTCCCGCTCTTATTTTTTAAATTCACCCGTGAAACCCTTGATCCCCACCCTCAAGCAGAACTCCAGGCCTGTCCTAGCTTGCTCCCTCTCTACCTGTAACCTTGCTGTGTGCTCACTGGTGTGTCTTGTGAGCTTCAGGGCTTATAAGGAATAAATTGTTTTTCTTTCAAAAAGTTTCCTGAGGGTCACTGCTAAAGGGTGTCCTGCAATCATATTAAGAACCATAAGAACATTGGTTTCGAAACGGGACAGGTCTGTGGGAAGCTCACAGGAGCCCAGGTGAGTGTCCTGAAGCATTTCTAACCACAGCATTACCACCAATAGGCTGAGATAGCACAAAACACGCATATACCAATTACATTAGGATGTCTGGTATTAGAAGCCAAATATCAATGTTACTTAGATATTATTTTATTTAAACTTATTATTTTAAAACATTACTATTAGGCTGAGATGGCACAAAATGGGGTGTGACTTGAGCACTGTGATTTTTAAAAGCTCTCCAGGCAGTTCTAATATGTAGCAGAAATTGGAAACAACTGACCTAAATAAGATACTTATGGAAACACCAGTAATTCATGACTTAAATATGAAAGAAAAGGTTATACAGTTGAGTAAACACTCAACTGTTTTCTAAAAAAAAAAAAAAAAAAATCAAAAATTAACATTGACATTGACAAGTGGCATGGAACTAACAATGACAGAAGATTAGTGGAAAGAAAACATGAATTAAAAAGTCTGAGTAGTCAAGGCATTAATTCTTTATAAAAATTTCTTATAAATTCCACTCACTGAAACTTGGCATAAAGTGTTAAGTTTAAACACTTAAAAGTTAAAACCATAATATGTCAGAAATTACCTTACCTTGAGGCGACTTTTGCGTAGTGCTGGAACAGATAATGCCAGAATAAAAATAGTAAACACGTTTTCACACACACACACACACACACACACACACACACACACAATCACCAGGGAAGTACCATGCTAGATACAAATAGAAATAGAGTAAGAATAGGAAGCAGTGATTTAAGTCCAGCAAACATTTTACTGCGAAAAAAACACAAAACCCAATATGCAAACTTTAACCGCTGCTGAAGTTTTCAGTTTATGCATTAGGCTGGAGAAAGCAAGAACTTTTCAAAGATGGGAAATGAAAACACATTCGCTGCCAAAAACTCCCCTTTCCGAATAAGGATCCCACTATTCTGAAGTCTTATATGTAGTACTTTAAAAGATCCAAACTGCAAAAGCCTTCAATAATTGCAATTATTGATCTTCAAGGGTCTCGACTTAATCAGGATCTTTAAGTTTGGTACCGATCAGGCGATAACACATCTAAGGAAAATGAACACAAGTGAAGAAGGAGATTGAAGACATAGCGAAGATACTATTATTCCACCTAAAAAAAAAAATCCTCTTAGAGGACCATACCAGGGCCTTTACATCTCAGTGAGTATGCATTTCTGTTTCACGGAGTCTCGGTCCAACGTCCTCACCAGCTACTACTATAGCATAAAATTAACAGACAAAGCATGAAATGTCTGAAAACGGCGATACAGAACGGTTCTCAATTCTTACCAATGTGGCAAGCACCTGGAAGAACTGCCCGGACGCCGAAGATGCCGGGCTCGCCGTCCACTGGAAGATGAAGGAGCCCTGAATACCCCCTCTCCGGAAGCGGACCAGTCGGTTTCGAGAGATTTATTGCCGGTGATGACGGAGAAACGGACCACGGGTCACAGACGACCCTGCCCAGGAGGGTAGCCACCGCACTGCCAGCGGACCTAACCAGGGTTTGAGCGCTCAGCAGCCAGACCTTGAAAAGCAGATCAGACAGCGCGCGCGCGCAGCAAAACAGCCGTTGACGCGTCTGCGCACTGTACCCCTTCCGTCCCCCGCTCCGCCCACCGAGGAGCTACAGTCACACGGGAGCCGCCACTTCCGCGGGCGCGTGCGCAGTGGCGGGTCGGGCGCGTGCGCAGCCCCCGCTCCTTCCAGGCTGGAGCTTCTGCAGCTCACGCTCCTCCTCCCGCTCCCCACCCCCCAGCTCGCCGCGGCCCGGTACCAGCGTGTGGTCCCGTGAAGGGAGCCGTCGGTGCCTCGTGCTCCCGGGACGGCCGTGGTGCGCGCTTGCGGCGCGTAGCACTAGCCATGGCGATGGATCAAGTAAACGCGCTTTGCGAGCAGCTGGTGAAAGCGGTGACGGTCATGATGGACCCCAGCTCCACCCAGCGCTACCGCCTGGAAGCCCTCAAGGTAGACGGGGTCTGGCGCCCCGGGCCTGCCCCAAGTCCCTGCCCCAGCTCCAGCGGTCCCCGCGCGGCCCCAAACCCTGCTCGTTCCCCGCCCACGCGGCCTCTGGACCTCCCATCACAACCGCGGGGGGCCTTTGCCTTCCCCCTCCCCGCCCTCCGCGCCTCTTCTCTTGGCTTTCTCTGCTAGCCTCGCCTGCCCTTCTCTCGGGACCCTCCGGTTCCTTGCTGATTCTCATCTCACCACCACTTTCCACTGCCCTCTCCTCGGTCCTTTCCCTACTTCTCTTCACTCCTGCCCGCACCAAAGCCGGATGCTTCTATTTTATTATTGTCCTAAACTCCACACACCGTAGCCTTCCCGTGGCGCACGTGCCCGTCTCGTCCCCAACACCAGCTACATTCTTTACGGTCTCCTCTGCATTAAACATTTCCTTGCACCCTCCTGACCCATCCTAGCTGAGCTTCAGTCCCTCTAGGGCCACTTTACTTGCATTCGTACTCCTCTTACTAATCCTCTTCTGTGTCTTGGGGATTTCTGGGCTAATTCTCACACACCTTCCACCCATGTTTTTTCAGTGTGTTCTATTCTTGGGTAATTTTGCGCAAAGATGAACTTCTACCACTTACTTTGCATTTTTAACAAGGGCGCTTTGGTTTCCTGAAAGTAGTTTTTCTTGAATCCGGATGCTCAGGTCCTGGGACTTATTCCTGTGTTGCAGTTCAGGAATGCTAATATAAATTGGGATGCTAATAAATTGCAGACTTATTCGCGCATCACACCATGTTATATGGGATGTGAGAAAACACTTGTGCCGCGTATATATTTTTTTCTTAAGTTTTTATTAATTTCAGTTAAGTGCTGTGTATATTTTAAATGATGTGACTTTATAGAGTGAACATCACTTGAGAAAAACTTTACTTTTTAAAAAACATAGAGATGTATGCCACAGGATTTAGAATCAAACAGTTGAGTTCTGTTTATTTGCTATGAAATATCAAAAATAGACACAAAAGGGAATAATACTGCAATGATCTTGTGTATACCTCTCACCTAAATTCAAGAGTTGTTAAGAGTTTGTCGCATTTGCTTTATTCCTTCCCCCAAAGTTTTTATTAATCTTTAAAAAAAATTTAAATGTTTTTAATGTTTATTTTTGAGAGAGTGCGTGTGCGTGAGCGGCGGAGGGGTAGAGAGAGAGGGAGACACTGAATCGGAAGCAGGCTCCAGGCTCTGAGCTGTCAGCACAGAGCCCCATGCAGGGCTTGAACTCACCAGCTGTGAGATCATGACCTGAGCCAAGTTCCCGCATCCGGCTTTGTGCCGACGACAGGAAACCTGTTAGGGATTCTCATTCTCTCTCTCTCTCTCTCTCTCTCTCTCTCTCTCTCTCTCTCTCTTTCTCTCTCTCCCCCCCCACCCCCTCCTCTTCTCCACCCCTGTGGGTGTTTTCGGCCTCTCAAATAAGAATAAAAAAGAGAAACTTTATTTTTTAAAAAAATTTTTAAAGTTTGAGAGAGAGAGTGCATGAGCAGAGGAGGGGAAGAGAGAAAGGGAGAAACAGAATCCCAAGCAGGCTCCGAGCTGGCAGCACAGAACCCAGTGCGGGGCTTGAACTCGGGAACTGTGAGATCATGACCCGAGCTAAAATTAAGAGTTGGATGCTTAACCAACAGAGCCACCCAAGCACCCTTAAAATTTAAGATGAATTTTTTTTTTAATCCCACTTTCTCTTGGCTCCTAAGGGAAATACTAACTTTTCTTGTTTCAGTTCTGTGAAGAGTTTAAAGAAAAGTGCCCTATCTGTGTCCCCTGTGGCTTGAGGTTGGCTGAGAAAACACAGATTGCCATCGTCAGACATTTTGGCCTTCAGATCCTGGAACACGTTGTCAAGTAAGGAGCTTTTAGATGGTACCACCAAACTCTTGAGAGAACATATCTTTATTTCTTATGGTAACTCATAGAGCTAATCTTTAGGTGAGTAGAAAAGAACAATCACCGTGAAGAAAGGAATGTTCTCCAAGAGATTATCACAGCCTCATGAGAGCTCTCATTCAGGACTTAACTTTCCTCTTCCTCAGTTCTTTCATCCACGTAACATACATGGTACATACTAAGCATTCTACAAATGTTAACTGGTTCTGCCAGCATTTATTGAGCTCCTGTTGTGTGCCAACAGACTTCAAGGTCTTTTTTGGAAAAATACCGTGTATAATTACATCTCTGATTAGGCATTGTGCTTTTAATTTATTTTTAAGTTTGGGTGTGTTCCTTCTCTGAATGGCAAATCCAAAGGAGGATTTATATCACAAAAACTGAAAACCCTTCCTAACTTGAGTTTCCTATCCTCCCCGCGTCTATCATAAGAATCACCTTTCAAGACTTTGCCACAGTTTTTGTGGGATTGTACTATTACTTCGTAAGCCAGCACCAAAAAAAAAAAGGGAGTTAGTGGTATCAACATTGTATTTTCTGAAAAGCAACTACATTTGTTGCAATTGTCCCAGGTGTGTATTTGCTTTTGGCCTGTCAGTAAAACCAAGCCCCGCCCCCGCCTCCAATCTGTGCACAAACCTTGTGTGAATTTCAGTTAGTGGACCACTGCCTATTTCACAAGGCATGTTTCTGTTAGCATTTTGGTTGGATATGGACTGTTATTGTCTATTCTTTGAAAGGTACAAAATCAAAGGTATAGTTTCTTAGTGAAATTGCCAGCATAATATAACGCAAAATCAGAGCTATTAGAGAAAACTTCTAATGTGATTCTCTTGACTTTATGCATTTTGGTGGCCAGGTTTCGGTGGAACAGCATGTCTCGATTGGAGAAGGTCTATCTGAAGAACAGTGTCATGGAGCTGATTGCAAATGTAAGGAATGAATGGTTGGTTGGAAGACTTGTGTTTCAAAGGTAGTTTAGACTAAGTGTAACCTCTTTAATGTAGCATTTATGTAAAAATTCACTAGTTCTACATAGGTCAAACAGCATGCTTGACAGGGCAGAAGACATTAAACATTTTCAACAAATGAACATGATTCTTAGTTCTAAATTAGGTTGCACTTTGCTGTTTGTTTCCTTTCATTCCAAACTGGACTACTGTATGGTTCTGCCAATATAAAATATGCAGAATGAATTTGTGTCAGGAGTTAGAATATGATTTTAAACATGGTTAAAATCCATAGCTTTTTTTTTTTTTTTTTTTAAACACACATGGCATGAAAAGTTGAATTCCCATTATTTCATCTCCAAAATCAGTGCCTTTATTCCTGGGGTGCCTGGCTGGCTCAATTGGTAGAGCATGTGACTCTTGATATTCGGGGTGTGAATTCGAGTCCCATGTTGGGTATAGAGGTTACTTTAAATTCTTAAAAAAAAAAAAATTCTCTTCAGGGCACCTGGGTGGCTTGGTTGGTTGAGTATCCAACTCTTGATTTTGGCGCAAGACATAATCACAGGTTAGTGGGTGGGATGGAGCTCTGCATCAGGCTCTGCACTGAGCATGGAGCCTGCTTAAGATTCTCTCTCCCTCTCCCTCCCTCCCCCCACCACCCACCCACCCTCTCCCTCTCTACCTCCCTCCCCCCTACCCACCCCCTCCCCCTGTCTCTCCCTCCCTGCCCCCCACCCACCCTCTCCCCCTGTCTCTCCCTCCCTCCCCCACCCACCCTCTCCCTCTCTCTCCCCCTTCTCCCCTTCCCACCCTCTCCCTCCCCCCCCTCCACCCCTCTCCCACATCCACATGTGCTTGCTTTCCTCTCTAATAAAATATGAAAGTTTTTAAAATCGCTTCAGAATTATTAATCAACTTAGGATTTATATTTTGCTAGTTTTGGGGAAACTTGATAGGAATCCTAATTCATTAATTTTGATATCAAACTTTATTTTTGTATTTATTTAGAGAGAAAAAGTGCACATAGGTGCATGCAGGGGAGGGGCAGGGGGAGAGAATTTTTTTTTTTTTTTAATGTTTATTTATTTTTGAGACAGACAGAATGTGAGTGGGTTGGGGCAAAGAGAGAGGGAGACACAGAATCCGAAGCAGGCTCCAGGCTCTGAGCTGTCAGCACAGAGCCTGATGCAGGGCTCGAACTCACAAGCTGTGAGATCATGACCTGAGCCGAAGTCGGATGCTCAACCGACTGAGCCATGCAGGTGCCCCGTTCCTGGGAATAGTTTTTCTGTGTCTTATAATGCTAGAACTATCAGTCACATGTTCAGTTGCTTCTCCTAATTCTCCCATTTTATCAGCTGCTTATTATCCTCATTTTTGTACTCTTCACGTTGGCGCTCTTACAAAATGAAAGTCAATATGAGAGCCTTTTCACTTGGTAAAGGAGAACAGTAATGTCTTCCTTGCTCTGTGTGACAGTCATTTTTTTAGCTGATGCAACCCTCACTTAAGCTTTAAGTGGGGAAAATGATTCGTGAGAATGCAGGGCAGGTGACTCAGACCTGGAGAGCAGGTTTTATTCTGTTTAGTTTAAAAGGAAGCCTGCTGAAGTTCTGTATACTTTCACAGCCCAGGTGGTTGGTTTTTTTGTGTTTTTTAAATTCAGTCTTACAGACCTCTTACTATCTCTTTTTGTTTTTCAGGGAACACTGGACATTTTGGAAGAGGAGAACCATATTAAAGATGTTTTGTCTCGAATTGTAGTAGAAATGATCAAGCGGGAGTGGCCACAGCACTGGCCTGATATGCTAATAGAATTGGATACTCTTTCTAAACAAGGGGTATGAAATATAGCTGTATCAATTCAGTTTATTTTGGAGGGGCTCTTTTGGAGTTCATTTTGTCAACAGAAAAGAGTCTTTGGGCTCACCCATAGTGAAAATGATGTTTCTATTTAATTTAATTACTTTATTTCTTTGATCTAGGAAACACAGACAGAATTAGTGATGTTCATCCTTTTACGACTGGCAGAGGATGTAGTGACCTTTCAAACCCTACCCCCTCAAAGAAGAAGGGATATCCAACAAACGTTAACCCAGAACATGGAAAGAATATTTAGTTTTCTACTTAACACGCTTCAAGAAAATGTAAACAAGTACCGACAAGTGGTAAGGGATACCTCACCTCCCAAAAGTTCTATTTTCTTTTAAATGTTTATTTACTTTTAGAGAGAGAGAGAGAAAGGGTGTGAATGGGGAAGGGGCAGAGAGAGAGGGAGAGAGAGAATCCAAACAGGCTCCGTGCTGTCAGCACAGAGTCCGACACAGGGCTTATTCTCAAAAACCATGAGATCATGACCTGAGCCAAAAACAAGAGTCAGACACTTAACCAACTGAGCCACCCAGGCACCCAAACTTCTATTTTCTAATATGAGTGGAATTTTGTTTGTTTTTTTAAGTTAAAAGTTGAGTGAAAGAAAACCATCAAAAGAGAAACAGATGACAGGAAAAACTGGAACTAATTTTCCAAGAAACTCAAGTCAATGAGTTTCCATATCTATTTTAAAAACAATAAGAGGGGCGCCTGGGTGGCTCAGTCGGTTGGGGGGCTGACTTCGGCTCAGGTCATGATCTCACGGTCTGTGGGTTCGGGCCCCGCGTCGGGCTCTATGTTGACAGCTCGGAGCCTGGAGCTTGTTTCAGATTCTATGTCTCCTTCTCACTGACCCTCCCCCGTTCATGCTCTGTCTTTGTCTCAAAAATAAATAAACGTTAAAAAAAAAGATTTTCTTAAAAACAATAAGAAAATTCTTAAATCAGTATAAAAATGATTAATTCTTAGCATTTAAAATATTTAAAGCCCGGATTTCTGGTAGGTCAGATGCCCTGTTTAGTTCTGGTCCCTTTTGCAGTGGAAACTGCTGGGTTTTATTCCTCTTGACTATATGATTTTCGGTACAGGTTTACCTCACTACCTGAAAGAAGTTCCTTTGAAACCTGTTGTAAGCCCAAATGGCATAGTATGAAGAAATTACCATTAATTTATGTGGAAAATTTTTTGAGCATCCCCATGCCAAAAGAAAACACCTCTCGTTGGCTTTTCTGACATCTTAGGACACGTCTTGTTAACAGATGCACAAAATAATCACAGTAAAGCACAGATGCCCACAGACAGTCTAAAGCTGTAGCTGCTTGACTGAGATGCTGACTGCCATTCTTGGGGAAGGAACTTAGTGGTGCCTCTATAAGGGCTTGCTCTAACAAGGCTGAAAGTTATTCTCACTTTGTAAAAGCAAATAATCCTCTTCAGATTTCTTTCAGTTAGAGAAAACAGGTATTAATGTGGGTCATTAAAAACAAAGTGGCATAACACAAAATTTTGAAAAGTGGGAAATACCTGTGTTCTATTCTTCCTGATAAGGTATCTCTTCTGCAGAAAAGGGCAAGCCAGATCTATCTTTCCAACCATTGTCTTTTTTTAGTAGAGAGCTTTCAGAAGAATGTCATGTAAAAGTTAATGTAGTACAGTAGTTCTCAGCAAAGGACGGTTTTGCCCCCCACGTTGTCACAACTAGGGGTTGCTACTGGCATCCAGTGGGTAGAGGCCAAGAATACTGCCAAACATTTTATAATACACAGAATTGTCCCTCACAATAAAGACTTATCCAACACAGAATGCCAAAGTATTGTGGTAAAACCCTGATCTAGAATTCTTGTATGTGTTTATTTCACAAAATAAACACATTTCCTTCTTTTTTTTTTTTTTTTTTTTTTTAAACATTTTGTTTTTGAGAGAGAGACCAAGGCAGAGTGTGAGCGGGGGAGGAGAGGCAGTGAAAGAGGGAGACACAGAATCCAAAGCAGGCTCCAGGCTCTGAGCTGTCAGCACAGAACCCCCTTGGGGCTTGAACCCACAGACTATGAGATTATGACCTGAGCCAAAGTTTGACACTTAACCAACTGAGCCACCCAGGCACCCCTCATTCTTTTGTTTTGTTTTGTTTTTTAAGTTTTATTTATTTATTTTGAGAGGGAGAATGCACACAGGGGAGGGGCAGAGAAAGAGAGAATCCAAGCAGGTTCTATGCTGTGAGCACAGAGCCCAGCGTGGGGCTCCATCCCACAACCCCAGGGATTGTATCCTGAGCTGAAACCAAAAGTTAGATGCTTAACCTACTGAGCAACCCAGGTGCCCCTTCGTTGTATTTTTAGAGAAATGGTAGATACTAACACAAATGAGGAGAAGGTACTATGAGCTGTTGGGGTGGGGAGGAACTCAGTAAGTACCTAACATATGCTATATACTTGTTTGCACTTTATGTGTTATTTAATCCTCAAAACAACCCTGAAAGTATAGTCTCCATTTTATAGATGAAGGTACAGAGAATAATTATTGAAGATTCCCTACTGTTTGTGGTGGAACTCAAGTCCCGTTCTTTACACTAGAATGGCCCATTTCCCCCAAAATATCTCCCCAAGATTTTTCAAAAGATACCAGGAAAATATTTGCATTTAGAAACTTATTTATATTGAGAGTGAAGGAGGTATTGTTTTCATTTTCCCCAGGAGATCTGATCTGTAGGAGAAAGGGAACACATTATGACCCCTTAGATGCTCTAGCAGTCTAGCCAACATGCCCGAGCTGAGACATTAGAAACATACGCTGGTGTTTTTCTTCAGCCTCAGTTTTCGTTCCCTCCATCTACCAGGCTACCACTTGTGTCCAAGACCAGAGCACAGCCAAGAGCCATCTTTTGTACCTGGAACAACTTCTTTTACTTGAGAAGTTGCATCCCTTCTTCCGTCTCTTCTCTCTGTCCATCCCTTCACCTTCCCGATTAGGCAGTTGGTTGAATGTTAACAATGATCAGATGAGTAAGCTCACTCTCCCTGGCCCATGACCTGGCCCCTGAACTGGTCTGAGGGGAGCATAAAGGGTCAGAGTGGGAGTGAAAAATTGTTGGAGAGGAAAGACTAGACTTGGCTATTGTTGCTTGGATTCCTTTTCCTTCTTGGGCAGCATCAGTAGATGCTGGTAAGAGGGTTCTACCCGTCTCCACCCATTAACACCTCTGCTCAGTCACTGTTGACGAAGGTTTAATACTTGTCCTTTATTAACAAGTGCATTTTGGGGTGCCTGGGTGGCGCAGTCGGTTAAGCGTCCGACTTCAGCCAGGTCACGATCTCGCGGTCCGGGAGTTCGAGCCCCGCGTCGGGCTCTGGGCTGATGGCTCAGAGCCTGGAGCCTGTTTCCGATTCTGTGTCTCCCTCTCTCTGCCCCTCCCCCGTTCATGCTCTGTCTCTCTCTCTGTCCCAAAAAATAAATAAATGTTGAAAAAAAAAATAACTTTAAAAAAAAAAAAAACAAAAAACAAGTGCATTTTTAAAAGTTGAGACAAGGAATTGTGAAACAAATCCTTTATAATCCTAAAGGCAGTGACTTTTCAGGTACTTCACAAGTTGTTATTCCTGCTTCTCTTCCCCTTCAGCTCCCCTTCAGAAGTTTTTTTGGAAAATAATTTTGTGTGCGTAAATCATTAGCATTGTGTAATATTTGTCGAATTGGACATGGAAGGGTAAAAATCAGTTGTAATTGTACATTTACTGAACAGATGTTATTTTTGTCTAGCATGTAATATTTGTGATTTGTAATATCCATATATACATGGTCATAACTTGTATTTAATTTTGTTTCTTGTTTTTTGTCCATTTACATTATTTCAGTATACTTTTGCTAGGTATAATTTGTTTTTATTTGAATGTGGAAAAAATGCTCATGCTTTGTTTTAAGCTAGATTTCTTTCATCACTAGCACTGTTGATTCTTATTTTCATCTGTTATATTTCTTTGTAAGCCGTGTGTTTTGAAACTATCTTTGTGGACTTTATGTTGTAACATCTGTGTAAGCTCTTTAAGTACTAACTTTTTGTCATACTGCTAAAATAACCTTTCTTTCTTAGGGGGAACATCAGCTATATGTTCTTAGTAAAGTTGTATTTTTTTCAAAGGTTGGAAGTTGAGTCTGTATTTAAAAAGTCATTATTCAAGGGACTTCATTAAGTGGGTGGAAAGTTATTACATAGCTTTTTGCTCATTAAAAACATTGGATTCTTATACTTCTTTTCTTTCAGAAGACAGATAATTCTCAGGAATCAAAGGTAAGAGCTCTTGTGGAGTTGGAAGGAGACTTCTTTGAGGCTTTCAGGTACAGAGATGCATACACCTAGTGGAGGGTGACCTCAGCCTTGGTTTGTGTGATCTTTGAGTTATGGTAGAAGGGAGTTAAAATTATAATATTTTCAGTTTATCAGAGGAGACGAAATGGCCACATGTGCCATATGGTCTTATTGACAGACATTGAGAATGCTGTTGTTTGAGAAGTGGTTGTGTGTCAGACCTTTGAGTTCCCTGTCAGTTGCTGTTACATGAGTACATTTTCTAAAATCATTTTCTTTTTAGAATTAGAAAATAGAAGGAGCTCAGGTATGACCATAGCCTCTTTGTCTCTTAGTGAGGACTTAATGATCAAAAGTTACTTCTTTTCACGCAGGCCCAAGCGAACTGTCGAGTAGGAATTGCAGCACTGAATACTCTAGCAGGCTACATTGACTGGGTGTCCATGAGCCATATTACTGCTGAAAACTGTAAGCTCTTAGAGATGCTCTGCCTGCTTCTGAATGAACAGGAACTTCAGTTGGGAGCAGCTGAGTGTCTTCTCATTGCAGTCAGCAGAAAAGTAAGTTACCACTTCAAACTGACTTATCCTCAGAGCCTCTGCTGGGGGTGGGGGGTGTTTAATTGTATGTTGTAGCAAAAAGACATTGAAAAGTTTGGGATTTATCTGACATCAACTTAGCTACTTGTGTCCAACCCCTTTGGATAAGAGTATGCTGATATTATAGGGATCCATTGGCAGCATGTAGAGATTTGTCAGGCTACTTGGTTCTTGAAACAGCTATGAATCTTGGCACTTCGCACTTAAGAAACACGATAAAAGTAATGTTAAAATTTAAAACTCGGTGTTACGTCAAAAAATCTCAGACGGTGGCAGCGCTGGCTTTATATTGGTCTAGGCTAACAAATGGGACTATGACAGCTTTTCTCCACAGGAATGTTGCCTTCAGATGTAATTTACTTTGTTTTCATATGAGCATTATTGCCTGACACATATATTTTTTTTAAACGTTTATTTATTTTTGAGAGATAGCGAGCAGGGGAGAGGCAGAGAGGGAGGGAGATAGAATCCCAAGCAGGCTCTGTGCTGATGGCACAGCATCAGGGGCTTGAACCTGATGAACCCATGAACCCATGAACCCATGAACGATATGGGGCTTGAACCCATGAACCATGAGATCATGACCTGAGCCAAAACCAAGAGTTGGATGCTTAACCAACTGAGCCACCCAGGTGCCGCATGACACATTTAAAAATAGAAATCTTACAGGGGTTCCTGGGTGGCTTGGTCAGTTAAGCATCTGACTCTTGATCTCAGCTCAGGTCTTGATCTCAGGGTCATGGGTTCAGGCCCCACGTTGGGCTCCATGCTGGGTGTGAAGCCTACTTAAAAAAAAACAAAAGAAAAAAAATAGAGGTGTTATCCAGATTTTATTTTAAAGAATTGGCCTTTTCTCTAGTGTTCAGTTAGCCCTGGGATTGAGAAATTGTGAAATCAGTGTATTTGATTATATAGGTATAGAAGATGTTAGTACTTGGAGACTTTTAGTAATAGAGTTTGTATTACCTGTGTTTCCCTAAAATTGGTTCTAGGGCAAGCTGGAAGACCGGAAGCCCTTGATGGTCTTATTTGGGGATGTTGCTATGCATTATATACTCTCTGCTGCACAGTGAGTATCTGCTTTTCTATGTGTTTTCTAATTTCTTTGCCATTTACGTATATTATACAGATAAATCTGAAGTTCTACCTGAATGTTGGCAGTCAGTCGACAGTGTTTTTAATAAAGAAGTTGGGTAGTCTTAAAGGGACTTTTTAATCTTTTTAAAGACCTTATGCTGCAAGTAAGTTGTGGCCATTGACTCTGCACCCAGCCACTTCCACAGTTTTTCCCATTCTTCCCAGATAGCTCATCTTGATTCTGTCTGCTTCTGGTGATCCCCAAGCCTCCTACCAGCATTGGTGCCTAGGCCTGAGAATGCTCTGATCTTCTGTACTAGAGTCTGCCCCAGGCCTGCCTTGACTGCAGAACTCCAGATGCTCCTCCTTCCTTTCCTGCTCAAAGTACTCAATGCCTGAAGTGCTGAGGCTCTTGGAAACAGCGGGAACAGTGTGTTTGATGAGAAATGTATGCATGGGACCTTGTAAACACATTATCTGTCTTAAAATAATGGCTTCTACTTACTTTCTTTTAATTGCTCTGGAAAATATTTGAGCATTTACTGATACATGTTTCTTACCCAGGAAGGCAGATAGAACTGTATTACAAAGACAGTTCAACCTGTCACAACATCCTTTTTTTTTTTAATGTTTATTTATTTATTTTAATGTTTTTATTTATTTTTGAGAGAGAGAGAAAACGAGCATGAGCTCATGGGGGAAGGACAGAGAGAGATGGAGACACAGAATCTGAAGCAGGCTCCTGGCTCTGAGCTGTCAGCACAGGGCCTGACGTGGGGCTCAAACCCATGGACCGCAAGATCATGACCTGAGCCAAAGTCAGATGCTTAACTGACTTAGCCAAGTGCCCCCTGTTTTTTTGTTTTTCTTTTTTTTGTTTGTTTTTTTGATATTCTTAGTACTAGGGACAAATGAAAAGATATGAGACAGACACACATGTATTACTTAAAATTTCTTATTGTCTGTTTATTTTCTTTTTTAATGTTTATTTTTGAGGGAGAGAGAAAGAAAGAGTACAAGGAGGGGAGGACAGAGAGAGGGGGGGACAGAGGATCTGTAGTGGGCTCCACACTGGACAGCAACAATCCCCATGTAGGGCTCAAACTCATGAACTGCAAGATCATGATCTGAGTTGAAGTTGGATGCTCAACCCACTGAGCCACCCAGGTGCCCCTCTTGCTGTCCATTTCAACACGGCTTTTATGATGGCTTTCTTTCCTGTAAAGACTAGCTTTGTTTTTAAGGGGTTCTCTTCATTAAATTCATAACATGTCTTTTGGATGGCCACTGTAGTTACTGTTTCCAAGGCCCATTTCTTTTTTTTTTTTTAACGTTTATTTTACTTTTGAGAGAGAGAGCGCAAGTGGGGGAGGGGCAGAGAGGGAGACACAGAATCTGAAGCAGGCTCCAGGCTCTGAGCTGTCAGCATGAACCCGACATGGGGCTCAAACCCATGAACTGTGAGATCATGCCTGAGCTGAAGTCAGATGCTCAACCGATTGAGCTACCTAGGCGCCCCTCCAGGGCCCATTTCTTAGTTCCGTAAAGACCATGACATTCACACTGAGGTGTCCCATCTCCATTTGTGTTACTTACTGATACCTGTGAGTAAAGGTATGATTCAAACCCAGGCGGTTTGAATCAAGACTCAAGAGCCTGCACTGGAAACCATAATGCCATATTGCCCTTCAACATCACTAGAGCCTAGGTCTTGCTTACCTTGAGGCCCATGCTTTTTACATTATATTCTGCTGGCTCCAGAACACAGCTAACATGGCTGCTGTCCACACTAGTTCTTACTCTCATTAGTGTGAATATCCCTGCATCATTTCAGGTTAGGTTTTGCCACCAAGTAAGTTATTTTTTTTTTTTTAAGAGCTATCTTGATTCTGAAACAGTAGATAAAGGATTATAGATCTGAACTAAATTACTTGGAGAAATGACACACAAGGTTATGTTTTTATTGCTTTTAAAAAAAGAAACTTACATTGTTCAGAGCAATTTCAGGTTCACAGCAAAATATAGTGGGGGTACAGAGATTTCCCGTATACGCCATGCCCCCACACACGCATAGCCTCCCCCATTACCAACATCCCCAACCAGAGTGGTCCATTTGTTAGAATTGATGAACCTACACTGACACATTATAATCATCCAGCCATAGTTTTAGGGTTCACTCTTGGGTGTTGTATATTCTATGGGTACATTCTGTGGGTTTCAGCAAATTTGTAAAAACATGTATGTATGATACAGACTATTTTCAGTACCCAAAAAATCCTCTGTGCTCTGCCTATTCATCTCTCCTCCCCCATCCCAACCTCTGGTAACAATTGATCTTTTTACTTTCTCCATAATTTTACCTTTTCTAGAATGTCACATCATTGGAATCATATAGTATATAGCCTTTTCCGATTGACTTCTTTCAGTTAGTAACATGCTATTTAGAGTTTTTCCATGTGTTTTCATGGCTTGAAAGTTCATTGCTTGTTAGCAGTGAATAATACCCCATTGTCTGGATGTACCAGTTTATTCATTCACCTACCAAAAGACATTTGGGTTGCTTCCAAATTTTGACAGTTAAGAACAGATCTGTAAACATCCAGGCTTCACATGTTATAAACATGCAAGTTTTTGTGTAAACATGTTTTCAATTTCTTTGGGTAAATACTAAGAAGTGTGATTGCTGGACTGTATGTTAACAGTATGCTTAATTTTGTAAGAAACTCAAATTGTCTTCAAAGTGTCTATACCATTTTGCATTCTCACCAGCAATGAATGAGAGTTCCTGTTCCACATCCTTGGCAGCATTTGGTGTTGTCAGTGGTCTGGATTTTGGCCATTCGAATAGGTGTGTAGTGGTATCTTGTTTGAATTTGCAATTTCCTGATGACATATGATGTGGAGCATCTTTTCATATGTTTGTCATTTGTATATCTTTGGTGAGGTGTCTGTTAAGCCCTTTGGTCTATTTTTTTAATCAGGTTGTTTTCTTATTGTGGAGTTTTAAGAGTTCATCGTATATGTTGGATAACAGTCCTTTATTAGATGTGTCTTTTGCAAATATTTTCTCCCAGTCTGTGGCTTGTCTTTTCATTTTCTTGATTATAGTCCTTTTATTTTTGTCAGTGGTATAAGGAATTGTTACATGCTTTGCCTAGGGATCTCTTGTTAAGTCCTCCCTGGGTACCAACAAATATCTTTTTGTGCAGCTTTTCATGCCTATAAGTGTATGTATGCATTTTGTATGCAGTCGTGTTCAGAGTTTATCTTATTTAACCCAAAATACTCAAAGACCATATAATGTGCAAAATGAGAGTGCTTCTTTGAGGGATAAGATTGCATTGAACCTTATTGCTCATTGATCTTTCAGTGTTTGGTTGGAGGTTTTTTGTTTTGTTGTTTTTTTGGTTTTTTTTTAGTTTTTTAACTTTAATAATCAGCAGAAATTTGAATGTTGAAGCACAGACCACATACAGCTGCATTTGGTGGGAATCCTTTTGGTTCTCTTGATATACACCTAATCACACTATTTTCTCATCTTACAGGACTGCTGATGGAGGAGGCTTGGTAGAAAAACACTATGTCTTCCTGAAGAGACTCTGTCAGGTCTTATGTGCTCTGGGCAATCAGCTCTGTGCATTGCTGGTGAGCACTTTCTAGCAAGTTTCAGGACCATTTGAGTAGAATGTTTAGAAAGTTACATTTGTATAGTGAGTGAAACATGCCATTGATTTTAGCCTTGTGGAAATTGCCCTACAGGTTATTTCATACAATTTTATAGATTAAATTCTTGTAAAAGGGTTTGAATGATGTAAATTTCTCTTAACAAGTCAGTTATCGATGTCAACAGGAAACATCCGCATCTATTATTCCATAAAGTCAACGTTGCCATTCTTGTGAATTTTGGTACCTGTAGAATATCAGTTTGCTGAATGCATTACCCTTTGAGGTCTATTAGATTATGAAATATTATGCATTCAAATAAAGAACTCTTTTCCCAAATTTAAAGGATATTATTGGTCATAAAAGAAAACGTTAGTCTGATTGACTTAGAAATACCTGTCTTTAGGGAAATACTTAAGAACTCAAGTCTTACAAGTTGAGAGGACAATTGGTATAGACGTTTGCATCTAATGTTACGTCTTTTTGTGGTGGTTTGAATGGTTAGAGAGGACAGATCTTCAGACATGAGATGTATACCATCAAGTGGTTGTTTAATAGATTTGGTCACAGAAATCTGAATAGACCAGGTCTGAAGCAGTAATACAGATTTTTTTTCTTTCTGTGATTTGTGAAATGAATGCTCTTTTTTATTTTCGTATTTGACCACAGAATGAGTTTTAATGATAACGATTAAGGAGGTAAATCCTTGAGTTGATGCCTTAGGTCACAAGGAAGTATATGGTCCTTTTAAAACTGAACTTTGTGGGGGTTTAAGTTCTGTACAGTTGCCCCTTGAACAACAAGGTTTGAGCTGCATGGGTCCATTTATGCTCAGGTATTTTTTGACAATATAGTGCAGTTCTGTAGATATATTTTCTCTTTCTTATGATTTTCTTAACATTTTTTTTTCTTTAGGTTCCTTTATTATAAGAACACAATGTATAATATATATACATGTATGTATTAATTGTTTATTTTATCAGTAAGGCCCCTGGTCTATAGGAGGCTGTTAGCAGTTAAGTTTTGGGGGAATCAAAAGTTATATGTGGATTTTTTTACCCCTAACCCCTGTGTTCAAGGGTCAGCTGTATTTGTTACTCTTCTTGCTGTCCTCTTCCACCCCACCCCCGCCTTCAGTGTCATTAATGTAGTGGTCTTTTTGTCCCTCAGGGTGTGGATTCTGATGTAGAAACACCAGCAAACTTTGGAAAATACCTGGAATCTTTTCTTGCTTTCACAACCCATCCAAGTCAGGTAAACTTTATGTAGGCAACATCTCAAAATTTTAGTTAAGTAAACCAAAATGAAGCACTATGACTTGAAGTAATTAGGAGCTTGTGTATAAAATATGACTCTTAAGGCCCTAGGAAGTAACTATAGTGTCATTTCATTAAAGAATTATTGAGTCTTCTTCCTGAGCCAAGCATTGCGTCATGTAGGTCAACAGCTTTTCCCCTCAGGTAATATTCTGCTAGTGTTCTATCAGATGTGAGCTATATCCCAGGTGATTTGCTCCTAAAGGTATTTTAAGTGCAAAAGTCTAATTGATTGTGTTATAAAATTAATTTCTCACATTTAAGGTTTTCCTTGTAATACCACCCTGAGATTCCTGTATCCTTTTTTGCCATTAAAGAAAGTGGTAGAGGGGCACCTGACTGGCTCAGTTAGTAGAGCATATGACTCTTGATCTCTGGGTTGTTCGAGCCTCACATTGGGCGTAGAGCTTACCTAAAATAAAACAAGAAGAAAAAGTGGTAAAGCTCAGTTCACACTCCAGGAATTGCACCTGACCCATGGTCTGTCTCATTAGTATGTGGTCTGTAACGGGCCGTCATTACTGATGCAGTACAGCATGGCCAGTTTCAAAATATTACAGAGATTTATTTCCATGAAAAAATACTGTTGATAATTGCTGGGCTAAGTCATAATCTTGGTTATATAAAATGCAGACCTTAAACTGAGGTTTCTCTTTTTTTTCTTTCCCTTTAGTTTCTGCGCTCTTCAACTCAAATGACTTGGGGGGCACTTTTCCGTCATGAGATCCTATCCCGTGACCCTTTGCTGTTAGCAATAATACCAAAATATCTTCGTGCTTCTATGACTAACTTGGTCAAGGTATGCATTGGGAATCAAAATGTGCAGTGCGAATTACACACAATAAGACTTAGATTGGCATCCAAGTGACAGCCCAGTCTTGGTCACTAAGATCTCTTCCTTGGACATGTCATTCTCTTATTCACCAAGAAGAAAGCAGTCCAAACTGGTCATTATAATCTACTTTTTCATATTTTGGAGCACTTTTATAGTAAGTATTGGGCTAGGTGCTAGGAAGAAGTAGGACAAGAGCAATGACCATGACCATGCAACGGGATAATGCTTTTCAGAGATTGAAAGCAGGCAGGGTAGAGTTAAGATTTTAAGAGGAGGTAATATGTGATTGTTTCTGAAGGTCCGTGAGAGTATGAGGGTGACTGAGAAGAGAGGAGGGAGAGTGGAAGCAAATTGCTCACCACCTCTGTAAACTTGCTTGTGAATTCCTTGAGATCAGCTAAGTGCTTTTGCAGCTGACAGATGCTTAATCTTGATTTGTAAAATCAGAGAATGAGACCTATTTAAGTGTCCTCTTATTTCCTCAAGGAATATGCTAGCACATGGCACACCCTGCTCTAATGAAGACCATGGTCTTCATTACCATTTAAGTGAAACATACAAAGTTCCATGCTTGTTCCCGGGGGTCAGCATTTAAGGAGACACATAGTTCTAGATTCTTTTTTGCTTATTGCCTACCGTATTAGCACATTGTGTTGAGACAGCCTTATACTCAGGCACCCTAAGCAAATTCTAGAATTTAATTCTCCCTGAGGAATCTAGAGGAGAGTGTCAAATGAGTGTTCTCTTTTCTACCGCTGTCAGGATTATTGGAACTAGGAGAAAATGGTGGACTTGGGGTAGACCAGAAGCAGTTACTTATTTAAAAAGATCTTATGCAGACCCTTAATTCTTCTTTAAAAACTTCTTCAGCTCCTAGAGTTTAAGACTCTTTTGATAGGTCTGTTTTCATCCCCTACCCCAATTATCTTTCTCTTTGCAGATGGGCTTTCCTTCTAAAACAGACAGCCCTAGCTGTGAATATTCTCGATTTGATTTTGATAGTGATGAGGACTTCAATGCTTTCTTCAACTGTAAGTGATAGTGGCCTGGAATTTCTCCCAGTAGTCTAAGAATGGCATCTAGTATTATGAATCATAGTGCATGACCCTTGGGGTTCTATATTAAAGGCCCAAAATCTGGACAGCAGCCTGTTTAATCTCTAGTCTCATATTGCAGAGGGTACTGGGATTGCACTCATTCTAGGTATAGTAGCCTCTCTTGCACACGCATTACATGCACACACACGCATGTGCACATACACAACCTTTGGACTTTGATGTTTAGGTAGTAACAGTGTGTTAGGCACTTGAGTTTTTTTTTATACTTGGGATTAAATACCATCTTACTTTGCTGGTCCTCTAAAAAATACAGGCTATCTAATAGCCTAGTTGCATTCTGGGTTTTCTGTAGCCTGGCTGGTTCCACACCATTCTTTTATTTTTTTTAACTAACAGCCTTATGAGATATAATTTGTTTACCATACATTTCACCCATTTATAGTATACAATTCAGTGGTTTTTTATATATTTTTTATATATTTATACTATTGCCACAATTTTAGGACATTTTCATGACCCTCAGAAACCCTGTGCCCGTTAGCAATCAATCATTCCCAGTTCCCCCATCCCCCCACCAGCACCAGGCAACCAGTAATCCTCTATTTCTATATTTCATATAGAACAGATTATACAATATATGATCTTTTGTGACTGCCTCCTTTCATGTACGGTTATGTTTTTTTTAACGTTTATTTATTTTTTGGGGACAGAGAGAGACAGAGCATGAACGGGGGAGGGGCAGAGAGAGAGGGAGACACAGAATCAGAAACAGGCTCCAGGCTCTGAGCCATCAGCCCAGAGCCTGATGCAGGGCTCGAACTCACGGACCGCGAGATCGTGACCTGGCTGAAGTCGGACGCTTAACCGACTGCGCCACCCAGGCGCCCCACGGTTATGTTTTCAAAATTCACTCATGTTATGGTGTAATCAGTACTTTGTTTCTTTTTATCACCAATATTTAATTGTATGAGCATACCACATAAGTTGATGGATATTTGAGTCATTTCCACCTCTTGGCTGTTAAGAATAATGCTGCTATTAGGGTGTCTGGCTGGCTCAGTCAGTAGAGCATATGACTCTTGATCTCGGGGTTGTGAGTTCAAGCCCTCCATTGGGCCTAGAACTTTCTTAAAAAAAAAAATAATAATGCTGCTATACCATGTGTGTACATGTTCTTGAGTGGACAGACACGTTTTTTATTTCTCTTGGGTGTATGCCTAGAAAGGGAATTATTTGATCGTATAGTAATTTTATGTTTAATGTTTTGAGGAACTGCCAGGCTGTTTTTCACAGCAGCCACATGGTTTTACATCTGTACCAATCTAATCTTTTAATTCCAACAGAAATGGGAGATCACTTTTAGTTTGCCTCTTTGAGGATTGAATGGTAGGGCAATCCCTAAAATTTGAAATTTGAAATCCCTAAAATTGAAAATTTCTGGATTTGTTCATCTTTATTGAACATTTGTTACATTCAAAGCACAAATCTGCAGAACAGAGTCTCTGAACATTCTTCTCCTGGGGTGGATAAATGAATGAACATTAAGCACCTATTACATGCTGCTTATTGATTTACATCTTTCTCTTGGCAGCCTCCCGGGCCCAGCAAGGAGAGGTAATGAGGTTAGCGTGTCGTCTGGATCCAAAGACTAGCTTCCAGATGGCTGGGGAGTGGCTGAAGTATCAGCTGTCAATTTCTGTTGATCCTGGATCCATGAACTGTAAGATGTTTTTATTTCTAAACATTAGTGAAGTATTGTATCAAATATATATAGGAAATAAACCTTCTGAGCCATACTTAGAACAACATGCTAATAGTGTTCAAAAATAAATTAGGGTAAAACCATGCTCCTGTCAGTTTTGTCTTCACATTTGTTTTCTAACAGAGTCAGCCAATTGCACATTATTGATTATATTACTTCACTTTGGGCACCATCTTAACAAATTGCATGTCTAGACTTAATTTTTAAAGCTTTTCTACCAAGTTCTTGCATAGAACCATTCCTAAACTCAAAAGAATGTCTTGTTAGGCATAATAGGAGCAGTACGGGGACTTTCCATATCACTCAGCTACCTCATAGCCTTTGGAAATGCCACTTTATATAAAATCCTAATAGCTCTGTACCCAAATGCATAAGCCAGGTAACTTCTCTATACTCTATATCATCTGTTGTCTTGTTAATGCATGTTATGTGTGACAAGATTTAATAAAATAGGAAAAGCTAGAAGCTACTCCTTTGAAAAGGCTCCATATTTACGGTCACTTACCAACCACACTAGTTAGTTGACATTCACAGGATTTAACATTCTGTTTTGCATATTCACAGTTGACTCTAAAGGTCTTGGTATCTAGTAAGTTGAATGTTTGCGGAGGCCAAATGTGTTGCACCAAGAGGAAGCTAGTAAATGGAAGCACTATATGGAAACAAGAAAAGTAATTTGTAAATCTTTTTGCCTGTGCTCTTCTGTTTGAGTGATATGCTTTAATGTGAAATTGGAGGGTGGCGCAGTTCTCTAGATAATAGCCCTTGCAGTTATCATGAGGCTACTGGATGTGAAGCAGCATTTTGTGTATTAGTTGTTTATTTGGAAGGACTCTTTGTGGTCTCAAGTATCTTAATTAATTCTATAGGTTTTCAAAGACAAGTTATAAAGGGCAAGGAGAGATTAGTTGATATAATTCAGTCGCCTGTGATTGACTAGGCACTGTTCTTGATGCTTTCAAAGTGGTTTTATAGATATGACTCACAGAGGTGAATTCACACAGCTCATTGTTAGAGGTGGAGGCAGAATAGAACTTCTCTCTACTTTTAGTTCTTTTTTTCTCTAGGCTGAGAGGGGTTAGATTACCCTGTTCCTTCAACTGTGAAATTAAGTGGTCTTAGTCTAAGACCCCATTGCCTGTCTTCTGTGATCCTGTGGCAGTAGTGGTGGCAGTAGTGGTGGTGGTAGTGGTGGTGGTGGTGGTGGTGGTGGTGGTGGTGGTGGTGTTTGTGTTAAAACCCTGTTCTCTTACAGCTGGAACTGGCGAAGGCAGCCTCTGCTCCATCTTCTCGTCTTCATTTGTGCAGTGGGAAGCCATGACCTTTTTTTTGGAAAGTGTAATCAACCAGATGTTTCGGACACTAGATAAAGACGTAAGTAACTGTTTCCTGTGCCGATGGCATAGTGATTTTGATCTCTTTAAAATTGACAGAGGGATTAGAAAATCTGTGGATGTGCATCCTACAGAAGAGGAAATGGAGAATCAGGTTAAATAACATACTCAAGTTCAAATAGCTAGTAAACAGTAGAGCTGAGCCTCAAATTCAAGCCTCTGTCTCTCGGTGTACAGTGTTCAGTCTTTATTTTAAGGAGATAATAAGACAAACCCTGTTAGTACAGTGAACAACAGGTATTGCAGGGAGGACAGTAATGGTAATCTTGAATTGGAAAATCTTCAGAGATGTTTGCCATTAAGCACCCTTCTCAGTTTACGGCAGGTAGACCAGAATATTCATGTTAGCTTATCAGTGTCCTCTTTCCTGAATATGAATAAATTGATCTTGTTTCTGTGTGTTTCATATGAACTATATCATTCTTCTCTTATCTACCTTAGATGCAGCTATAATTAAGTAGGTGATAGTACATACTGTATTAACTAGGTTTTATTAGGTTAAAATCATTGGATCGCTCATTTTAAAGTGATTATGTCTTAGTATGTTCCAGGTTAGTTGTAGGAAGAATCTAAATCCTTTGAAGATACGTGAGATATATAGTGCTTTTTCTCACAAATGGCATATTAACAAATTAGGTTTTAGAGTCATTAACGTCATCTGCTTTTCCGTTGATTCATTTGAGTTTGAAATGATGGTATTCAGATTTTGTTCCAAAATTTAAGTGGGAAATTGTACTTAGATTCTGCATTTTTACTAAATGCGCCCTTTTTCAGATTTAGATGGAACTGTCAAGAAAGCCCTTTTTTCACTGAATCAAGGGAAATGGTTGTGGGGTTTCCTTTCCTGGTATTTTTAATTAGACATCTTGATGGAGCCAAATATGTGGGTATGACCCTGTTGGAAAGCAGGAGAATGAAGTGGTCACGGTTTGTCAGGTACTTGTCTTTAAAATATATGAAAGGACTGGCAGTATCAGGGGAAGGGTGCCTCGTAGGTTGTAGGCTGGATTGTATGCTAAGTCATATAATATGCTAGTATTTGGTCAAAATGCCAAATATTAGTTGGTCAAAAGGTACAAAACGTTGGATTGTGTATAAGGGAAAGATGGGGACTGGAAACAAAGCAAAGGTAACAATTAGAAATTGAGTAGGTGCTCACTTTGGCAGCACATACACTAAAACTGGAACAGAGAAGGTCAGCACGGCCCCTGTGCAAGAAATTGAGTAAGAGTCTGAACAGTTAGTGGGGAGAAGAACAATAGAACGAAATTCTTTTTTCCTGAGGAGATTCCTAAGTAGTAGTATTTAGGTTTGTTAGTGACAAACCTCTGACTCTAAAACCTTTTTTTCTTCACCAAAATAAAATGGGTCAGAATGAAGCATTCCTAAAGTGTTTGGTGAATTATATATGATGAAATTATTCACCAACTCATTAACAAAGCTGTAACACGTTCTATGTCCCAGAAGTGTGCACATGACGGATCTCAGCCTGTTACATTCCCACTTGCTGCTACCAGTTTCTGACTCTGCGTAGTATCGCCTAATCCAGTGGTTTTACAAACTGCTCACATTGTGCTCTTGGTCCCCACCCTCACCCAGAGTCCATCAGAGCAGCTCAGCTTTTTATCCTGTGAGAGAGTTTGACCAAGAGGTTCTTTGGCTAGAAAGGATTTTTGAAAAGCTACTTCTCGTTCATAGTGGCATTAGCTGAGCTTATATGTCCAGAGGACTTATTTTAGCAATGGATTAAGGTATGGAATAGCTTTGGAGGGGGAGGAAATCACATTTTGAAAATGACGATTGATTTGCCTCAGACAGTAAAATATAAAGCTACATTATTTTAAAGCATGTGGTACTCACATTAGATACGGCTCATTGGAACAAAATAGACCAGAAACAACCTGGAGCTTGTATAAGCATCCCAAAGAAATTGAGAGGGATTGGGTCATTTAATAAACAGTATTGGGGAAAATTAGTGTTTGAGGAAAGGTCCCTGAGTTGAAAAGCAATGGAAGTAATGACAAAAAAGTGAATTGAATGACTATAACTACGTATTTTTTTCTTAACTTGCAAACTTTGAAAGGCAAACTTGGGGCAATATTTGGAGTAAATACCGATGGGATTAATATCTTTACTATAAAAGCTTATATCTCTTAAACAATTGGTATCCCAACTTTGGAGAATAATTTGGCAGTGTCTAGTGGAGATGCCTCGCCTTATAACCCAGCAACTTCACTGCTAAGTCTGTACTCTGAAGAAACCCTGCATGTGCATCAAGCCCCAATATTGAAGAGAATCCTTGTGTGTTGAGCCAAGGAAAAAACTTACTATCCCCCAATAGACTGTACAGAATAGAAGATAACATATTTATAGAGCAGTAAAAAGAGAACTAGGGTATACTTTGAATAAGGATGATTTTCAGAGCACCTGGGTGGCTCGGTCAGTTCGGCATCCAACTCTTGATTTCAGCTCAAGTCATTATCTCAGGGTTCTTGGGATTGAGTCCTGCATCAGGCTCCATGCTAGTGCAGAGCCTTCTTGGGATTCTCTCTCCCTCTCTCTCTACCCCTTCCCAGCTTGTGCACGTGCGTGCTCTCTCTCTCTCTCTCTCTCTCTCTCTCTTTCTCTCTCTCAAAATAAATAAACTTAAAAAAAAAAAGGATGATTTCTCATGAACATAATGTTGACCCCCAACAGCAAGCTAGAAAAGTAGGCATACAATTCTGTGTAACTATGAATGTGTATATTTGTGGAAAAATATACAGAAACGCGGGAATCCTTGAAACTGTGAACATCAAATTCAGGATAGTGGCTACCTCTAGGGTATGCACACAAAACAACCACTCTGTCAGTAACATTGTACTTCTCAAAGTGGTCATATGGAGAGCTATTAAAGTATTGCTTACACCTCTTTAAAGGCCTGGAATATTTCACAACTGAAGAAATGCAAATTTATATAAACTCCTTGTTTTACTGCAAAGGTTTTAGGGAATAAACTCAAACTGCTGCTGAGAACATGGTAAGAAGGGCATATGGGTGGGTAGAGAATCAATTGATGCAGCTTGTAAAGAAGAAAAATATTAATTCAGAAATACCCATACCTCTTGATTAAGTAATTCCAGTCATCCCCAAAAATTTCTTCTTCAAATGAAATAACTGAAAATGTAGCCAAAATCTTTTTGCAGAGATATTTATTAGCACTGTTTTTAGTAGTAAAGAACTAGCAACATTCTCAGTGTCTAGTAGCAGGAAAAGCTACATCTTTATGAAAGCACATAGTAGCATCATTTAGGAAAAGTTTTAATAACATGGGGTATTGCTTATAAAAAGCAGTATATAAAACCGTATGTGGTGAACCATATTATGTATTTATAAACCAAAACCTAAAGGTTAATTTACCACAAGTGCTTATTAGCCCTGCCAACCTCCTTTTCATGTCTGTATTATAGGCACTTCCTGTTAATGATGGAATAGAGCTGTTGCAAATGGTCCTGAACTTTGACACCAAGGATCCTCTCATCCTGTCCTGTGTCCTCACTAATGTCTCTGCACTCTTTCCATTTGTCACCTACAGACCAGAGTTCCTGCCCCAGGTCTTCTCTAAGGTAAACGCCATCTCCTTTATAAACTTTGTTTTGGCATTTTTGAGCTAATTATTGTTTTTTGTAACTATTTTTGAGAGTCTTTGAGACAAGCTAATAAAGAGTCATTTATTCATTCATCAAATATGCAGTACTTACTGTGGATCAGGTACCATGTTAGTAGAAAAGGCTTACTTATCCTTTAGATGCTCTGTTTGGAAATAAAATCACATAAACTGTTGTTGTGCCCATGTGGCATTGCAGTTAATAGCCAGGTGTACTGAAAAGTGGAAAAGAATACCTAAAGAAGGATATCAAAGTGTGCTATCAGATTATTAGGAGGGGATTTGTGAGAGGAATGGTCAGTGCGGATGGTTTTTGGGTTTCCTGTTTAGGTGAGTAAGTGGAGCACCATCTGAGTGAGAATACTGGATTTGGTAAGAGTAAGGAAGAGGAGTAAGTTCAGTTTGGGGATACTACATTTGAAGTATATGTACAACATCTAGGAGGCACTTCACAGAATACTATTTGAGGTTAAAGGTCTGGACTCTAGAAAATTATAATATTAAGGTGGCATCATCATAGAAGTGCCTACAGTAGAGGTGAAGCTGTAGGAAAGAGGGTGATATGTATGTAAAGATGGACATGTAGCTCAAGCAGGGAACCCAGGGGATCGTCACTGGGGGAGGAAGGCAAAGAACGAGAAGCCCCCAAAGAAGAAAAAAGAAATGAGAACATGCGTTACAAAGTTCAGTAGAACTTCAAAAAGGTGGACTCATTTGTTGCAACAGAAATACTCTATGAATTGGGGAATATCCATGGGGTTTCTTGATTAGACCTTTGTTAGAGTATAATTCTGTCCTAGTGACTAGGGCAGTAGTCATGCTGTATTAGGTTAAAGAGTCGAGAAGTTACACCATGGTGAGGGAATCACCATAGTTGAGTGTTTGGCTGTTGGCTTGGATTAGTCGGGGTTTCTGGGACCTTCACCTTTGTGAAATGGTTGATAGTAAAGTTGTGAGTCTCAAGCCTTTTGTAGAGTTATCTGAGAAAAAGTCTGAAATTTCATAACACTGATTGAAAACCCTTTTGTTACACTTTTGGGATTTTGTGGGAAACCTAGATCTAAGTATTATTTTTAAATACTTTATGCATTTGGTACTGATGAGTGACTTTTTTTTCTTACCCTTAGCTATTTTCATCTGTCACTTTTGAAACTGTTGAAGAAAGTAAGGTAAGACCATTAATTCAACAAATCCTAACTTCTGGAGAGCAAAAGTATGAATGCCTAACCCATAAGGCTAGATTTTTTTTTTTTATAAGTAGAAGGGGTTATTAGTAAAGGCAGGACATAGTCCTATGGTATGGTGTTTATAGTAGAGATACTCTAAGGCAAAATCAGTGAACATGTGTATTCATGGTGACTATAAATGTCACTCCATTAAACTCCCACAGTGTGAAAATTGTGAATTTGTCTCTGAAGGAGGTATTTTATGTGATTCTGTGCAGCATCTGTAAATTACATTAAAAGTGGCCCCAAGTTTGTTGAATGTCTTTCCAGGCCCCCAGAACCCGGGCAGTGAGGAATGTGAGGAGACATGCTTGTTCTTCCATCATCAAGACCTGTCGTGACTACCCCCAGCTCGTACTGGTAAGCCCCTGGACTCTGACCAGTAGCCACTGAGACCTGTTGAGTTTAGTTACACTGTTCTGTAAATCCAGCCCTAAGTATACCTCATATAAAGAGAAAGCTAGGAACTGTATGTAGCTTTGCTTCAAGTAAGTATCCCTGAGTTGATGGCCTTCTTCCTCTCCTACTTAGTAATGGAGTTAAAAATGCAAATTATTCCCTCAAAATGTGTGGTTCTTTTCCATATAGATGACCAAGTTTTCCCTGTCAGTGTACACGTTTTTACCATACTAGGTGGTATTCTTTACTACTGCCAAATGGTGTGCCTAATCTTGAGAGAAGCCAGATGCAAATCCCAGCCTGTTTTGGAGGGTTGCTAGAGGAAATTTTGTACTATTCCAGATTACAAATTAACCAGAAATTTCTTCTCAATACTGGCAGTTATGTATCTTCCTAACATGTATAAACAAACTGATCTTTGAATATACTATAAAAGTTGATATAGAAAAAAAAACATTGTTTTCACAGTTGTACTGTGGGGAAGTACAGTTACCCAAATGAGACAAGAACCACCTTCTGCCTGAATTGCCTTGCTTGTTCAGGCAAAAGAACGCTATAACTAAATTACTAAGTGACAGTCTTATAGGCCTGACCTTCCTAGGAATGCCTTGATCCTCTTTCCACCTTCCTTGAGTGACCCACCTCTCCTTGAAAATCAGACCTTCATCACCTTTGGGTATTTTTCTTTGTAATCTGCAGCCCAATTTTGACATGCTTTATAACCATGTGAAGCAGCTCCTCTCCAATGAGTTACTCTTGACACAAATGGAGAAGTGTGCCCTCATGGAAGCCCTGGTTCTCATTAGCAACCAATTCAAGAACTACGAGCGTCAGAAGGTGTTCCTAGAGGAGCTGATGGCACCAGTGGCCAGCATCTGGCTTTCTGAAGACATGCACAGGTAGAGGAGATCCTTTGCCCCTGACCCTCACTGCACTGGAGCACCCATTCTATTTTAAGAGCTATTCCCAGGGTGGGAGTATGAGGATATCAAGGCGTGATGACCCCATTGGTGATATTTGAAGTTCAAAAGCAGTCTTTAATTCTCATTGTTGAAAATGTCACTTTCAGTACAGAGGCATAAGGAGAGAGAAGAAATGGGTAAAAGTAGGTAGTATGGTCAGGAGGCCACAGAGTCAGAGTTGCTATGGTGTCTACATTGCAGCATGAACCAATGTAGAGAAATGAGAACAGCCAATAGAGGCTATATAGTAGGCATCGCATAGACACTT
The DNA here is from genome assembly GCF_014898765.1 of Herpailurus yagouaroundi. Taxonomy (NCBI): domain Eukaryota; kingdom Metazoa; phylum Chordata; class Mammalia; order Carnivora; family Felidae; genus Herpailurus; species Herpailurus yagouaroundi. The sequence goes on along the minus strand of NW_024412394.1, from coordinate 9,901,930 downwards.
ATGTGTGCCCATGGAGCATTCTCAAGCTCGCATTCTTTTTGCTAATGACATTTAGAAGTGGGAAGAGAAGTAGGCGCCCAGGTGGTTCAGTCAGGTCAAGCGTCCAACTCTTGATTTCCCAAGGTTCATGAGATCGAGCCCTGCGTTGGGCTCTGTGCTGACAGCATGGATCCTGCTTGGGATTCCCTCTCTCCCTCCCCCTCTCTCTCCCCAACTTGAGCATGTGTGCGCTCGCTCTCTCTCTCTCTCTCTCAAAGTAAATATTTAAAAAAAAAAGAAGTGGGAGGAGAAATTTAAACCTTCAAATGACAGCTAACAATATGATTAGGTTCCTTTCACTTTATAACAACTGCTCTTTGGAGCTAAATAATCATAGCTTATTAGCTTTTGTGGAAGAAATTCACTTTGCTTAAAATCATGGTATAACTTGTCTTTGCCACTGCAACCTTCAGAGTGCTGTCAGATGTTGATGCTTTTATTGCCTATGTGGGAGCTGATCGCAAGAGCTGTGACCCAGGCCTGGAGGATCCCTGTGGCTTAAACCGTGCACGAGTGAGTAAACGGCTGGGAATGGGAAGCTGCATTGGCCCCAGGTGGGAATAGGGTGTTGTCATTTGTTGAGTTTCTTAAAGATGTATGTTTTTTTTAATGTGCATGAGAAATCTGGGAGTCTCCACTTCCCTAAGCTTCTCCTTTCTTTTCTTCTTTACTCTTGAATTCTTGTGTTAGTTCCTACAGCAAAGCAGATGGTCTTTTCTTTGAACTCGTTATTTTGACTTTAAGGATCTCTAACTAGCTCTGAAGAGTGAAGTGTAATGAGGAATTAGGTCAGAATTTGGTGGGCAGTATGAGTCCTCCCTGCCACTGCTGTCTGGGAAGTAGAGTCTTAAATGATGATCTAACTTGCAAACCTGAGAGTTTTCAGTTCTTTGCTATTCAAATAAACATTGTTCTTGGTTCCAATATGGCAGAATTCTACTTAACCTGGCAAGTAGTAGGTTGGTTGAGAGTGCCATGAGTGAGGATTAGAGCAAAACCTGTGAGGGCCCAAGATGGAGGGTGGGTGCGGTGCAAGGTCAGCCAAAACAAGACGAAATGTTGGCAGTCTAAACACTTGGTTGTGAAGCATGTCCAGGCCATCTTCTAATTGGGATCCTACAAGAGGGTCAGTGCAGCCTCTGGAAGGACAACCTCATGTAAAGGAAACTTCTAGAGCCTACCACTGGTCCTAAAGATGGCAATGAAAGGATCCCTCTTAGATTGACCTTAAAAGAAGGGACAGGAATTTATTTAAATAAATGGGGCTCCTTTCCTTCTCTCCGGTTTCTGTATCACGTTTGCCATAACATTGCATACGCATAATAACACTTGTGGTTTTTCTTGCTCTTTATGGGTATCTTTTGTTTTATGTTTTTCTATAGATGAGCTTTTGTGTATATAGTATTCTGGGTGTTGTGAAGCGAACTTGCTGGCCCACTGACCTAGAAGAGGCCAAAGCTGGGGGATTTGTCGTGGGTTATACACCCAGTGGCAATCCAATCTTCCGTAACCCTTGCACAGAACAGATTCTGAAACTTCTTGACAATTTGCTTGCCCTTATAAGGTGAGTTGGAATAATAGTTTTTCTGTTGTCGGTGGGTTTCTTTTACCTTAAGAATCTCAGAAGTGTAATCTCCTTACATTTCTTCAGATCATGGTGGTAGTAAATGGGGGATTAGGTCTTCTTTCTCTCTAGATTGGGGTCTCTTTTTAAAAATAATTCTAGCTCTCGCTTGCATAAGTGTTGCTGTCCAAGTGAACACGTGGAACCTAATCCCAAAATGGCTTTTCTCATTTTGAGCCTTTCCTCTGTGTTCCTCTATTCCTTTATACTTAAAAAAAAAAAAATTTTTTTTTAATGTTTATTATTTTTGAGAGAGAGACAGAGTGCAAGCAGGGGAGGGGCAGAGAGAGAGAGGGAGACACAGAATCTGAAGCAGGCTCCAGGCTCTGAGCTGTCAGCACAAAGCCCAGTGCACAGGGCTCGAACTCATTAACTATGAGATCATGACCTGAGCCGAAGTTGGACGCTTAACTGACTGAGCCACCCAGGCGCCCCTTTAATTTTTTTTTAATGTTTGTTTGTTTGTTTGTTTGTTTGTTTATTTATTTATTTATTTATTTATTTATTTTTGGGACAGAGAGAGACAGAGCATGAACGGGGGAGGGGCAGAGAGAGAGGGAGACACAGAATCGGAAACAGGCTCCAGGCTCTGAGCCATCAGCCCAGAGCCCGACGCGGGGCTCGAACTCACGGACCGCGAGATCGTGACCTGGCTGAAGTCGGACGCTTAACCGACTGCGCCACCCAGGCGCCCCTAATGTTTATTTATTTTTAAGAGAGAGAGAGAGAGAACGTGAGCAGTGGGGGAGGGGGTGCAGAGAGAGAGAGGGAAACACAGACTCTGAAACAGGCTCCAGGCTCTGAACTGTCAGCACAGAGCCAGACATGGGGCCCGAACTCCGGAACGGCGAGATCATGACCTGAGCCAAAGTCGGACGCTTAACCTACTGAGCCACCCAGGCACCCCGACTTCTTTATGCTTTATCCCTCCTTTTTACTTTAGGTTTTATTTGTCCAGATTTTTGTCACTAAACAAATTGTTGGAAGCAAGACAGTTGCTTTCTCTAGTAGTCCTTCTGGGTGGTATTCAAATGAGCTCATCTGAATTTATGAATAATGACTCTCAAATGGACCAAACATGCAGTGGCTGAACGTGGCAGAGGAAAGCATGATACATGTTCCTCCTCAGACCGGCAGCATTAGTGTCACCTGAGAACTTGTCTGAAATACAGAATTGGGGCCCCACTCTAGTATTAAATCTGAATCTGTTTTTTAACAAGATCCCCAGTTGGTTTGTGCATACACTAAAGATTCAGAGTCACTGTTATAAATCATAGGAGCCTAGTGTAAAGTGGAAGTAGGCCAAGCCTAGGCTTGTCAGTTACCTGAGGTATATTTGATGATTCAGGGACATTCGATGGTGAAAAGTAGGTTATAGCTAGAATTTAGTTCTTACTGGCCAAGGCAAAGTTTGATTCCTTTTTTATATTTTATAGTATTTCTGAGTTATATGTATGTTAGAGCTCCGTTCCAGTGCTTTTGGCCTCTTACTCGGTGGGAAGAGCAGCATCTCAACTGGGCGAGCCAAATTACTCATGTCTTTGGGACGCTGCCCTAGAAGCATACTCCCTAGATCATCAGCCTGAGAATCAAAGGTCTTAATGTTGACCAAATTGGAGAGCTGGAGTATCTGAAAGAGTGGTCACTGGGGATATGTCTGTGGAAATAGGCAGTATTTTGTTCTGATTTCAAAAAGAAGAAAGATTTCAATAAAGAAGTAGGGCGTGCATACTGAGAAGGTAGTAAAATATTTAATCAAGGAAAGTTTTTTTTCCATATTGATGTTTTTAAAACCAAAAGGTTTTTCTGTAGCTTGGAGAAAACTGAAAGTGATGAGGCCGGGTAGCAACACACACATCAACTGGGCCTTTCTAGGCTTGTGGCTGGAGGCCATGTGGTAAGAACCCAGACTTGGAAAGATGGTTCGTTTCTGTTTTGGCGAGACCTCAATAGTATGGTTGTCCCTATACTTTTCTAAGAGTTCAGTGTTTTTGGAAAATCCCAAAGTCAATCAAAAGAGATTTTGAAAAGTGTTTACCATGGTTATGGAGCAGTTCCATTCTTTTAAGTCATGTACATCTGGAGCTATTAGAGTTTTGTCTTGTTTTTTCAGTAAATTTTATCTTCAAGTATATAAGGGCACAAACAGATACAAGAAAAGGATAGGAATTACGGGTGCATGTAGATGAATTTTCACAAAGCGGACACATCCGTGTGATTAGCATCCAGATCAACAAACAACATTAGCACACGGTCATTAACCCACTCCTCAAGGGTAACCACTATTCTTGCCTTTCAACATTTTGCCTGGTTTTCTGAGCTTTATTAGTCAGAAGCATGCATGCCTTCTTGTCTGGCTTCTCTTGCTCAGTGACATGTTTGTGAGAGTCATCCAAGTTACTGCATGTAGTTGTGGTTTGTTCATTCTCGTTGCTGGTGTGGTAGTGTATCATGTAATTATGCTGTCACTTGGTCATTTAGCATTGACTTTTCAGTAGTTTCCAGCATTTCATTATGACAAACAGTGCAGTGGTGCTGCAGTTTGTATTCTAGTAAATGTGTTTGGTGTACACATAATTTCTGTTGGGTTGGGACGGAATCCTACATGTAGGAGTGGAGTTCTTAGTTTATAAGATATGCATATTTTCGGTTTTGTTTTTTTTTTTCAACGTTTATTTTTGGGACAGAGAGAGACAGAGCATGAATGGGGGAGGGGCAGAGAGAGAGGGAGACACAGAATCGGAAACAGGCTCCAGGCTCTGAGCCATCAGCCCAGAGCCCGACGCCGGGCTCGAACTCACGGACCGCGAGATCGTGACCTGGCTGAAGTCGGACGCTTAACCGACTGCGCCACCCAGGCTCCCCTATTTTCGGTTTTATAGACGTCTAGAACCAGATAGTTTTCTAAAGGGATATACTCATTTACATTCCCTCCAGTTGTGTATTGGAGCTTTGAGTTTTAACTCCTTGTCAAATAGTCTTATAACACAAGACTGGCTCTTGAGCACTTGAAATGTGATTAATCTGAATTGAGGTAAGGTTTAAGTATAAAACACACACCAGATTTCAAAAACTTAGTACAAAGAAGGAATGTGATATATCTTGTTAATAATTTTTTGTATTGATGTTGAAATGATGGGTTTTTTGTTTTGTTTTTTGTTTTTGATTTTTTTTTGGTGCATTGGGTTAATTAAAATATAATTAATGTAACTTGTTTTTGCTTTTTTAAGTTTGCCTGGCTAGAAAATTTTAATTGGCTTATATGGCTTACATCATATTTCTGTTGGACAGTGTCATTCCTAGTGGGTCAGATGGAGACCACTGAGCAGTACAAAACATTCCTGAAATTAAAGATGATCTAAATAAATGGAAAGGAATCCCATAATCATGAATTGGAAGATTTAATTTTGTTAAGATAGAAAACTACACAAAGCAAACTGCAGATTCAATGCAATCCTTGTTAAAATTCCAATGGCCTTTTTTGCAGAAATAGAAAAGTTGGGATCTTCAGATTAATATGGAATTGCAAGGGGCCCCAGAAAGCTAAAACAATCTTGAAAAAGAAGAACAAAGTTAGGGGACTCAAACTTCTCAGTTTTAAACTCCTCAGTCTCAATTCACTATAAAGTTAATTCTCAAAATAATTCGGTGCTGCCATAAGACCTGTAGAATGATGACCCAATCAGAAAATGGGCAAAAGAGGGGCACCTGGGTGGCTCAGTCAGTTAAGCGTCTGACTTCGGCTCAGGTCATGATCTCATGGTTCGTGAGTTCAAGCCCTGCATCAGTATCTGTGCTGACAGCCTGGAGCCTGCTTTGGATTCTCCCTCTCCCTCCCCCTCTCCCCCTCCTCTCCCTCCGCCCCTCCCCCGCTCATGCTCTGTCTCTCAAAAATAAAAATAAACATTAAAACGTTAAAAAAATGGGCAAAAACCTGAACAGACATTGCTCCAAAGAATTATCAAATGGCCAACAAGCCCATGAAAATATGCTCATCATCATTAGACATTAGGAAAATGCAAATCAAAACTATGAGCTACCATTCCACATTCAGTAGGATGGTTGTAATAAAAAGTAATAATTTTTTAATTAAAAAAATGTTTTTTTCATGTTTATTTTTGAGAGAGAATGTGAGTGGGGGAGGAGCAGAGAGAGAGGGGGACACAATCTGAAGCAGGCTCCAGGCTCTGAGCTGTCAGCACGAAGCCCATCGCAGGGCTCAGACCCACAAACTGTGCGATCATGACCTGAACTGAAGTTGGAGGCTTAACCAACTGAGCCACCCAGGTGCCCCAAAAAGTAATAATTTAAAAAAAAACAAAATTCTACGTGTTGACAAGGATGAGGAGAAACCCTTGTTCATTGCCTATGGGAACGTAAAATGGTTCAACTACTATGGAAGATACTTTGGCATCTTTTCAGAAAATTAAATATAGAATTACACGACTTAGCATTTCCACTCACACGTATGTACCCAAAAGAATTGCCAACAAGTACACAAACGAACACTTGTTGACACAGACGAATACTTGCTGACAGTTGTTCTTCCAGCACTGTATCACGGTAGCCATTTGGTGGAAACAACTCAAATGTCCTTCCGTGGTTGAATGGATGAACAAAACCTTGTACGTGCACATAATGGGATTTTGTTCAGCCATAAGAAGGAATGAAGTACTGTTAGCATTTTATAATGTAGCTGAATCTTGAAAACATTATGCTAAGTGAAAGAAGCCAGACACAGAAGACCACTATTGTGTAATTCCCTTTGTGTGAAATATCTAGAATAGGTAAATCTATAGAAACGGTAAATTGGTGGTTGCCAGAAGTTGCGGGAAGGGAGAAATGGACATAACCTGCTACAACTTAATTGTTCCAACATTTTTAGTGCAAGTGTGCAGGGGAAGGCAGAGGGAGAAAGAATCCCAAGCAGGCTTCACACTGACAGCACTGAGCCTGATGTAGGGCTCCATCTCACAAACCGTGAGATCATAACCTGAGCCAAGATCAAGAGTAGGATGCTTAACCAACTGAGCCACCCAGGCCCCCTGTAACTATTCTACCTAATGGTTATGGGGGAAGAATGTGATCTGTCCTTGGCCCCTATAGTTCCCTGGTGTGAAACCTTTAAAAGTTGAGCTGGTTATTGCACAACATTGTGAATGTCATAAATACCACTGAATTGTATACATTTCAAAATGATTAATTTTCAGGGCGCCTGGCTGGCTCCGTTGGTGGAGCATGTGATTCCTGATCTTGAGGTTGTGAGTTCAAGCTCCACATTGGGTGTAGAGATTACTTAAAAATAAAATCTTTAAAAGGAAAAATGTAGTCTTTTGTGTTACTCTTCATTCCAGGAAATGAGCACAACTTTGGGGCACAACTGCATTTAGGAGCAATTCAACAATTGGCTATTAGTGTATCCATGCCCATGGCTTAGTGACTCTAGGCCACAGCCAGGCTCAGAAAGCTCAGATAAATTAAAGAATGACCACAAGGCCACAACTTAAGATGCAGTTTCCTCTACCCCTGCCTTGGTACAGGAGGAGGGCTATGAGACTAGTGTGCAATATATGCGTATCAGCCCCCACCTTGTTTCTAAGTGTGCCATCCTCTTGCTCACCTTTGCTCATGCTGTTCCCCCTCACCTTTCCTCTTCTTTGCCTCAAATGCCTATTAAGTCATCAGGCTTCAACTCCAATGTTACCTGACCCTTCATTCTCTTCATGAGAGTTAACTGCTCCTTTCTGAATGCTCCTGAAGCCTTTTTAATGTGGCCGTCAAAGATTTGCCTGCCCCGTGAATGATTTCTTAAACAAGATGCAAGAAAAACAAATCACAGTAAAGGTCAGTACCTTTGTGTTAAAACAAAAGCCCAGGAGGGGGCACCTGGGTGGCTCAGTTGGTTAAACCTCCAGTTCTTGATTTCAGCTCAGGTCAATGATCTCACGGTTTCGTGAGTTCAAGCCCTGTGTCGGACTCTGCGCTGGCAGCACGGAGCCTGCTTGGGATTCTCTCTCCCTCTTTCTGCCCCTCCCCCACTCGTGTTCTCACTTTTTCTCTCTCAAAATAAATCAACAACAGCAACAAAAAAACTAAAGCCCAGGAAGATGACAGAGTAGGAAGCACCAGGAATCTGTCACCCCATCTAGAGAACAGTTGTATTGGCAGAATCTGTGTTGATTTTGGAACTCTGGAATCTTGAAGGCTTGCACCTTCCAGGGGAAGATTTGAACAGTAAATTGTGGTAATTTCAATCAATATCAGCTCCTAGCACAGTAGCAGCTACCCAGACCCCAGCCCTTTGACAGGCAGCTGGTGTTTCTGGAACAGTTTGTACACAGCTTGCAGAGCCAGGGTGAGCAAAATGGATCCAGCTCCCTAAATACTAGAGATCTGTGCTCTGATCACTGATTGCTACTTCTGATCACAGAGGTGCAGATACAGAAGTTGGCAGTGGTTATTGTACCTTCTCCCATTGTTGTAAGCCTCTTCCCTTCCTACTGAAGTAACATGGAGGAGAGTTAAAGGGCCAGTCCCTTCCCCCCCCCTTCATTTTTTGCCTTTCCTTTTTGTGAGCCACACTTTAAAGATTAGGGCATTCCAAAACAACTGCATATATGGGGAAAATTAAAAAGTGGTCATGCATGACCAGGGAAAGGCTCAGAAAAGACCTGAAAAACCATTAAGTTAATACCTCAGTGGATCTTTGGCACAGAGATAGCCTACAACAATCAGACAACAGGATGAGGAAGGAGAAGAATATGATTTTCAGAATTAACCACAACATTAGACCCAAATGTCTGGTGTTCAGCCAAAAATCAGAAGGCATGCAAAGAAACAGGAAAATATGACCCATTCAGAGGAGAAAATAAATTAACAGAATCAGTCTCTGAAGAAGATCTAATGGGAGATCTACTGGACAAAGACTTTAATAAAACAGCTGTCTTGGGGCGCCTGGGTGGCTCGGTCGGTTGAGTGTCTGACTTCGGCTCAGGTCATGATCTCATAGTTCATGGGTTCAAGCCCCGCGTTGGGCTTTTTGCTGACAGCTCAGAGCCTGGAGCCTGCTTCAGATTCTGCATCTCCTTCCCCCTTCCCCATTTATGCTCTCTCTCTCTCTTTCAAAAATAAATAAAGATTTTTAAAAAATCTTTAATTGAGAAAATAAAACAGCTGTCTTAAAGATGCTCAAAGAATTAGATAAAGATGTGGAGAAAGAAATAATGTATGAACAAAATGGTAATATCAATAAACAAAACCTAAAAGGAAGCAAAAAATGCTAGAGCTGAGAAGTACAGTAACTGAAATGAAAAATTCACTAGAGAGATTCAAAGGCGGATTTCAACAGCAGAGTGCAGGGATGCCTGGGTGGCTCAGTCAGAGGAGCATGTGACTATTGATCTCAGGGTCATGAGTTCAAGTCCCATATTGGGTGTAGAGATTACTAAAATATTTTTTTTAAAGAAGTGCAGATAGGACAATGGAAATTAATGAGGCTGAAAATGAAAAAAAAGATTAAGGGAAAATTAACAACGTAAAGAACCTGTGGTCACTCAAACAAAGTAATATGAATCGTGGGAGTACAGCGTTGGTGGGTATATAAAATGGTACAGCTGCTGCAGAAAAGAACAGTTCCTCAAAAAAAAAAAAATGCTATATGATCCAACAATTCCAGTTGTGAGTTTTCAAAAGAATTGAAAGCAGGGTCTCAAAGAGGTATTTATATACTCAAATTCATAGCAGGACTATTCACTCTAGCTAAAACGTGGAAGCAGGAGAGCCCCGGCTGGCTCAGTCAGTAGAGCATGTGACTCTTGATCTCGGGGTTGTAAGTTCGAGCCCCACATTGGGTATAGAGATTATTTAAAAATAAAATCTTTTTTAAAAAATGTGGAAGCAACTCAAGTGTCCCATCAGAGGATGAATGTGATAGATTAGGTGCCATAGAGTATCACTCAGCCTTTAAAGGGAAGGAAATTCTTCAGTATGCTACAACATTAATGAACCTTGAGGACATTGTGCTAAGTGAAATAAACCAGTCACAAAAGGACAGATCCTATATGGTTCCAGTTATACAAGATGCTTAGTATGGTCAGAATCATAAAGACAGTATAATGGTTGCCAGGAGCTGGGGGAGAGAGGAATGGGGAGATATTGTTTAACAGGTACAGAGTTTCAGTTTTATAAGTCAAAAATGGGGGGGGGTGGTGGTGAATGTTGCACAACAGTATGAGTGTATGTAGCACCACTGAACTGTATGCATAAAAATGATAAATTTGGGGGTGCCTGACTGACTCAGTTGGTAGAGCATGCAACTCTTAATCTCAGGGTTCTAAATTCAAGCCCCACGTTGAGTGTAGAGATTACTTAAAAATAAAAATGTTTTTAAAAAATGCTCAATTTTATATGTATTTTACCAAAATGGGAAAAACGGGGGGCATAAAGCCTACTGGAAATATCAATGTAAGCAAGTCAGCCACAGACCGGGAGAAGGTATCTGCAACCCATGAGTTGCAAAGCACCAGTATCCAGTGATTCAACAGACTCTCGCACATGTACCCAAGGATACCTCTGCAGAAAAGCTCATTGCTAGAAATGGAGACAAACATACTAGCTCTCAGGGAGTAAACATACTAGTAAACTTACTAGCTCTCAGGGAGTAAACTTACTAGCTCTCAGGGGAGACATACTGGAATTAATTGGTATTCTAAAAGTTTAAATGATTGTACTGAGTGTAAATGGTTAGATGTACAATGTTGAGGGTACCTGGCTGGCTCAGAAGAGCATGCGACTCTTGATCTCAGGGTCATGAGTTTGAGCCCCATGTTGGGTGCAGAGATTACTTAAATAAAACTGGAAAAGAAAACAGTGCTGAGCACTTTTTTAACTTAAATAAGCATGGTCTAAAATGATCTGGTCGGTGTGCTGCTTAAATATTTAATCCTGATGGTGTCTCTTATGTAATTTTCTCTCTGTTTGAAATGTTTTTATAATTAACTTTTAGAAGAAAAATAAGTAGATATGCTCTCTGGCTGTAGATGGTTCAGTGGTGCCGTTGGTTATGGGCAAGAGGGCTGACATCTGTGGATGGCAGGTAGCTCGGGCCTATGGTCATTGCTCCCTAGCCATGCATAGCCAGTGAGTGCTCCGGTGAGTCATTTTGGTCTCATGTTGGGAACTGTGACTCTTCTTGAGGCAGAAACAACTGTCAGAGCATTCTAGGGTCCATGCTCTTAGACCCAAATATCTGAAAAGTAGGGGCATTTTATTACCTTCTCTGTGTTCCTGCCTATAAAAACACAGTGCCTCTGACATTTCATCCTATGTCACCTGCAGTCTGCAAATTGGGAGTGTTTAGGCAATTGTCTCAGGATTAAAAGAATTTCCCTTTCTGGCTTTAGACTGTGATGCCATCCAGCTGTCTGTAGGATTTGCTTCTCGTCTTGATTGCTTCTAGGTGTTGAATACTATACAACCAAATACTCTATTCCTGTTTCCAGGGAAACATTTAAATGTTTATACCCTATTTTCTTTTCCCTGCAGGGAGCAGTGTTGACAGGGAGATCCTGTCTATGTAAAGTATTTCACCCTAATTACAAGGTGAAACCCATTCTTTCCTTCTGCAGCAGACTAGGAAAAGTTCACATAGTATCCTTGTTTCTTGCAGAACTCACAATACTTTATATGCACCAGAAATGCTAGCAAAGATGGCAGAGCCTTTCACAAAGGCTCTGGATATGCTTGAAGCGGAAAAATCTGCTATTTTGGGTAAGAAATCTAACTTTTTTTTTCTTGTCTTGAAGTTTGCCTTATCTCTCACAGACTCCTCAGGCAGCTTCAGTGTGCTGTGTGTCATCACCTCCTTCTCACCTAGCACTACTTGACTGTTTTTGTCATGGAGTTCCTACAGGGTCTCTAGGAACAAGTGCGTTTACTTCATTATCTTAGCATATAGAGGTCTTTGGGGGCTGTTTCTCCCCTGTGTTAACCCTGTGTAGTGGCATGTGTCAGAGACTTTAGATTATAAATAAACCACGGTTTTCTGCCATGAAGGATATTAGCATACTTTCCTGCTTTCATATGTGAAGAAAAAAGGTATTAAAATAGTTAAGTTCAAATTGCTTTAATTAGCAAAATATTATGTGTTACCAAAAATTTCAAAGGAATAGATCCTAAACCATGTTTCCCATTTGTTACCTTGATTTGAATGTTGCTTTAACTCATTCTTCCCATTAGCAAATAACTGTGCAATCGTGTGACATGTGCTGTGAAGGAAAGTGGCCATGTGTTTATTGGGAGACCTCACCCAGTGTTGGAGAGGAGTCAGAAGACTACCTCCTAGTGGAGACTTGAAGGAGGAGTAGGAAAGATCTCATCAGGCTGGGGGGCAAGAGAAGATGTTGAGCATTGTGGGCAAGCAGAATGGCAGGTAGAAGATCCTGAGGCATGTAGGAAAGAACTTGGTATGTCTAGGTTATAGAGAATGGTGACTCATGTGGCTGGAATAGAGAGCAAGGCAGTGGTTAGAAGTTAGAGCCAGAGACATCCAGTGTTGTCTAAATAAACCGTGTGCCCATTTTTAAAGCTTCATGCTGGCTCACCATCACAGTCCCCACAGTATCTCTTCATTCCCAGCCATAACCTCTGCCTGGGCCTAGTTGTGATTAAGCAGTGAGCATTCCCCAGCCGTGACATTCATGAAAGGAAGGGTGTTAGTTTGCCTTTCCAGAACTTGTGTCTGTCTTGGCCTACATGGTCCTGGACCATTTCCTGTAGCACCACTGCATTAAGGTCCACATTACAGGGGGGAAAAAAGAAGAACTTCCAAGAAATATCTTGCAATCAATTTAAAAAGTAGCTGTCGCTTTACCACCCATCACCCTCGCCTCCAGTCAGCCATTCAAACTAAGCCAGGAATTCCTGTTGTAGAAATAGATGGTGACCCAAAACATACTAGAATGGACAAACAGTTCCCCTCTAGCAGCTTCCAGCCATGAGCAAGACTTGAAATATAAAACTGTCTCTGATGGGATGTATAGATCTTTTGGATCTTATAGAACTCTTAAATTATACTATGATTAGTTTTCATTTTGGGTTTCATTAGTTTCATGATCAGATCATTTTGATCTGCTATATATCTTGGGCTTTTGCTTAAAATGTTGCTTGAAAAAGAGGTTCCACAACTGAAAAAGGGAAGAGGGCATTCCCAGTGCTTTTGGAGAGATCATTTTGAGCTGTCATTGTGTGTTTTGGTAGAAGTCCCATCTGGAGAAACCCCCCAGCAAAAGTTGGAGTGCCCAGGTCTAGTCTGAAGTCCTGCATACTTAAATAGTTTCCACCTTTCCCCACCAAAACAGTGTTGTAACAGTCACTTTGAGGGAAGCTCTTAGCACCTCCAGCTGGTAGAAGACTCAGCCAGCTGTTTTGCATTTACAGCACTTCTCACCCCCACTTCCAAACCATATCTGCCTGCTGTAGGGTGTTGGCAGGTAAGACCCGTGGCAGCAGAACAGCATGTTCCTGACCCATCTTTCTCCGTAGGATTACCTCAGCCCCTCTTGGAACTGAATGACTCTCCTGTCTACAAAACGGTCTTGGAAAGAATGCAGCGTTTCTTCTGCACCCTCTATGAAAACTGGTAAGGAACTGACGCAGTTCCCCATATTTTCTTTTTATTTCTTTTTAAAATTTTTAATGTTTATTTTTGAGAGAGAGAGAGAGACAGAGTGTGAGAGGGGGAGGGGCAGAGAGAGAAGGTGACAAGAATCCAAAGCAGGCTCTAGGCTCCGAGCTGTCAGCACAGAGCCCAATGTGGGGCCCAAATTCACAAACAAGTGAGATCATTACCTGAGCCGAAGTTGGACACTTAACCAACCGAGCCACCAAGGTGCCCCTCCATATTTTCTTTTTAGACATGCATAGTAAAGGAATGTCATGGATAGGACTTTTGATGTAGAATTCTAGTGTACAGGTAAGATGAAGCAAGAATTTGACAGGAGACCAATGATTGTAGTGTCACACCAAAATGAACTGGCTGGCTTTCACGTGTATGCTTTTTTATAATTCTCATAGTGCCTCAGTCCTAGCCATGACTTGAGAGATTTTATGCCTAACTTGTCTGCTTCCAGTGCATAAAATGATGAGACCACAGTATAAGATACAGTGAGTGGTGATGCATTTTCTCAGAGCCCTCACTACTCATAGCTGCTTTTTTTTGTGAGAGCATGAGCAGGGGAGGGACAGAGAGAGGGAGAGAACCCCAAGGAGGTTCCACACTATAAGTGCAGAGCCCAGCTCAGGGCTCGATCTCAAAAACGGTGAGATCATGACCTGAGCTGAAATCAAGACTCGGACACTTGACTGACTGTGCCACCCAGGCTGCCTCTGGAGGCAGCTAGCCGGACTTTGTCTTTGGGTCCTGGTTGTAGGATGGGGAGGTAACTTGCCCTCCTGTAGCACACCACACTCCAGGCATTGTCCTTAGTCACCCACCGCTCCAATCAGCCAAGCTAACAAAAAGAGAATCTTCATTGACAATCCATATTGCTTATGAAGTAATGATTGCTATTGTTGCTCTTGGGTGCCAACATCTGTCTTTAAAAAGATGCTACATCGGGGCACCTAGGTGGCTCAGTCAGTTGAGCATCCAACTCTTGGTTTCAGTTCAAGTCATCATCTCATGGTTCATGGGATCGAGCCCCATGTCAGGCTCTGCACTGACAGCACAGAGCCTGCTTGGGATTTTCTTTCTCCTCTTTCTTTCTCTTTCTCTTTCTCTTTCTTTCTCTTTCTCTTTTTCTCTTTCTCTTTCTCTCTTTCTCTCTTTCTCTCTCTCTCTCCCTCTCTCTCCCTCCCTCCCTCCCTCCCTCTCTCTGTCCTTCCCCCTGCCCCTCCCTCACTCACACATGCTCTCGTGCTCTCTCTCAAAATAAATAAACATCTATCCAATGTCTAAGCTTAAAGGTGGGTGAGGGGTGTGTTACTGATTAAGCTTAAGTTCTCTTAAGGAGTAAATGCAGTTTCTTTTCTAGCTGAGAAGTGTAGACTAGAAATTCCTGGGGCATTCAGAGCTAATAATAACAAATGTGGGATGTAAATGCTGTGGTTTTTCCCTTACAGTTTCCATATCCTAGGGAAGGCAGGTCCTTCCATGCAGCAGGACTTTTACACCGTGGAGCACCTTGCTACTCAGCTCCTCAGCTCGGCCTTTGTCAACTTGAACAATATTCCCGACTACCGACTCAGACCCATGCTTCATATCCTTTCCAAAGTCCCTAGATAACCCAGAGGGCCAGAAGATTGAAGACAGGAACAGCTGTCAGACACCGGAGGAGGCAGAGCTGAGCAGTGTGGAATAGATGGAATCCTTTATCTATGCGTGTGATAACCACATTAAAGAGAAAAAAAGATTCATATAAACGGCAGGAAAAATATGAAGGCAGTCCAGGGGTCTTGAAAGTGTTCTCCTGAGGGGTAGATCTTGACCATCCCACTTCTTGGAAATGTGAAAGATAAAAGCTTTTATCTCTTTTCTGTATCCTGTCAGGTGCCTCCTCATACTTCATTCTCATTTGGACTCTTTTCTGTTTTCGAGAGTATCTCTCTTCCCAGAAGTTACAAGGAGAATGGTAAAAGAGAGTTTATTATGAAGGTGTCCCTCTTCTTTTTTCCTTCCAGGCAAATAAGTGCCCATAATGGGCAGCCTGGGATTTCTGGAAAAGAGCTTGAAGAGTTTTGCCTGTTAAGACAGAATGTCCATGGCATCTTGCAGGTCCTTTGGGGGTTGACTCTGCCCGAGGGCATAGCCTGCTGCCTGGCAGGTTTCCAGCCTGGCAGGTGAGGGGATGCCTTGGAATGGGAGGGGTATGTGCTCATGTTCTAAAACTTCTTAACCTGCCGCGGCATGGGTCTTTGTGAAGCCTCTGGTGCTCTTCTGTCCCCCAGAGCACTATGAAGCCCTGGTGTCTCCAATCCTTGGACCTCTTTTCACCTACCTCCACATGGTAAGAGATCGGTCAGAAAGGATAGCAAAGAGGCCTCTTGGGCATGTTGGCCTCTCATGCGTCTTGCAAGTCAGGAGTTCCTGAAAGTATTTCCTGGCTCTGTCCAGATGGCCACACAGCTGTCCCACTCCAGCAGACTTTCCTTGCTGCAGTGGATTGAGCACCCCCGAGAACTAAACTGGTTTGGTTGCCCTTGAAGACCTGCAGACTCCACTTCTGCTCCTGACCTCCTATTAACTTAGGAGAGGTGGTCAGGGGAGTGCTTCCCCTGGGTCTGTTTCCCTGATGGTGGAATTAAGCAGGAGGACCAGCTGGGTGGAGAACAGATGTGTCCAGAGAGACCTGGGAATTCTATAGTATTGTTGATCCTTTTGAAGCAAAGAAGTGTTTCGTACACTGTCCTCGTCACTTTGTTTACCTTATGGGGTCTCCCAGGGCTCTGTCATTGAGATCTAGAATCATCCTTGGCTAATTCTAATCATGAAGTGGACTTAGATATTGTGTGTTCCAACCTCCTCACCACTACTGCCATTTATTTCCCTTTTGTTTTCCCAGAGGCTTTCCCAAAAATGGCACGTCATCAACCAGAGGAGCCTGCTGTGGTAAGGAACATCTCTCCTCCTGTGGAAGTACTGGCAGCCAGCTTTGGGGTGGGAGATGAGAGACAGTGGGAAGGGGAAGTTCTGCCATTCAAGGCTAGAAAGCACTAGGTTATGGTCATCCTCAGCCTGGATGGTAGATGGCTTGTCTGTGACCATTAGGCATACTCAGGTCAAGTCTTCATAGGGGGCATCTTCAGCTGCCTTAGGAGGATACTGAGACATCCTTATCCACTTTGGATTTTGATCCAGGACCTCTATCCAACTGGATATTGTCAAATAATGTCTTCCTCAGTGGATCGTTGCTGTCCATTCCCAACATTTGTGTGAAATGTAGACCAAAGGGAGCCAGGAGAAGGAAATGAGCACAGAGGGTCTGGTTAAGGTCACTGTTTTCCTTGACCTTCCCTTTTGCACTCCCATGGAACTTGGCCCCCTGCTTTTCTGCAGTGGAGAAGATGAGACCGCAGATGAAAACCCAGAGTCTCAAGAGATGTTAGAGGAACAACTGGTGAGGATGTTAACCCGAGAAGTCATGGACCTAATCAGTAAGTGGCATATGGGAATTAGGGGTAGTAGAGAAGACTTTTTCTAGAAGAAGAACTGGTCACTCACCCAATTCCCTTAAGGCATGTTTTATAGCAATACTGACAGATTAATTAAGAAATAATTAGATAGAAACCAGGTAGTCAAATCAACTTAAGGACATTCTACGAATTGCAAAGCAAGAGGAATTTCGATTAATGGTAGGGGTAACTTCCTAGTTTTGTCAGAATATGGAGAATTCTTAATTCTTAGACATGAAGATGCCCAATTTTCTTTGTTGGTCATTTCATTTGTTTGGGATCCAAAATAGACCAAGGATGTATCAGGCTTCCTCTTTTGGTCACTTACTCTCCGAGAATCCTATAATTTCTCTCTAGTTAGCTGAACTTAAAGAGGGACCAGAGCAGTCTGGTCAAACACCTCTGTTTCTCCTGGTAAAAGTGATTTTGTGCCTGGACAGTGTCCCACTTCCCCCATCTTCACCTGCCTGAAGACCGTTTGGAATTCATTGGCCTGAGGTGGCTATTGTTCAGTCCAGTAACCCCACTTTCTTGCTTTAGCGGTATGCTGTGTTTCAAAGAAAGGTGCTGACCATAGTACTGCTCCCCCTACAGAAGGAGATGGTAAGTGAGCTTGTTGTTTGGCCCTCAGAGGTCTGCCCTTAGACTCCTAAATATCATCCCTTTTGTAGCCAGGTCAGTTCCTGTAGAACTAGCAGTTTGGGGTGGGTGAGATGTACATCTAGCTTTTCTCTCTGTTGGCTCTTTTGCTTTGTTCCTCCGGCATACTCCCACCTCAGAGCTTTTGCACTTGCTATTTCCTCTATTAGGATAATTTTCCTCCCAACTGTATACGTGGCCTGTTCCCCTGCTTCATTCAGATACTCTACTCAGTTGTCACCTCTGAGAGGTGTTCCATAACCAACCTATAAAAACTAGTGGGGTGCCTGGGTGGCTCAGTCAGTTGAGCATCCGACTTCAGCTCAGGTCATGATCTTGTCATTTGTGAGTTCGAGCTCTATGTTGGGCTCGCTGCTGTCAGCCTGTCCACGCAGAACCAGCTTCAGATCCTCTGTCCCTCTTTCTGCCCCTCCCCCACCCATTCTCCCTCTCTCCCTCTCTCTGTCTCTCAAAAAATAAATAAAACATAAAAAACAACCCAGCCACGCTTATTCTTCCTTTGCTTTATTTTTCTTCATAGGACTTATCACTGCTTGACATTGTTTTATTTCACTTGTTCAATTGTCACCTGTCTTCCTCATTAGAATGTAAACTATCAGGGAAGGGACTTTTTCCTATTCCTGTTACATCCCCAGTAACTAAGTGTCTGCTACAGTGGGGTCCTCATTTTTAGGTAACTGTCCAGAGTTTTCCACTATTTTCTCTTTTGTTTTTGTTTATTTTTTTAAGAGAGACAGAGTGTGAGTGGGGGAGGGGCAGAGAGAGAGGGAGGCACAGAATCTGAAGCAGGCTCCAGGCTCCGAGCTGTCAGCACAGAGCCTGACACAGGGCTCAAACTCATGAACTGTTAGATCATGACCTGAGTGGAAGTTGGATGCGTAACTGACTGCAGCCAGATGTGTCTCTAGACCTGCCATGAGCTGGGCTTCTACACCCTTCCATGAAGTTGGGGGGCTGTCCAGGACTACTTACTTACCAGTCAGCCCAGGTTACTCAGGTTTCCTTTACTTGGTGGACTTCTATCAGAACAGGATCCTCTTCTCTGTTCTGAAAGCATGAAGCTTAATATCTCTCTGCTTACAGATGAAGAGATGATGGCCACAGAGGTAGCCCCCTCAGCCATGGCGGAGCTTACAGACCTGGGCAAATGTCTAATGAAGCATGAGGTGTGTGGAGGGGACAGGTGATGTTTTTCTCCTTTCCTGGTATGGCACCAGTTTCCACTTTTCTGAATCTGTGATGCCATCAAATAATTTTGGGGGGCTAATGCTGCTTTATTAACTTCCTGGTTCCTAAAGCCTCCAGAAAGCAGTAGAAAAGGTCAAGGGGTCTCCCATGCTAGCATGGGCAGAGGCTTTCAGAAAAACACACGGGCACACTGTGGTGTTCAGCCTCCCCCAGGCCTGAGCTTGGTCTCCTTGCACATTGGTTTTCACTTCTATATTGGTGGTTTTTTCTTCTTTTTGACTGCTTGATATACATAGAGAGGAAGTAAGTTTGTCCTCAGTTGCTATTTTTGTCATGTTCCTCCTCACCTGTTAAAATCCCAGCTCCTCATGTATAGGAATACTCAGAAAATTAATGTGTAAATTTTCTCATTGTAATCCTTCATCCTTTTCTGCTAGGATGTTTGTACGGCGCTATTAATTACAGCCTTCAATTCCCTTGCTTGGAAGGATACTCTGTCCTGTCAGAGGACGACCACACAGCTCTGCTGGCCTCTGCTCAAACAAGTATGGTTATTCACCCCTTCTCACTCCTTATGAAAGGCTGGGGTCATGAGGATTGACTGACTCAGTTGGAAGAATCGGGTTGCTGGGGCTTTCAGAGAATAATCCTTTGGCCCTGAGCACAGCTGTGTCCCCAGGTGCTGTCGGGGACACTGCTCGCAGATGCTGTTACATGGCTTTTCACCAGCGTGCTGAAGGGCTTACAGACGCACGGGCAGCACGACGGCTGCATGGCTTCCCTGGTCCACCTGGCCTTCCAGATATACGAGGCACTGGTGAGTGCAGAAAGCACAGAGGCAGGGCTGGCTGCAGCTTCATGTTGAGGGGCCTGCTCCCAGGCAGTTGGGACTTCATAAAAGTAGACAGCTGCCCGAAGAGGTGGGTGTGGTGGGGTCATAGGAAAGGTGGCAAAGCCCAACCTACCCCATTGAGTGGTTTTATATCCCCACTCCACAGCGTCCCAGGTACCTGGAGATAAGAGCTGTGATGGAGCAGATCCCGGACATACAGAAGGACTCTCTGGACCAGTTTGACTGCAAGCTGTTGAACCCCTCTCTGCAGAAAGTGGCGGACAAGCGCCGGAAGGACCAATTCAAACGCCTCATTGCTGGCTGCATCGGGGTAGGTCATGCGCCTTCCCTGGTGCTCCCAACCAGCTTGACCTACCCTAGTGGTCTTCTTAGACCATGTGTACAGGCAGACCGGACGCCAGCTGTAGTCATAATCTTTGAAACAACCCACTACTCGGGGCCCAGCATCAATTCTTTTCCTTTGTTTTCCACAGAAACCCTTAGGAGAACAGTTCCGCAAAGAAGTCCACATTAAGAATCTTCCCTCACTTTTCAAAAAAACAAAGCCAATGCTGGAGACGGAGGTGCTGGACAACGAGGAGGGCGGCCTGGCCACCATCTTTGAACCCTGAATCAAACTTTTGGGCATTCTTCCTTGGCCTTTATTGTCATCTCTTCTTCCCCTTCATAGCTAATCTCTAGGCCCCTCTCCACCGCCACTTCACTTTCCACCATTGTCAGCCTGGAGAGAAATCCAGGTCTGGAGCTGGAGAGAGTGGGCTCTGTGCAAGGCACAAGTAATGATACCTAAGGTATCAAAAAAGGGAGTTTGCGCTCATACCATTCTGTCTAGATCTCCCATCATTCTACTTGGAGTTTCACCTTTTCTAAGAAAGAAAAGCTAGAGCAGACTGGCCCTACTCCCCAAGCCCTCCCATCCCCATGTAGCCATACACCTGTGTAGAGGGGTCACTAGGGGTGCTACACCCAACACTGAGACTAGCGGGGCTTGCACAAGGGCTTGGTCCCGCACTGCTTACGCCAGAGTTTCGCCTGGGCCACTGCAAGCCCCACTGAGTCCCTTTGCTGCTGGGCTGGTGGAAAACCTTCCCCATCTCTCAGGGGCATGTCTGGGTCAGGTGCTGAGTGCTGAACTGAATCTGGCCAGTTTCCTTTCTGTTTTGAGCAAGAATCTGGTCACCTGATGGGATCCATGGTAAAGACTACTGCTAGGCTCTGAATGCAGTGTCAGGTGTGGTACCATCAGGGACCAGGGCTGGGCCACTCTCTGGAGTACCTTCTGGCATCCCCTTATAGAGCTCATACGTATTCCATGCACAGTCCCTCAGTGTGGGTTCCCCAGCCCCAGGGTCCACTCAGGCATAAGAGCCACAGTACCCTATCTAGTGTCACGTGATGCCATTGGCATCTGAGGATAATGCACACCAGCTAGGCTATGTCTGTGACAAGCAGCTGGCAAAGCCACTGGTCTTCTCTCCTAGGACTAGTTGAGTCCAGGTGCCTTCAAAAATCTCCTGGTCTTTTGGGTCCCTGGTCACTTCTCTCATGGACCATTTCCAGAAGAAAAAATATGCCTTCCTGTCACAACCTGTATTGTGAGGCTCCACTCTGTTCTCAAGGTCACTAGATGGCCCTGTAAGCAGAGGGGATGTGAATGCAAGACCCTAGCCTTGAGGTCATTACTGGCCATATACAGGCTTCATTTATACAGAAACCATATAGAGTATGTCTGCATTCTGTACAGAGACCTGTCCTCAATCCAGTCCACTGATGACAGTTTTGGTAAGGACTGTGCAGAACAGCCTGGGCTCAAGCTCCACCTGTGAGCTGGTGGTCCCTGGGCAGGGTCGGAAAGAGGCCAACCTAGGGAAATGGGACTTGGAAGTTCTATGTAGCTGTTTCTATGGCACAGGTTTGCCCCATGCCCTCTTTCCGGGTGGTGCTTTGGGGTGCTTCCTGTTGACTATGAAGGCTATCTCAAAGCATGTTTCCCTCCAAACTTGATGGCTGCCTACTCCTCTCTATGGTTGGGGCTGTGGAGGGCACAGTTGTATTTATTGTGCTGTAGTATTTTTAACATCCTGTGACTTCATGCTAGAAGTTTTCTATTGTTTATAGAATCTTTTTGTAGAAACATTAACTCTAAAGCACATCTGCATGTCAGTAAAAATCTCAGTTTCATACAGAAAGGTCCCCATCTGCCTTTTTCAAACCAGTGACATACTCTAGGGTTATTGCTCCGGAGCATCCTGCTAAAGGGACTGGACAGGAAGAACTGTGACCATGAACCTGCTGTCAAGCTTTCTCAAACAGCATGCCAGCCAGAAAAAGACCTCTATTCCTGACAGACCTAGACCAAGCAGCCCATACCACTCTCCCAGTGTTTTCTGTGGCCACTAGACTGGACTCTGAGGGACTGTCCAAATGGAACTGCTGCTGTTCCTTGTGTCACTTTTTTTAAAAGATTTTTTTTTTTAATGTTCTATTTTATTTCTGAGAGAGAGGGAGACACAGAATCCAAAGCAGCTCCAGGCTCTGAGCTGTCATCACAGAGCCTGATGTGGGGCTTGAACTCACAAACTGAGATCACGACCTGAGTGGAAGTCAGATGCTTAACCAACTGAACCACCTAGGCGCCCCTAAAAGATTTTATTTTTAAGTAGCCTCTACACCCAACATGGGGAATGAACTTACAATCCTGAGAACGAGAGTGGCATGCTCTACCAACTGAGGCAGCTAGGTACCCATCCCTCCTTGTGTGACACCTGATAGCCATGTGACTTGATGGGTACGGACCACCCCTTTTCCTCAGAAACTTGTAGTAATCTAGGAAACGGATTAAGTGGCGCAAACAATTTTCTGTGGTCTGGCTGAGCCCCCAAAGACCACCTCAATTTGGTAGGTTTTTTTGTTTTGTTTTACCTGAGCGTGTGAGCAGGTGAGAAGGGCAGAGGAGGGGAGAGAATCTTAAGCTGGCTCCACCCTCAGCACAGAGCTCAACGCGGGGCCTGATCCCACAACCCTGGCATCAGGACCTGAACCAAAACCAAGAATCAGACATTCAACTGAGCCTCCCAGACACCCCTGGTATCTCTGATGAGGCTTCAGAGGACTTGGCCCTGACCTGCAGTAACACCCGAACACTGTGTTCCTAAGTGCCAAATAATGCCAAACCTCTTCTAAGGTGAGGCCCCATATATTGGGGCTAAAACTCCGGAAATAGTCTCTGGCAAAAAGGTTTTTTATTTGGATGTGAGTTTATTTATATTAAGGCCTTACAAAGGCAGGAAGTCACATTTTGTGGCACATTTAACAAAATGTATTGACTGAAAATAAGGCTGGGATTGTCCCAGAAAACCCAGGACCTGCAGTCACACTGGACTCTAGCAGTCCTGTGACCAGCAAGTCAGGACCCAAAATCTTCAGCTAGGATACTTGAGTATCCAAGCACAGCCATACCGGTAAGTCCCATGCAAACCTCAGTCCATCTGAACTGCATCTAGTTCATCCAAGAACCGTTGGCACTTCCCCATCAGTACCTTGATGGCTTCACTCACTAGCACCTCTGGCGGCAACACCCCTGTTGACTCGACAGAAACTGGAAACCAAAGAGACACTTCAGCTCAGGCAGGGCTCGCAAAAGCTCCCATATTAAGCTACGCAGATTCTACATCTGGACTCTACAAAGAAGCGGCAGCACCAAAGACCTGCCCCACTTCACCCTACGCCCCCAACCTGACACTCACAGATATAGTGGTCCCGAACTCGAGCAAGTCGTACAACCTTCTTTAGCTTCTCGTTCCGGAACACTTCTCTGCTGAAGGTATCTAGCCGGGGATTGGCAACTCTGGCCACCTTTTTACCTAGTGAAAACAAACCGTGTTCTAAATACACGAGCCCAGAGCTTTCACTTATGCTACCTTCACAGGAAATATACTTTAGGTCCTGACCTGAACGGGTATCCCAAATGTCATACCTTGGACTTCCTGCACCTCAATAACACCAGGCGAGAAGCACCGCCTCAGCTCCTCCGCTGCATCCCCTTCCACAGGCTCAAGCAGGGTGATGTCTGGCAGAAGCCTGTAACTGGCTGTTGCCACAGGTGAAAACTTGGCATGATCCTTGCCTGGAGGGAAGAGAGTAAAACAGCCTGGGGGGAAGCCTTCACATTCTACAAACCCCTAACGGCAGAGGCCCACCAGCTTGCTCCTTGTTAGGACATCTCAGCTGAGCCCTTCAGTCACACCTCACTCCACTGTAATCAAACCACTCTGCCCAGGACAGCCAACAAAGTTCTTACCAATGCCCTTGACACAGTGCATGAGTAAGTCAATCTCCTGGCCAGGCCGTAGCTGAGCGATGAGAATATCATCATGCACTGGTCTGATCGTGCCCTCTGGGAAGAGGTCAGCCTGATTCCCCAGGGGCACCCATGTCATGTGCCTGGTGTACACTGGGGAAAGAAGCACATCAGAAAAGCCTCACTCCTTAAAACCAGCACCTACCAAGAAGTGGGCCTCTTGCTCGCCCTACCACTACTTACCTTTATGGTTCACATAGAGTTCATTGGGGTCAGAGGAATCTTTAGCAGCATGGGGGTTCCGAGTGCACCTGACATGAAGCCGAAACTGTAGAGTATCTATCTCTGTACCTTCTTCATCTCCTGCACAAAGGGAGAAAGTAGAAGCTGTTAAAGAACTACTGAACATTTGGGTGCTAGGCACTATGCTGAGTGCATTAACTTAAATTTATCATTTAGTCTTCCGGACAAGTTAAAGTAGGCAAGGGCAAGTGTTCACACAGATAAGAACAGATACCCACCAAAAGATCAGTAACTTGCTCGAGGTCATACAGTAATCAATCCAGGATTTGAACACAGGCAGTATGACTCCAGAATCTACTTCAGAAGAGAGCTGCTCCCATTTTCCCAAAATTTCATTTTCTCTCTCACCTTGGTTCCGATATTCAAAAAGACGGGGATCAGCATGAATGGGAATGAGCCCCAAGCGATGAGCAAGGATCTCATCCTGGACAATGGACGTGTTGTTGTACACCAGGACCTTTTCCACAGCCATGGTTGGCACCTGCCCAAGAAAACAGAATCGTTCTCCAACAAAGACCCTACAGATTCCCCATTTACTCCCACTTCCTGACAGGGGGACCTCTTCCTAAAAGAATTGCTTAGTAAAAAGTGTATGAGGAATGCTCAGCAAAACTGCAAGAAAACTAAAGGAAAGGGGCACCTTGAGACAATTCTACAAGTATGGTGATGGCACAGTTTCCCACGCAACTCCACCTTTGTCACCAAAATAAATACCTCAGCTAATAAAATGCGCCGAAAAGCATTGGCAATGGCTGCATCAATTCCCACCATGTCAAACTCCAATGAGTTTTCATCCAAGTGTACTACATCCACACGGAAATTCTGCGGGGACAGAAAAAGCACTAAATGAAGCCTGCTCTCTGGAGTCAACACCTTCCCCCTGGACATTCCTCCCAGTGTATTAACATTCGCACTCACCCAAGAACCTCCCTTTGACCAGGTGTCCGATAAATGTTCCTTTCTCCCCCAATCCCTTATTAGGCTCTTGAAAAGTTTCCCTGTTTTCATCCTCTACTTATGTAAAATTCTCTGTAATGTGGCTTCCAGCCCAACTATCCTCAGAAACTATTCTACTAGAGAATAGGCTTCCATACTGCTTAATGGAGTTGACATTACTCAATCCTTATCCTACTAGACTTCTCTGCTGCATTCAGCATTGATAGAATCCCTTCATTTTCGAACTCTGCCTTGACTTCTAAGTACCAATCTTCTGGTTCTCTTCCTCCTCCTCTGACGAATCCTTCTAAATTCACTTTCTTCTACCCACTTCACCAATGTCACTATTTCCCAGGATTTTCTGTCTCTCTCCAAGATGACCTCAATCACACTCATGGTTTTAACAACCACATATACTAAAAAACCCCAAATTATATCTCACTTCTGATCTCATTTCAAGCACACCTAGTACTAGCCTGCTAAACTTCTCCATATACAGGAAACTTAAATGCAGCATCATTCCCTTCCCCTAGATCTATTTCTCATCAGTAAATGACACCACCAGCCATCAAAGCAGCTCCTCAAATTAGGTCCTTTTATATTTCCTCCTCAAAGCCCACACCAAAGCAATTATCAAACTTACCTTCTATATCCCTTTTGCTCTATTTTCCTGATTACAATCTTAGTTCATGTTTTCAACCTCAGTTCCTCTATGCAATTCTGTCACAAATCTGACTGCCCTATTGGATCTTCAACTCGTTCTATCCCAATCATTTAGGCTGCAGATCATGTCCACTTCAGAGCTCTTCAAAAACTCCCTATTACTTACAGGGTCTAAGATGCACTTCAATCTTGCCTACCACTCATGCTCCCCATTTTACATTCTAGCAATAATAAACTGCTTGGACGTTCCTGGAACACAGTTCACAAAGCCTTTATAATTTCGCTTCTAGTCTTAGTCCCTCCTCACCCTTCCCTGTTCTCAGATTCTACTCATCAGGGCTCAATCCAGATGTCATCTTCTTCAGGAAGTAAATCTTCCATACCGCTGCCCCCAACCCCATTCCCCTTCTAGATTAAGTGCCTTTGTGGGATCACCCCATCCCCGGTTGTCCTTATCTCTATCAACCGCCTTTACCGCATTACACTGGAATCACTTACGTACGTTCTTCTCCCACAAGACTAAACATCTTGCTCCTCGAACAGGGCAGAAACCGTGTACACGAAGCGCCTTAGCACATTGCTCAAACGTTTTAGGAACGGAGCATACCACAAGGGCTGCTTCTGAGGCACGGGCTGCCCAGATACACGGTCGGTTCTTAACACCCTCTCCAAATCCAAGTACCTTCTCGAAGCGGTCTTGGTCCCAGGCATCATCATAACCCGAATAGTTACCAGGAAAGTCAGTGGTATGAACCTAGGGCAAAAAGACGGGAGTCTGCGAAAGGGCAGGTAGGGCAAGCCCGCCCAACCCCACCCCATCCCTGTCCCACTCTCATTTTTCCTTCCCGAGTTCAAGGCCATAGGCTTACATTGCGAACCCCGAACTCTCCTAGAACCACGCGGGTCCGCATTTCTTCCACCGCCTGAGCAGCCGCCATCTTCAACCCCTCCACGTGACTAGGGCAGCAAACTGGCGCGCGCGCCCCCCACCTCCGTCTCCGTGGCAACGCACCCGGGATCTAAGTATCGCGAGACTCTGCCCAGACTCCGTCCACGTCCCCAGCTTCCGGAAGTTTTGGCCAAACATCCGGGTTTCTCCTTTTTGCGTTCCGGTTGAACTCACCTCTCTTTCTCGCCCGTGGACATCTCCCTCCTTCAGGTCCGCGTCTCTCCCACTCCTCCGCGCGCTGGACTAGCGCGGCCTTCAGTGACGGGAGCCCTCGAGGGACATGGCAACTACAGCGGCGCCGGCCGGCGGCGCCCGAAGCGGGGCTGGTCCGGAATGGGGAGGGTTCGAAGAAAACATCCAGGTAATCGCCCCAAGGCTCCGGCTGCTACCAGCCCCAGGGCTGGCAATCGCCCTGAGGTGTCGTGGAGACTCTCCCTCGGAGCTTGGAAATCTGTTCCATTTGCAACACTTGTTCCCTCCTTTGGATCTTGGTATACACGAAAGTCTGTGGGACTAGTGCCGACCTGAAAGGTCCAGCCAGAGGGCCTCAGCTCTCTGCGCCCCCCTGCTCTTGCTTTCCAGACAAGTTTGTGTTGGCCGATCGGGGTCAGGCATGGCGAGGGAGCGGGCGGTATTCACTGGCACTGGCTAAAACCATGCTGTGTGCACAGCCTGGTTTGGGGGTTGGAAAAGACAAAGGAAATGGGTACTTTTGCAGCCCTCTGAGAATTTAACTGGGAAGGTAGAAGAAAGACATATATGCAAGACAGGGAATGGGTTTCCCAGGCTAGAAAAGAGAACCAGACAACCAAGCATTCTGAGAGCAAATGAGGGAAAGAGAGCGGCCTGATCTATGGCGATTCCAAGCCATATCCCCAGCAGTGGACTAACAAAGTCCCAAACCCTGCGACCAATAAGAGGACGTACAGGTGGAGCAGAAAGATCTTGCACTCCAGAAGCCATTGTCTTCACAGGGTGGAGGCTCAGCTGTGATTGACATGGAGAACATGGATGATACCTCAGGCTCCAGCTTCGAGGACATGGGTGAGTTGCATCAGCGCCTGCGCGAGGAAGAAGTAGATGCCGATGCAGCTGCTGCGGAAGAGGAAGATGGGGAGTTCCTGGGCATGAAGGGCTTCAAGGGACAGCTGAGCCGGCAGGTGGCTGATCAGGTAAGCAAGACTGGATCCCTAGCAGGTGGAAAAGTATGCCTAGGCAGGCCGCAAGTTCTGAAGTTGTGTTGAAGCTCACCCCATGTTGTCTTACCCCATAGAACTATGTAGAAATCCAATGGAAAATAAGCAACGGGGACTATAGTCTAGGGTCTCACAATCCCAACCCACCCCACTTCTGTCTTCCTTACTTCAGATGTGGCAGGCAGGGAAGAGACAAGCCTCCAGGGCCTTCAGCTTGTACGCCAACATCGACATCCTGAGACCCTACTTTGATGTGGAGCCTGCCCAGGTGCGAAGCAGGTGAGGATCCTTCTCCTAACACCTAATCCTTCATCCAAACCACAACCAGATACCAAGCCCTTAGGCTCCCCTCTTCATGGCCCCACCAGCCCTCATCATTGCACCTGTACCCCAGCTACACTGTATGTCTTACCAGTCACAGAACAGGACATGGTGATAACACATTGCCTTCCTCCTCTTCCTTGTGTAGCAAACTACTCTTCTTCTCTCAACACCTAGCTCAGATGTCACCTCTGTCCCCCATTCCTCAACCCCATTCCCAGTTTGTCCTCTCCTGGTGTTCCTACAGAACTCTGTGCTTTCCTCTAACAGGTGACACTTGGGCGATGCTGATTCCGGGTCAGTCTCCCCAGAGACCTCAGAAACAAGCTCAGTTTTATTTTATTTATTTTTTTTATTCCCACCACCAGAACAGTCTCTGAACCACAATATCAGCACATAGTTTTGAATGACTTTTCAAGAAGTGGATCTAATTTTGGTTTGGATCTTTTGTTCATCCTTTAAGCAATATTTATCAAATACCCAGTACCACTTAGCAGCCATTTATTAAGCATTTGCTTTGTGCTGGGCCCTGTAATACTTAGGTCTCATTGAAGACAGAGGGTGAAGATAGCTGGGAGCCTTACCTTCGAGTGCAGTTACAATAGAGCATTTATTTGCTCTGATGGAACACACAGAAGGGACACCTGACCCAGAGTAGGTAGAGGGTGGGACAGGATAGGTTTTCCAAAGGAAGTAAAATGAAGCCACAATCCAAGGTATTATTAAAAGTTGGCCACCTAAGAAGTGGGCAGAAGTGACTTGTACTTTTATTCCTTCTGTGTGGAGTTTTCATACCAGTTCACATGTACTTTCCGAGACGATGTTCAGTGGTGCCTGGAGAAATTGGTAAGCAGGAAGATGCAGGAGACACACTGGTTCCCTCCAGTAAACCTTTCCCTCTAAACCTCTCCCAGGGCTTCATCATCACAGCCCTGAATTCTTGGCATTCTCTGCTGAGGTTTGCCTGTCTTTAAAGGGGAGCAGGTCAAATAGGTAAATCGCTAAGCCCTCTCACAAGGCCCAGGTGGGCTTTCTGAGTTCTCCATATTGCTTCTGCATGTTAGCACAGTATCCAAAGGATGTCCTTCCTGGGAGCATTTTTAGGGACAAGGAAGTTATTTTCTCATTCCTTGTCTGTCTATACTACCCTCTTTTCCCTTTGCCATCTAGCATGTTCTCTGGAGTTAGAGATGTAATAAGATTCAGGCCCTCCAGAACTTCATAGCCTAGGGCTACTCATCTCTCCTCTCCCCTCTTCTCCCAGGCTCCTGGAGTCCATGATCCCTATCAAGATGGTCAACTTCCCCCAGGTGAATACCCAAGGTAGCATGTCTGGAAGAGCTGGGGGAGGCACGAGGGCAGAGGGTGGGGCCACCAGGCAAAGCCAAGGAAGACATAAACAGAAGAGCCATTGTACCCTCCAGCCTGAATGAGTTGGTATATTGACAGAAAATCGCAGGTGAACTCTATGGACCTCTCATGCTGGTCTTCACGCTGGTTGCCATCCTCCTCCATGGGATGAAGACATCTGACACCATTATTGTAAGCAGGACAAAGGACTTTGGGGGGTGGCTGAACTAAGTTGAAAGCTGCCCACGATGGAGTGAGGTAGAAGCAGCCCCTGAGGAAAGCCCTAGGTGAGGCTGAGTCCAGAGGCCTCCCAGGACTAAGCAGAGCCTTCACCCCACAGCGGGAGGGCACCCTGATGGGTACAGCCATTGGCACCTGCTTCGGCTACTGGCTGGGTGTCTCGTCTTTCATTTACTTCCTCGCCTACCTGTGCAACGCCCAGATCACCATGCTCCAGATGCTGGCATTGCTGGTAAGGAGTCCAGCATGGTGGTGGGCAAGGGTGGTCTTAAAAAGAGCAGCCAGGCCTTGCTCTGCATCTGTCCTAGGGCCCCAGGGCCTGGAATGGGATGAGCTGGCCAGTGGATCATTTATTTCTCAGAGTCTCCATGAGAGCTCAGAGGCCAGCCCGGCCTGAGTGATTTTCCTCCCCACCATTTTCTTTCCTAGGGCTATGGCCTCTTTGGGCACTGCATTGTCCTGTTCATCACCTATAACATCCACCTCCATGCCCTCTTCTACCTCTTCTGGTTGCTGGTGGGTGGACTGTCTACTCTACGCATGGTAAGCTGGGCAAGAGGTTGCCAAGGGTGGGCTAACCTCCCAGGGAGTTAGGGAAAACCGCCCAGACCTTGGGCTGAACCCCACAAAGGGCTCCAAATGGCTAAGAGCCCAAAAGTGGTTCCGCTCTGTGTAGGAGTGTCTTCTCCACACTGCTCACTTTGGAGCTAGGCCCTCTGAGCTGTATTCCTGTGGCCCTAGGTGGCAGTGTTGGTGTCACGGACTGTGGGCCCCACACAGCGGCTGCTCCTCTGTGGCACCCTGGCCGCCCTACACATGCTTTTCCTGCTCTATCTGCATTTTGCCTACCACAAGGTGGTAGAGGGTAAGTGACAGGAGGGCCTGAATGTGGGGGAAGGGAACAGCTTCCTCGGGCAGGGTCGAGCCAACTCTCACCTTCCATTCTCCTCCTTTCAGGGATCCTGGACACGCTGGAGGGCCCCAACATCCCGCCTATGCAGAGGGTCCCCAGAGACATCCCTGCCGCGCTCCCTGCTGCTAGGCTTCCTGCCACCGTGCTCAATGCCACAGCCAAGGCTGTTATGGTGACCCTGCAGTCACACTGACCCCACCTGAAACCCTTGGCCGGCCCCCTCTCCCCCCATCTTTGGAGCAGAGGAAGATTAAAGAACAGTATTGATGACATGTGTCTTTTTGATGGGGTCTGCAGCTGCCTCAGAGCTGTAGCCACTTAAGCAACTCCCTGATGCCTCTTGGGGCTTCTGAAGGGCACAAGGCCAGGAACCCCTGGCCAGGACTGCAGGGCTCTGCAGCCAGTGCAGAAAGTGGGTCAGCTCCTCTGAGGCCCTCTCTCCACCTACTCCTTCCTTCCTCTTTAACTCTCCCACGGTGTCTTGCTAAATATAGACTTGGTAATTAAAATATTGATTGAAGTTTGGAACTGCGGCTGCCATTCCAGTGGTCCTCCCTGCCACCCTACTTCCTATACACTTTGCTGTTTTTCTGTCACTGGTGGTAATGGCACGTGTTCTCTCTTTTATACCCTCATCCAGGCAGGATGATGGTGGGACAGCCCAGACTACATTGAAAGCAGTGACTGAACCTGGAACCTGCCCCTGAGGGCAGGGGACACCTGACCCATGGAGCAGCAGGGAGGCCTCAGACACAGGAACCATTAAGTCTGATGGAGGAGTGCACCCAGCTTGAGTGGGCTCAGCCTCGCTCGGGACACCAGTGGAGCAGTGACAATTGGTCAAAAACTTCAATTCAACTCCATGTAATTACAAGGTTCTTATGTATCTGGCCCATTGCCTAGGGATAATTTTCCTGTGGGAGCTCACATTTGAAGCCAAACTTGGCTTTGTGCTGGTTATACTGGGGCCAGAGGAACAAAGCCATCGGTTTCTTCTGTCCTTTTCAGGAGTGCTATTCGTTCCTAAAAACAACCAGCACCCCAAGCATAGCACCATCCACCCCACCATCCATTTAATCGGCTCTACTTAACGAGTTAAATCAGGTGGTTAATGAAATAGAATTGTCGACCTCCCTTCACTATGCTTATGTTTTTTGTTTTTTGTTTTTTTTACCTTTACCCGAGTTAATCTGGGTCAGCATCTTTCCCTCCTAGTAAAAGGCAAGAAAGATGTGCCCTTCATTTGCCCTATGTGGCCCTACGTTGGGGGCACTTTGTCCACTTGGTGATGGTGTGGATCAGGTAACATGGGGCCTCAGGTAACTCAGGTGACATGCCCTTATGTGGACAGAGTGCGAACAGAACAGCACTGTGCACCCTCTGCAGTGTACTCTTCCTGAAAGTTCCAGCCCACTTAACAGTTGTCACCACTCCAGGTCGCCGAATCTAGCACGCCCTTTAATTGGGCTACCCCAATGTCACAGGTACGGAGAGGCTCGGTCACTGACGTCAGCATCTGGGGAAGGGGTGGCACCAGCACCCTGCACCTACTTGAGGCTTACCTGGCCCAGGGACCCTTCAGGGTGCCCGTGTGCCTGGCAGCTACGACCACCTCTGCCCGTGGCCCCCCGAGGCCTCCGCTGCGGGGCAGCCATCTTGGCGAGGGGCGAGGGGAAGTGCTCACCTGCCGCCCCGCCCCTCCTCAGCGTGCGCGGCGCCGCTCGTCAAGGAGGGCGGGCGAGGCCCGGATTACGGGGTCGTGGGGGCCTCCAAACTGGATGGGAGGGCGTGCACAAGATGCAGGCGAAGACACCGAGGGTCTGGCCCTTAGGGAGAAGGAACGACGGCGGAATGGGCAGAAGCAGCTGGTAACAGTCCCAAATGCCACCTCCACGTGACGTGACTGCCTTCTCCCTGCCACACCCCCTGCTCCTCCCAGGCCTCAACTCTACTACCTACTTTCCGAGCGGTGTTCGGGCCCACGCCCAGGGGAAGGGCGGCCCCACCGCTCCAGAGCTCCCGGTGTGCGCAAACCCTGGGCCGCGTGGCCTAGGCCGGGCAGGGGGCGGGGCGAGCGGCGGTGACGCGACCGTTGCCATGGGAACCCACCGCCCGCTCAGGCGCAGGAGCCGCAGCCCCAGCCGGTGCTGCCGCCCGCCGCCGGCTGCCCGCTGCCCGCCCGCCCGCTTCGGGCTCTCCCAGCGGGGCGGTAGGGGAGCCGGGCTGCAGGAAGGAAGAGAGCAGATGCGGCCTCCGAGCCGAAGTGGGTCCCGCATGACCTGAACCGAGGCCCCTAAGCCGCCGCAGCGACCGCGAGGAACGAGGACAAGCGCGAAGCAGCGCCCGCCTGGCCCCGGACCGCGCGCTCCGGCCCGTCTCCCAGACACGGACGGCACGGTCCGCCCCGACCCCAGCGCCGCGCGGTCTCAGCCCAGCCGGCGACCTCAGAGCCTCCGCAACCTCCGCGGGCCCCGAAGCTCTTTGCCTTCGCCTTCGCCGCCGCCGCAGCCGCCGCCCCCGCCCCCGCCGCAGCCGCCGCAGCCGCCTGCACCTCTGCCACCGCCTCTGCCCCCGCTCCGTCCGCG
Organism: Herpailurus yagouaroundi; assembly: GCF_014898765.1. NCBI lineage: Eukaryota > Metazoa > Chordata > Mammalia > Carnivora > Felidae > Herpailurus > Herpailurus yagouaroundi. Next base: position 9,868,642 of record NW_024412394.1, on the reverse strand, counting down.
ACCCAAGCCCAGGCCCCGACCCCAGCCGCGACCCCGCCCTCGGCCCCGCCAACCTCGGCCGCGGCCCGCGCCCCGGCCCCGGAGGCCCAGCCGTGGGTACGATGCTGCCCAGCTCCATCCAGATTTCGGGGGAACCGCTGTCAGGCGCCGAGGTGCGGGACATCTGCCGCGGCCTGCGCGACAACGCCGTGCGCCTGCTCTCACTGCGCGGCTGCCGCCTCTGCGACCGCGACTTCGGCCGCATCTGCCGGGCCCTGGCCGGGGCCACGTCCCTGGCGCAGCTCAACCTTAACCTAGGCGTCGTGTCCAGTCCCAGCCGCATCAAGCAGCTGGCAGAGGCGCTGCGGACCAACCGCTCCATCCAGTCCCTCTTGTGAGTGCGCTCCCTCGCAAGGGGGTCCCGGGCACTGCATCCCTCTTCACACGCCCCCTGCCACCGCCTGTTCCTCCACACACCTTCCTGTAGCTATCTCTGCACCAGCCTGTCTTCTCACCCCTGTACACCATCTCCCCATCCCTCTGCCCATGCCTCCACGACCCCCTCCTAGCACATCCCTTACCTCCGGGCTTTGCACCCGCAGCCCCACCCCAAATGCGATGGGATACCCACCCCTTTCTGGCAGGGCACGTGTACCTCCCCACCTAATCACCGGCCTTGACTTCTTGGGAGCAGCTCCTCAGGTCTCAAGAAGGAACTCTCCTGGGGATTAGACCCCTGCCCCTACATTTGCCCACTGAAGAATCCCAACCCACCAACCCACCACACTCCTCTGTGCTCTGTCCTGGATCTCAATCCCTAACCTAGAAAAGAAGCCAAATTCCCCTTCTACCTGTATTCCTTTAGAATCTAGAATTTTCTTTCTCCCTCCCCAGGGCCTCTCCCAAGTGCTATCACAGGTATCCTTCTCACCTTTAGGGCTCACATAAGGGAAGGGGATCCTTCCCTTACAGATAGGGCTGATGACTGCAGTGACCTTTGCTCTCTGGTCTCACCCCCTCAGCCTACATGGGAGTCCCCTGACAGATGCAGGGCTGGCCTTGCTGAACCCAGCCCTGGCCCTCCACCCTGCCCTTGTGGCTCTGGACCTGGGGGACTGCATGCTGGGTGATGAAGCCATCAACCTCATCTGTGGCCTCCTCCCCCCAGATGGAGCCAAGTCAGGTGAGAGAGAGGCCCTGCTGAGGGCATGGGCTGGTATGGCCTTGATGAAAAAACCAGGTGCAGAGAGCAGGGGGTGTGGTCCAAAGCTGAGGGCTCTGAATGTGGGTGAGAATGTGTTTTAAATCCTCTCAGGAAGGAGATGGATTGGGGCCTCAGCAGAACAGAGACTCAGGCATCCAGGCTGCAGTGGACAAGGAAGGCATGTGTCTCTAATGGCCCTGGAGCTCTGTGGTGGGGGTAGGGTGGCTCTCTGCCACCAGGGAAACCCCAGAGATCCAGGGCAGGGGAGGGGCTTAAAGAGGAACAGACTCCATCCTGGTTTCTCCCTTCGATTCTGCCCAGGCTTGAAGGAGCTAACGCTGAGTGCCAACCCTGGCATCACCCCTAAGGGCTGGAGCCGCCTCGCGATTGCTGTGGCCCACAGCTCCCAGGTCCGCGTCCTCAATCTGGACTACAACCCCCTGGGTGAGGCTCAAGGAAGCCCCGTGCGAGTCTCACCACCCCATCCCCATCCAAGAGCTCCAGTTCAGGACCCTTTGGTTGTCATGGTAACCCCACCACGGTGGGGGGGGGGAAGGAAGGGGGATCTGGAAGATAGCAGAGAAGCCTCTTATGTGGAGGACCAAATGACCAACAGGTGCATCAAAGTATCCATCACCACCCCTGGGCCTGGCTTGCTTCATCGGTTCACTGGCCACAGTGCCCCCCTATTGGCCACCTACCAACTGTCAGCATTTGCTGGCACGGGGGTGGGATCTAGGGTTGTTAGGACACTGGGGAGGCAGTGGGGAGGAAGGGTTAGCAGGCCCGCTCACGACTGCAGGTGACTGTGCATGTGTGCTGCCTCCCCAGGTGACCATGTGGCAGGGATGCTGGCTGTAGCTGTGGCCTCCAGCCGCACCTTAGAAGTCCTAGACTTGGAGGGCACAGGGCTCACCAACCAGTCAGCTCAGGTGAGAAGTTTTCATGTCTGGGTATGGGCTAGAGGTGGGGGTGCAGGGGAGCTCACGTGTCTGTGGATATACTGAAGGGGTGGCAGGCTGGAGTGTGAAGCCGCCTTAACTGTGTTCCTCCTCTTCCGCATTCTTCCCCCACCTCAGACCCTGCTGGACATGGTAGAAAATTACCCCACGGCTTTGCGGAGCCTGGTGTTGGCTGAGAACAGCATTAGCCCAGAGCTGCAGCAACAGATCTGTGACCTCCTCTCAGAGGGAGAGGAGGAGGAGGAGGTGGCGGGAGGGGCTGGCGACACCCAGGAACGAGAGAGAGGGCGGGAGCCTGCTGCCCACCAGAGGAGCAGCAGCTCCTGGATGTGCCCTAGTGGTAAGAGCCCCAAGGGTTGATCAGAGCCAGATCTGGAAGAGGCCCGGGACCAGGGAGAGTGGGTGTGGGAAACCTAGGCTGTCTCTCACCAGATTTGTGTCCCTGGTGGAACGAATGGCGGTCTGAACACCCCTCTGCCCTTCCACAGATCCCAGCTCTCAGATGGTGCTCATGACTTCAGGACTCGGTGACAGTCTGTTGGCTGAGACCGAGATGTGACTCTCCACTTGGGCTTCTGCACATCATTACATTTTGTCTATGTCCCCAGCACCTTGTCCCAAATATCAGGGTCAGGCCCTGGGGCCTGGGAGGGAGGGAGGGTGGGGGGTGGCTGGGGCTCTGGTAGCTCCCGGCAGTGGTGGGAAGCTCTGGAAGCTGACTGAGCAACAGCCTCGGGGGCACTTGAACCCAAGGCAACGCCTCTGGACTTGTTGGCAGCTCTGGCTGCAACCCGCTGGCTCGGAAGAGATTTTATTAACTCTACAACCTGGTGTGTGGCTGTGGTCCCTGGGGGGCTGGCAGTAGGGGAGGAATTGGAACTATTAGACACTAGGGGGCAGTGCCACCCCACAGCCCAAGTTCCAGGCAGCATCCACTGGCCCCAAATATCTAACAGGTCAGGCTCAGGTCTCGGACTTCTAGGACCTGGGGTCCTGGGGCGACACCTTACACAGGCCCCCCCCCCCCCGTAAGAATCGTAACTGAGGTAAAGAGCCCGCCTCCACAGGTGGGCTGGACCCTACCTACCTCAAGGGGAGACTCAGGGGCCCTGCCAAGGTCACTTGAGGTGCACCTTCTCTCACTGCCTGACGCTCTGTGGCCACGGACATCCCAAGCAGAGAAGGGCAGGGGAGACTCACTAGCAAAGAGCAGAATTTGACTAGAACTGGGAAGGCTCAAGAATGGCACCAGGAAAATCATTAAGAGACAAATTGGGCCATATCAGTAAAATAGTTTTAATTTTAAAATAGTCATCGATGTGAAAACTTCCCAAAGCTGGGAGTAACAGTCTAGAGCCAAGGTCGGGAGGGGGCCAGGCCTCACCTAGAGCCCAGCTTGAGGCCCCTGAATCCCTCCCTCTCCTCCCTTCCAGAGGGAGGATGGACACAGCTGAGGCGAGCCCTGAGTGAGTCCTCTCCCTCATCCCCCAAGGGCCCCTTGAAGGCAACAGCTCGCGCAGAGGACTTGAGGGGAGAGGAAAACAGGCAGAAAATAGAAATTAGAGGTTAATCGTCCCCGACGATGTCCCCCTCCCGACCCTGGGGGGGGGGAGGGGGGAACCACAAAAAATAAAACTTGCGCGTATGAAAGGGGGATGGAAGATGAACACTGATACGATAGACCCCTCCGCGGCCCAGAACAGCCCAACTTGGGCCCCAGCTGCATGTTACCCTTGGGGAATAAATATTCCAAGAAAAGGGAAAAGCCATGAGACAAGCTGGTGCCAGTCACAGGCAGCGCAGCTACAAGGCCTGGCGTGGCCCACCTGACACCACTGCACAGGGAGCAGAGCAGCAGGGGCAGGAGGGCGACCGGGGGGGGGCGCTAGTTGAGCAGGTTGCCCTGCTCTTGGGCCTGGGTCAGGCTGTCCTTGCGGTGAAGGTGGTGCACCCCCATCCTCTTGGGGCTGCGCTGGGGACGGCTGGAGCTGGGGAGTGCCCAGGCCTTGCCGTCAGTGTGGGAAGTGACAGGCCCCTGATCTGTGCCATTATCACCGGGCAGCAGACTCTGGCGTTCTTCCTCAGGGCTGATGGGCAGGTTCAGCTCTTCTTCCTCCTCCCTGGGAAGGCCAGAATCAGCTTCTGTGGGCAGCAAAAGCCCACTCTCACCAGGTGGGGAAGAAGACGCCAGAACCTCCTCATCTCTGTCAGCGGGGCTAAGAGCAAAGTGGCGCTGCAGGTCAGGGAGGGCATCACGTCCAAAGGCTGTGCGCTGGGCCACGGCGGCTGGGGGTGGAGTGCGGTCCACAAATGCTCGCTGCCAGCTGGCTAGCAGGTCCTCCTCAGAGCTGGCAGAGCTGGCCGGGGCACTGAGTGCTGGGGGGACAGGGCTGGGCTCGTGGCGGGGGGAGGTCTGGGCTGAGGCAGGGCTGCTGGGCACTGGGCTGGGGCGGGCCCGCTCACTGCCCTCCTCCACCAGGCTCAAGGAAATGGCCTGGCGGGTGGCGTAAGTGCAGTTGGGCAGGGGGCTGTTGCGGGGGATTCGCACCTTATCCTCAGAGAACTCGATTACCTTGCGGCCAGGATACAGTGGGTGTGGTGGAGATGGGGTGGGGTAGGGGCTCAGCTTCTCAAAGGCTGGCAGGGGCAACTCCTCCTCTGGGGAGCCCCCAGCAGTGCCCAGGGAGCGGCATTCCCCATTGGGTTGTGAGGTGGGGCTACCAGGGGCTGGGGGACTGGCTGGGTCACCCGGGCCCCCCCCACTCATGTCCACGTGCACAAAGACATCCTCGGCCAAGGGGCGCCCGGCACTGCCTGACTGGGCCGAGTTGAGCAGTAGAGACTCTGGCTTCTCTAACACCCGGGCAATGACTGAGGTAGGTACCACAGCCCCTGGCATCAGGCTAGGGGCGGGGCCCGGGCTGGCAGCCTCTTGACCACTGTGCAGATGTTTCTGAACCATGTCCTGTAGCTCACAGGGCAGCTGGGGAAAAAGAGTGGGAGAAGGGAAGAGAGACATGAACGATCCCAACCTCAGAGCAAAAATAACGACCGGCACGTACAAATACCACTGCGCGCTCAGCACTGTGATCTTCCGGCCCCCCGGCATGCCAGGCTATAGCTTCATTTCACAAATAAACTGAGGCTCCGCAGGGGTGAAGTAACTTGCAGCTTTTGATGAACACAGCCAGCATCTGATCCCAGAACTGGTGCTAAGGCCCACATGCCCTCAAACGTCCATCTCCCTGCATCTCAGCAGTGGCTTCTGCCCAAACCAGACAAGTTTGAGGACCTGTACTGGCCAGCAGCCTCATGAGTCCCTCCACTCCTTCTACAGACCCTATCAACCTTAGGCCTGAAGCTCTGGAGTCTAGAGCTTGCCCCTTGGGGTAAAGGGATCGGCTGGGCCTCATCCTCTCTCAATATTCTTATGACTGATACCCTGGCCAACCCCACCTTCCCGCATGGGATCCCAAAATTGAGTGCCTCTCTCCCTGCCTCTGTTCCAGAAATACCAGCAGGGCCAGCCCCCAGTCCCAGTAACTATCTCTTGACAGCACACGGAACACCGACCAGTGGCAGAGTTGACTGGCTTGAGAGGAGCCATGCAGACGAGGGCAGGGCAAAGCAGAAAGGAGGAGTCAAGGCAGGAGGATAGAGGGAGGTGTGAAAACTCAAGTCAGAGGAGTCCTGAGAAGGCAGGACTAGCGCTGGCAGGGGGGTGGGGGGGGGTTCTGCTCACATCGGCGAACTTGTGGTTGCGGAAGTGGGACTTGTTGCACTTGAGGAGCTGCACAGCCAGGTTGCAGTCCAGCCGGTACCGCTCCTACAGGTACAGGCAAGGGTCAGAGGCCGGCCCCGCCCCAGGCAAGCAGGGCCTAGGCCAGGGCAAAGCCAGGGACACGGGAGGGGTCCCCCCCCCCCGCCATACATTGAGCTCCTCCAGCTTGTTGATGGTGTTCTTGGCGTCCAGCAGCTTGTTGGTCAGCTCCACGATCTCCCAGTCCAGCGTCTTCCTGTCCATCTCCGCTTTCTTGATCTGAGGCACAAAACGTGTGTGAACCCCGCCCTCACCCCAGCCGGCCTTCCTCCCCTCCACTTCCTCCCGGCCCAGAGACACAGGAAGCCACAGGTGCTGGGGCAGCCAAGGCGGACGAAGTAGACAGACAATGGACAGACAGAAGAAGACCAGCCACCTCTCCTGTTCTCCGGGCTGGCTGTGGGGAAGGGGCTTTCTGGATATAACCTGCTGCCACCTGGGCCCAGGACAGAGGCAAGAGCTGCCCCTCAAGGGGCTCTACACAGGAGGCAAAGCAGCTGGACTAGAGAAGTAAGTGTGCAAACCCAGGGACTGAAGCCTACGTGTGGAGCTGCTTCCAGGCTCAGGCCAGGAAGAGGGAGGGGTGGGGCTGGGAGGCAGCTGGGGGCGCCTGTGAGATTATCTAGTTGAGCCAGGAGGGAGCGGCAGGCTCAGCAGCGGCCTTCTGATCTTCAGTTCAGGGACTGGCTCTACAGCCCCCCCTCCCCCCTCAATGGCTTGGGCTTGTTGCCACTGCAGCGGAGAAGCTGTGAGTGTTCAGTGGTGACATCAACCGGTTCCTCTGCCAGAGCCAAGGAGGGAGGCACTGTACCGAATGGGCCTCACGTAAGGAAGAGGAAAGCAGTGGGCAGAGGGACAGGGAAGGGGCCCCGGCAACCCCAGAGCTCATCTGAGGAGAAGGCCAGGGCAAGGGAGAAAACACACAAACTCAGACGCAACTGCAAAGATCCAGCTGTGGCTAAGAGAGGCCTGACAGGAGAGGGCGGCGGCGGCGGCGGCAGCATGAGGGGAAGACGGGAGAGAAGAGAAACAGTATGAGCACTAAGACAGTCCTGACGCGCACAGCACACTGCGGTCCCCTCCCCGCCGCCGTCCCAACCCCTTCCCCAAGCCCCAGTGGCATTCCCCCAGCAAGTCCCAGCCCCCTGCTCTGCTATGAGCACAGTGCCAGCGAAACCGCACCCCCAACCCCGGACAGATTACCAGTGTGTGCAGCTTGTCCTCCAGCTCCTGGTTGGTCCTCTGGGAAGCCGTGTAGCTGTTCTGAAGCCTGTGGAGGAACACGAGGCAGACCCCTGGGTCAAGATCTGCTCTTCAGACCCTGCTCGCTCAGCCCCTCCTTGATAGGGGATCTTGGGCAGGCTGTTCTCCCCGAACCGCAGTTTCCCCATCAGAATCAGATGATCTCAGAGGCCTCTTCCAGCTAAAATCCTATGAATGGTGGGGGCTGCATGCAGGTGTGTCCAGGCCCCTCCTTTCCACACCTGCGGAACTTGTCCTTAAATTTGTCCAGCTCCTCGCGGCTCTGGCCCAGCTCCAGCTCCAAGCAGTCCTGCCCGATCTCCAGCTCGCGCTCCAGGGCCTCCGTGCGCCTGGTGGCTGAGGCCAGGCGCCGGCGGAGCTCCTCGTTCTCCTGCTGCAACAGCCTGGCGGGGTGAGGGGGCAAGGGCAGAGGAGCATCAGAGGTAGACAGACCAGCCCTGGAACCCCAGCCTGGACTCAGGAAGGAAGGAGTAAGGATGACATGAACACAGGCAACTGGGGACAGGGGACTCCTTGAGACTGAGCCTCAGTCTGGGGCAGCATATTCCATAGGCCTGCTGGCCCTGAGAACACAGCCTGGCTTGGGGGCAGGGGCGGGAAGCAGAGGGGATGGTAGAATCCACTCCCACCCGGAAGAAGAATGAGAAGACAGAATTGGTGTGAGGCGTGAAAGTTCCCAGTCTGTCTCTGGTTACAGCCCAAGCCAGCCGGCCACCAAGCCCTCCAGCTCCAGTTTCCCCACTGCACAATCAGGCTACTCCATTATTAATCTCCTGGAAATCCAGCCCAGCACTGCCCTCCTCTCCAAAGGCCTCACGTGGCTGACAGAAAAGGCTGCAGGGAGGCAGCTGGCACAAGAGAGCCAGGAGCTGGGGGAAGGCTCTTTGGCAAGAGCAGGCCTCCAGAGCACCTTGGTTCCAGGTTCTCTTGGAGCCATGGAACAAAAACTCTTTCCGGAAGGAATATCCATATCCAGCCTCCTCTCAGAGCCCTTTATGGCTCCACACCAACCTTTACTTCTACCCAATCCAATGAAACCCCGACTATACCAACAGCCTTGCCTGGCGCTAAGAGGGAAGTGCTGAGGCAAAGCAGGGCAGGCTCTCAGGCAGCAGATACTCACTTCATCCTCTCTGCATCGGTCAGGGGCGCCTGTGCACAAAAGAACAGAAGCCTGAGGCTCAGCCCTAGACCACTGACCCACCCTGCTTGCCCATCCTCCAAAGAGACCTGGAAAGAACCATGTCTAAAGCCCAAACAATCTCACAAAGTGGGCCCTGTAGAGATGGAGGCAATCCAGTATCACCTGGATGAGCCTAGACTACTCTCTGCCATGCCAATGAGAAGGTTCAAGAACCCCTTCCGAGGGGCGCCTGGGTGGCGCAGTCGGTTAAGCGTCCGACTTCAGCCAGGTCACGATCTCGCGGTCCGTGAGTTCGAGCCCCGTGTCAGGCTCTGGGCTGATGGCTCAGAGCCTGGAGCCTGTTTCCGATTCTGTGTCTTCCTCTCTCTGCCCCTCCCCTGTTCATGCTCTGTCTCTCTCTGTCCCAAAAATAAATAAACGCTGAAAAAAAAAAAATTTAAAAAAGAACCCCTTCCGACCTTCACCCTTACCCACACCACTTCCAACCCCCCTCATAACTTTAGAGCAGGCTGCAAATGAGTCCTGGTACCCACGCCACATCTCCCAGGGATAAAGAGAGCCTCTCAACTGTTCACTGGGCTCCCCATGGGCCCTACAGGCATGGCAGAGACATTCCAGAGAAGTGAAGAAGTCAGGCAAGCTACAGTAGGGTTCTGAGCTCTAACAAAGCCCTCTTAGCCCTGGAGGAAGTGGGGGCAGAATCAGGCCCTTACAGAGGCCCCAGAGGAACAAGTACATAGATGAAGGACAGCCTTTAGGCCAAGCCTGACTGAGAGGAGTAAAGAGTCTCATCCTTACCCGGCTTTTTACCTCCTGCCCCATCCTCCCCAAGCCCCCACACTGGTTACAGCCCAAGAGCCAGAGCTCAGCCAGCCACAGAGCAGGGAAATGTCAAGCAGCCCACTCTAAATGGAGCTGACTGCCGCAGAATGCCAATCCCAGGCAGGAAAATGAGGGGGTGGCCCAGACCATGGACTTTGAAGCTAATGACACCTGGATCTGATCCTATTCTGCCACACTCTGCTTACATTAGCCTTGCTGAGCCTCAGCGTCCTCATCCACAAAACCAAGGGAATGCCCACTGGGTGGCATCTAGCACAATACCTGGCCTTTTTATTTAATGTTTCCTGAACTGAAAACAGGCAAGTCACAGCATTCCTGACCTGAATCTGACCAAAGCGGGCCATGGTACACCTGATGTATGCATGTATGATGATCTCTCAAGTTCTGTGAATGTGCTCAACATGCTGCAACAGGGTAGAAACACAGTAGCAAGGGACCTAAACTGCAAGCTCCTTTCCTCCTGAGAGTAAGCTGAATGAAGGAGGCCTATTTGGACAATGTTTTACAGTTGCCTGAAGAAGGCCTCCTAAGAACCTAACAACAGTTCCTGGCTGGGAGCATGTATTAACAAATGTTGGCCAAACAAGGCAAAGCTGGAGGAAGGGCCAGGACTTCTGGGGGCAGCAAAGAACAGCTGGTCTGTGGGGAAGAAGCCGGAGCACGACCTCCTCCACAGAGACCCAGCCTCCAGCAAGTTAGGACCCCTCAGTCCGGTGGGCTGCCTCTTGCAGGAAGAATGATACAGCCTGGGATCATTTCTGTTGAGCCATGAAGACTCTGGGTTCCCTGACATGTGGACATGTACTCACAGCTGTCCCCTATAAGCCTACATTGCCCCCACCAGCAGTGCTGCAGCTAGGAGACCCCAAACATGTACCAGCAATGCCACACCCACACCCCAACTTGGGGGACTAGAATCTCCTCAGGTGGGAGAAGTCAATCAGACACCCAGCCTCAAGGGCCTGCATCTGGCAGCCAGGGCAGGAGTACCAGTCTTCTGACCTCCTGCTCCAGCCGGGATCCAGGAACCTCCAGCCGCAACTCCCGATGCTCAGGTGGGGCCTTACGGTACGGTTTCTTAGCAGGGGCTGCGCTGGTCATCCTGGGAGGTGAGGGCTCCTCAACCTGCTGAGGGGAAGCAAAGGAGGGGAAGGCTCAGAGACATGGGCAAGAGGCCCCCAGACTGAGGAAAAAAAGGACAGTAAAAGGGACATGTGTAGGAGCCACCAGGCAGGCAGACAGGCCTGGACCATTGCCGGGATCATTAGAAACCTGGACTTTGGTATCTCAATGCCCAAGGGTCAGGGGAGTGCTGGAGGCGACAAGGGCCCAATGCGCCAGGTGGGTGGGAAAGGCAGGGCCTAGGTTCTGGGCACCAGGAAGAGCGGATTATGGTCTAGGAGTGGGACAGTATATCTAAGAATGGCCCACCACTCACCTTTGTGGGCTTATAAAAAAATGCCTCAGAGGGAAAAACTGTTCCCTATGAATCGGTTTCCCCAACTATAAACTGGGGATGAGGAGAGCACCAATTTCATACACCTTCTGTGAAGATTACATAAACCACTAACCTTTTTTACAGTTACCTGGCATTTAGGAAACATTCGTGTTAGCTCAAAAAAACCAAAACAAAACAAAACACACCAGTAACCAGAAAGTGAGGGTTTGAGGGTACTCCTCCAACCCAGTTTCCTCAGTGGGGTCTCTACGCTTGTAAGCCCTGAAGGCCAATCCTCTCTGGCCTCCACCGTTCTCTTTTCACCAGCCCCCACCAAGAGAGGCCACCTGCCTGCCCCCTTACCTGCCAGCCTCCCAGGAAGGGAGCCCTGGGGGTGGGGGTGGGGAGCAGGTCTCACAGGGACATACCGTCTGATCGTCGGCAGCTCTCTCTGTTCCGCTGTCCCAGAGTTAGCCCTCGGCTCTCTGCATCCCACGGCCCCTCCACTTCCTCTAGCCAACAGCTCCTGAAACCGGAGAAGAGAAGAAAGTGGAAACCAGGTGTCAGCTGCGTGTCTGTCAGGGCCACGGACTGATCTACCCAGTCCAGGACTTGGAGGGCCCCCCAGGAAGAGCCAGGCAGAAAAGTCATGGACCAGGAGTTCTGGAAAAAGGAGAGGAAGCGGGAGAGGACTGGAAGCACTGGGCTCCTTTCCCCGTGAAAGCACTGTCACAGGCCCACACAAGACACATGTGTGTCTTGTATGTGCTCGTGGTCTCTGCTGACCACATGCCTGATTTGGGAATAGGTCTGGCCCTGTTCTGTCCCGATCCTACCCCACACCTGTCCTGTTCATCTCTCAGGCTTCTCAGAGTCTGGAAACTAAGAGATTTGGGGAGCATGGCTTGCAGAAGAGAACACCAGGAAAAAGCCTAGCAGAGACCAAGAAGATGTGGGGAAAACTTCCTAGCAATGTTCCCAGGAGCCCAAAGACTGCTTCTGTGTGTAACGGTGGTAAACAGACTTTGCAACTAGGGAGGGGAGGTCGAAGAGAAAAAATTCTGAAAAAGCAGCAGAGCAATGATTGAGCAATCTCAACGGGGGAGATTTTGGTGTCCCACACCCCCTCTCACTTGCCCCCTCCCCCTCCCAGATACCTGGCAATGTCTGAATGGCTGTCACAATGGTGTGGGTGCTAATGGCATCTAGTGGGTAGAGGCCAGGGATGCTGCTAAACATCCGGTAACACAAAGAACAACCCCCCATGATGAAGAATTCTCAGCACACAGGGTTGACAGTGCCCAGGCTGAGAAGCTCTGGGGCAGATAGCCCAACTCTGGGGAGCTGAGACACAGGGCTCCAGGCTATGCTGCTTCTGACACACTGTGTGGCCCCGGCTAAGTCCCTCACTGGTTTCTCTTCCACACAGAGGTGGCTAGACTGAGTGACCCGTGAGGTCCTGTCCAGGTTCGTGGGAGCACTGAGCTGAGCCCTGCGCCTACCTGTAATAAGCGGGGCCACAGCACGGGGGCAGCAGCCACCACAGGGACCAACGGAGGCAGTAACCTCAGGTGGCCTTCTGGGCATAAACAATCTTCCCGCCACCATTCACATAAATAGAGCTGGGGGCTGAGGGAAGCCTTGCGGGCTAAAGCATGTGTTCCTGCTGTCGGGACATGCCCTGGCCCCAACTCCTGTCACATTCCAACAGAGCCTGAGGCAGGAAGAACAGTGGGGGTAGGGAGGGCGGGGAAGCAGGAGTGGCCTCCCTTCTCTGTCTGAGCAGCCTGGTCTCTCCCTTGGGGTTCTGGGGGGAGCTGGGGCATGGCAGCAGGCACGAGCGGCCAACCTCCACCCCTTTGATGGTGAGGCGGACATGTCCCCACAGGGCACAAGCAGCGTGCTGTGTCGGGCTGACTCCCTGCACAGGAATCCGGGCGGGCCCAAAAGGACAGCACATTCCTGGGGTGTGGGGGAGCAAACAAGACACCCCCGCAGGTTCCCTGGGGCCCGTCCTGAGGGCCCCAGGGTGGGAGCTCCTATGGCCTGAGGGAGAGGCCCAGAAAGTCACAAGCCATCCTGGATACCTGGGTGCTGATACTCAGGGAGCCTAAGTGTGGGGGACATGAGTTAGAAAAGGACAGCCAGAAACACAGAGTAAGAGATACAGTAGCCAAGAACCTCTGCAAAATCCAGGGAGGGAGACTCTAGAGTTGGGCCTGCTCCCTTCCTCATCTGCATCCCCATCAGCTGCAGGCCACGTTGTGGGCCCCCTTGATTCTCAGCCTCTTCTTTTCTTCCTTAGCCCTATTCATACCAATACCCACACTGGCCTCTAGGCACCAGGACACCTGACTAGGTGGCAGGCGGGCAGGCAGGAAGCAAACTGACGCACTCATGTATCTGGGGATCTTCCCTGGAAGGAGGGAGGCCTTCACTCCACAGCCCACAAGCCCTAGATCTACTTGTCACACATCCTGGCTCATCTTGACCTCAAGTCCCCACTCCCGGGCCCCACAGCACACATTCCCAGGGCTTTCCCAGCTGGATAACCTGGCTTGCTGAGGGAACAGACAGTGTGGAAGTGGCTGGCAGGGAGACAGGGAGCACCGCAATCACCCATGCTCCAGGATGAGTGGTGAGTGGTGCCAGCGATGGCAGGCAGTTCTCTCTCCCAGCCAGAGCCTGCTCTCTCCATACACAGCAGAGACACAAGAAAGGGAACCACTCCCAACTGGGGAAGCAGAAGGCAATGCCCACCAGGGAAACAGTCTGCTAGGGAGCCTGCAGTGTCCCAAACACAAGCCCACGAAGGAGAGTCTGTCTCACTCCCTGCCCCATGTCCATAAATACCAGTACGTGTTGGGGCCCACAGCAGCAGGGGGTAGGGGTGGGGGTGGGACGATTCCATCACTGAACAGGAACGCAACAGGGCTGACAGGCCACTGTCCTTGACTGGAGTGTGGCAGGGAAGGACAGACCCTAGAGTGAGAGCAACGCCAGGTGCACTGGAGAACAAAGCAAGAAGCAGCTGGACACCAGGCTCACAGCCAGGGGAAGATAAAAGGTGGGCTGCAAGACAGCAGGGCAGTCCCGCCAGGAAGACCCAGCTACCGGTCTCGGCCTCCAGTGGTCACATCTCCTTCACCCAAAGATTCCCATCTTGCCTTGGAGTGTTTCAGCCCAAACAGGATTTCCCAATCCCACGTCAAGAAGAGGAAGTCCCCAGGGAAAGTAGCCAGATAACTCAGAATGAGATACGGGCCACCATAAGCAAGCAAGCAGCCTTTGGGGTCTCTTGGCCTCTGGCTGCTGGCCTGGTTCCAGGGCACCTCCAAGAAAATGGTCTTTTGGAAAGTCTAGAAACTGACCGAGAAGAATCCCACTCCCAACCCTCACCCCAAACCACCTGAGCTTCAAAGAAGTGGGGGCAGAGGACTCAGGACGTAGGGCTACCAGGTCATGGGCTGGGTTTGCACTACAAGAACAGCTGTGCACCAGGAGAAAGGCTGAGGCCTAGGTTAAAACCTCTGGCTGACCCAGTGTGGTCTGGGGCTCCGCTGGCACTGCTGAGGGAGACACCCACAGCAGCAGTGGGAAGGGAAAGCTGCTCTCCTCATACCCCGGCCCCGCCTAGCCCTGCCTAGCCCCGCCTCCCCCTTCCTCCTCTGCATAGCATTCATTCTTCACTCACTCAACTCAGTTCAGATAGACTCAGCCTGGCTCTGCTGGGGTGGAAAGGGGGGTGGATAGCTTCCTAATTGCCATGTTGCAATCTGCCAGTCAGTGCGGCCGCCTGTTGCCGCCTGCCCTGTGTTAAATACCTTCTCCCTGATTACAGCCCATGGGGCACGATTAGCTGCCTCCTGAGAACAAAGTCTACTTTCATTAGAAATGGGACTCAGCACGCACAGCAAACCTGCACTGTGAACCCACTGAACAGCTGAGCAGAGAGCGTAGTCAGGGGCAGATATAAGGAGAAACGTGTGCCAGACTCTGGCTGAGCGGTATCCTTTAATCAAAGGACAAAAAAATCTGCCAAGCATCACTCTTTAAGTCAGGAGATGGGACTCACACCTGTGCCCTTTCATGGGTAAGTGCCCATATGTGACCTGGGCTTCCATCATGGTAAGGAGTCACCGCTGCTGGAGATGGAGTAGGATAAGGAAAAACCTTTAGCATCCTGATTTTCTCCAAACCATATCCTTACTCCACTCTCTGCCAACACCCAGAGTAGGCAACAGCAAGAAGGTTCAAGCCCAAGAGCCAAAGACGCCCTCTCACTTCCTTCCACCATCCTTTCTGCGGGTCTGCCCAGGGCAAAGTCAAAGGTGCAGGAGAGGAGGGGAGGTCCGAGCACCCAGCTTTCTCCCTACTGAGGGAGACGGGAGTGAAACCAAAATGGGTGGGGCTCTTTGGCTTTTCAAACTTGAGCCTGCCCCCGTGGACATCTCATCCAGCTCCCCCAAGTTCTGCACTGCTACCTCCCTCCACCCTCCCCAGTTCACTTGCCCTGCCCTTGAGAGACCAACCGCCTCCCCTGCTCCCCACATCACCCACACTCTCTGTAAGAAATTATGGCCCTGGGGCGCCTGGGTGGCGCAGTCGGTTAAGCGTCCGACTTCAGCCAGGTCACGATCTCGCGGTCCGGGAGTTTGAGCCCCGCGTCAGGCTCTGGGCTGATGGCTCAGAGCCTGGAGCCTGTTTCCGATTCTGTGTCTCCCTCTCTCTCTGCCCCTCCCCCATTCATGCTCTGTCTCTCTCTGTCCCAAAAATAAATAAAAACGTTGAAAAAAAAAATTTTTTTTAAATAAAAAAAAAAAAAAAGAAATTATGGCCCCAACAGTTTATCTGGGCTCAGACCATTTCCTAACCTACTGATACTCCTTTCTACTCACAGCTGTCACTGACTCAAGCAAATGAGGGACCATCAGAGAGAGGCCACACAGCACCACTAAAAACATTAAAATTCTTCATAATTCACCTGAAGAAGTCAAACAGAATCACTCATTAGCAATCACTACTGCTTTTAGAATAAAAGGAAACTGGCCCTTTTCCAGAACACTCAGCTGTGTTCTATACTGCCTTAATTCCCATGGAACCCAGCAGGATACAAATAAGTAATAAAAATAAACACAGGACCTTCCTAAAGCCCCTCATCAATGGCTACAACATGAATGTCTGATCACGCAGGGACCAGTGTCTCCTCCGTAGGAATCGCCCTCAGCTATAAGCCCTGGATATAGAGTCTCTGAACTCTGTAGGCCTGGAGGAAACTGCACCTCTGGGGGCAGGACACACTCCAGCCATACAAGTCTGGCTGCTTCTTGAGCCTCTGAAATTCAGGGTCTGCATCCAACTGAGGCCCAAGAAACACAAACCCCCACCTGCAAGGGTCAGCCCTGTACCCAGGTGACTGAGCAGAGGCCCTGGGGATCGCTCGCAAGGGCTCTCCCGCCCCATTAACACAGCCCCTCCCGACTCTGGCTGTCAGTCCCTCAGATCCCACCAAAGCTGGCTGGGTTCAGCCCTCTCCACATTGACCCCTGGGTGCCCCTCCTGCTTGCTACCAGCCCCCAGTTTCCGGCATGCAGCTGTTCCTGAGGTACATGAGCAAAGCCCTCAGCAATCCTGGGCGCGTGGCAGGCAAGCAGCCAGCAGAGCATGGGGTGGGGCCTGAGCAGGCTCCGCTCTGGGCCGATGACTAGGCTGGGAGATGCCAGTCTGTGCCCAGACCAGCCCTGCTGCCCCTCCAACAGCCATGCCTGCCACCTTTCTGGGCAAGTACAACCTCACCCTCTTGGGACAAACTGCCTGCGGCCCTGACCTGGCCCTCTGCCTGCTCTAAGCAGAATCGACAGACAGGTTTTTAAAAACCAAAATGGGTGGCAATTATTCTGCCCCAGAGTAATCCTGAGGACTCCAAACTACTGCCGGGGACCTGTAAAGAGCTCACCTGGCTCCCACCTGAGTAAATACCTCAAGTCTATCCAGCTGGTGTCTCATTCAAGCAAACACCTGACAGAACAAAGGGCCTGAAGACAACAGTTGATGATGATCCAAGCAACCTCCCCTAAATAAAGGGAGGGCCAAAAAGTCCCCAAGATCAACCAGCACTTGACAGCAGTCCCCAAGCCCTCACCTCAGGAAAGGCAATGTAAGGGGTGGTCCTGAACCAGCCTTCTGCTCCAGGCCCCTTTTGTTTTCCCGGTCAGCCCAGCCACCAGGCATCCCTCCAGCTTGCTCCTCCCTACTCAGGGTCCCTACACATCTGTGCAACACCTATACCCTCTCCCGTTTACACATTCCCACCTCATACTCACAGGAAGCTCCCTGCCTCTCCCTCCTGAGCCAAGGGAAACAGAGCCTACCCAGAGGGCCTTCGGATCCCAAGTTCCCCCACCCAGTTTACCCCATACTGCTCTGCCTCCAGAAGCTGCAGCCAGAGAGCCCATCTAAGGAGCTACCTGTGCAGAACACCAGAGACCCCCGAGCACTCAGTCTTCCTGCTATCCCCAGAGCCCCCTTCTTTCCAAACCTGGAAGGCAATCTGGTGGGAACTTCCCCATGGCAAGCTGTTCACCAGTCTCCCAGCCTGAGGCCAAGGCTTCTCCCAGGCCCACTGTGGAGTCCAAAGCCAGGTCCCGCCCGTCGTGGCTAAGGCGCCCTTCCAGCCCTTCTTGGCCAAAGTCCACCTGAAGTTCCACATGTGAAAGGCAGTGGGGAGCCTGACTCCACCCACTCCACCTGCCGGAGCAACGGACACCACGAGCTACGTCTCAGGTGGGTACCTGGTTCTGGGCTCCAGCTTTTAGTCCTAAGTAGCTTCACTCAAGGCCCTGGGAATTTCCCACAGCCAGACCGCGGTTTTCCTCAACAACAACCTTAAGGAGAACCTTGCAACTGACCCTAAATTATTATCCTGGGGTGAGACTAATGGGGACACCATTCAATCTTCCCCTTTTGACAAAGGGAAGCAACTATCCAGTCGAGAAGAAAATCCCCCTCCCACTCTAGCTCCATCTATCTCTGAGGTGTGAAACAGAGCGTGGTAACTGCGCAATGTTCTCAAACTCCATAACCCTTAAAGCAGATTGAACAGAAACTCCAACCAATTCTGTTTTAAGGGAGAACCGGCCAACGCGGTGCTGAGGGGATCATGAGGTGGGCAGAGGCCAGCAGGCTGGCTGGCAGGTGTCTGTGCATAGGAAAGCCCCCTCCTCTGGCCTTAGAGGGAGCATGTCCCCACCCACAGCAAGGAGACTGGGAAGATGGAGGGAACCCAGCAGTAAGGACAAGAGAGCAGAGGAGGTGGCATGAGGCAAGCCAAGGGGAGGAGGCAGCCAGGCTAGGGGGAGGAGGGGTGAGAGGCACTGCTGGTGGTACCCCCAGGGCAGGTTAGCTGGCCCAGGTCAGACTCACAGGGTTAGTGTCTTCTCCCCAACCAGCCAGCTCTCCTGGTTAGCACGGTTAACGACAGACTCATGGCAGACGCCCTCCAGGCACTCCATATAAACAGACAGCTTGGTTGAGAGCAGCCCAACTCCGGAGCTGCAAAGAGAGAGCAGAAGGAATGCCAAGCTGCGAGATGCCCGAGGGTACACACTGCGCTCTTCCGACAGGGGAAGCTCCTGCAGACTTACCACTAGAGCCTCGGGGGCTTTCTCCCATCTGAAAACCATGCCAGGTGGAAGTGCAGCATGCCCCCTGCCAACCAGGGAGTCCAGCTTGCTGACCCCAGGTAACAGGGCTCTCTGGTTGGTCAACAAAAAGAGAGGAGAGCTGTGGTGGAAGGGGGCACTGCTGCGGGAGTGGGGGTGGGGAGCTCCCCCATCTTGCCTTTTCCCCGGACCCGGCTGCCAGGCTGCACCACAGCTCTGAAAGCTGGGGTGTCAGAACAAAGCCAGCCCCAGCTGCAGCTGCCGCCCATCCCCTGCCTGTGCCAGCAGAGTCCACCCCACCACCTCCCACAGGCTCTGAGGAATGGGGCCGAGAGGGAACCGGCCCAGGGATCAGAGGCTGCAACAAGAACTGCATCGAAGGCACAATACAATGGGGCAGTGTATGACCCAGCCCGGAGCTGGGCCAGCCAGGGAAGGGGTGGCACACTGCCACCTTTCAGTTTCTGAAAGGGGCGGGGGGATGGCGCTTCCCAAGAAGCTGGCCCCAGAGGAACCCACAGAGCAAGGATACAGGCTATGCTGCAGCCAGGCTCCTCGGACTCCAACAGCGACTATTCCACCCGCTCAGAATGAGCAATGCCAGAGAGGCTAGTGTTCCCATCACAGAAAGCCCAGGAAACAGCAGAAAACACCTTTCCTGAAGCCTCCAATACCATCCTAGGGGAAGGGACACACCCTGGCTTAGAGATCTCAAGGAAGATGGAGCCACAGGAGTGGAATCCCCAAACCCCCACAAGATGTGACCCATGGAGCAGCAGGAGAGGAAAACTACAGCAAATGTATCAGCAAACACTGCCTGTGCTTATGGAGAAGGGCAGCATGTTGGCGAGAAAAAGCAGAAGGATTCCCCTTCTGTCTGGAAAGCCCCGCAGATGATGAGATGGCTCAGGGTAGAGGAGAACAGTGACCACCCTGGCGCTACTTATGGGCCTGGCCCTTCTCCCAAGCCCAAGTTAATCATTCCGAACTGCCTACTCCTCGGGCTCCCAGTATTACTCTGACAATAGCCCCGGAGCTCCAAAGGCCAAGGCCTTACCACAGAGGGGGAGATAACCATCTAGAAGAGAAGACAACTCTTCCTGTGGGCTCTGACCTCTTCCCTAGACCGGGAAGAATGCATGGCCATTGACAGGCTACCTTCAGAATCCTCACCCACAAATAAGACCAAAAAACATCAGCTGGGTCTGGCTTGATTTCAAAACACAGAGCAGCAAAACACCTAGGAAACCCAAAGGTCCAGAAATCAGTGACGCTCTCTGCAATGAAACAGAGGTTGAGAAATCAGGTAAGTTTACTCTCTTCCCAGCCACAGATAACACAAGAGCAAAGGGAGAAACACACGGGAGACGGAAGTGGTGAGGCCCACGCCGCGTTTACAACCGTCCCGATTCCCACTCAAGGGCACTCCTGCCAGACTACTTCACCTCAGAATAAAAAACAACCCCTCAGATAACCAGGGTACCTGCTGTGGGGAGAACCCCTAGGGAATATTCTCTACCCCTTCCAAGGAGCCAGCCCCAGAGGAAGGCCCAATGCTGGGAAGGAGGCTCCAACACGGGGCTGCTCAACGTGGAGGGGGGCACCCTCCTCCTGAACTTGTTAGGTGAACACAGCAAGCTGAAGAACAGAGCATGTACCACTATTGAGTCTTGTTTATTTTACAAAAGACGTGATGAGGAATGTCTAGAAGCACACAAAAATGAGCAGAAGGATACATGATAGTTCCCCGTCTCTGGGAAAGGGAGAGAGGGTCCTTTTACTTTTTCTTTTGTATATTTGTCCATATGGTTGGTGTTTTCTACAAGGACATATATTATGCTTATGGTGAAAACACAGAATTCCTAGACAAACAGGACAAACCCCTCCATCTGCCATGTGTTTTTACTATCCTGAAAACACTTCCCCTTCCATTATATGTCCTTTGATCCTCGTGGCCTACTGAGGCCCACAGAACAAGTGGCGTTCTCCTATTCTGAAGGGAAAGGACAAGTGACTTGCCCAAGACCACAGACAGAACTGGACGAGAACCCTCTGTGTCCAATCCCAGGACAAAGATGCCTCCTCTAGGGAGCCATAGGAAAGCCATGACAATTCTGCCCTGATGGAAACACCCTCAAAGGCTTCTGAGACTGAAGTCCCCATGGGCTTACCTGTGAAGGTGCAAAGAGGTTGAGTACCCAAAATGGTCAGCCCAGCATTCTATCCTACCGTCAGCTGAGCACCATCTAGACTGCCTCCCGCCAGGCGGCCCCGGCCCTCAGGGAGTCCCCCCTCCCACAGTTCACTGGGAAAGCACAGAAGCTCTTCACAAATAGAGTGCATGTCCTTTACAGATTCCACGTGTTACCTCACAGACAGCCGGCACCTATGAGAGAGTACTAACAAAGAAGAGGTCCCACTCTTCCACTCATGGCCCGTCCAGGAGACTCAGCCTCTTTGAAACCGAAAAGTACACAGCACAAGCCAGTCCTGCTGGC
Organism: Herpailurus yagouaroundi; assembly: GCF_014898765.1. Lineage (NCBI taxonomy): Eukaryota > Metazoa > Chordata > Mammalia > Carnivora > Felidae > Herpailurus > Herpailurus yagouaroundi. The sequence continues at coordinate 9,847,830 of NW_024412394.1, read as the reverse complement.
TCACCCAATCTCCTCTCAAATCTGCCGAACATACGATGCAGCTTACCAGCCCTGCCAAGAAATGCCACACTGCAGTGTGCACTCCCACACGGAGCGACAAGGAGTTGAGCCCAAGGAAAACCCCATCCATCCCTCCACTTTCAGCTACTGGTCTCATTCTTTTGATTTGTCTCAGCATTAAGAAGGTCGTAGTAGGTCCTGGCTGTGAGTGTGGAGCATACCTGGACAGAATGAGCCATACAGCCAGAAAAGCCAGCAGCTTATGGGGCATGAAAAGGAGCTTAATGAATAACAAAAAAGATGCCAGCAGCCAGACTTTTTAGAAGATAGTGATTAGCAAGAAAATATACGGGAGCGTACTTCACCTCTGCTCTTAACCTTTTCTGCTGGCTTAGGGATGTGTTATTAGAAGATAAGAAGGCTAAAAAAAAAAAAAAAAAAAAAAAAAAAGAATATAGGGCTGAAAAGGGAGGCAGCTGAAGCCAAGCACCTGGATGATCATTTAACCACCTTAACTTAACTCTAGAAAATAATTAGTAATGCTATTGCTAATACTATCACCTTTTGCTTATGCAGGACCTTCCTTCCTAAGAGTTCAAAGGATTTTGCCAATCGGATCCTATCTGCTTTCTGTTTCAAGAAGGAAGAACGGGTTTGGGTCACACAATAACCAAGACTGCTCAGCACCTACTGCATAGGGCCCCAAGAAAGATCTTACCCCAAGTGGAGGAGAGACAGGTTAACAGCCATTTGGATTACAGTTTGGTATGTGCTTGGAGAGCCAGAGGAGAGACTCCTGGCTGGGGCAGGGGTTCAAGGACCAGACAAGAAGGCTGCCCTCCGAAAAACTCAAACACATCTTCCTCTTCTGGACTGTAAACTCACACTGGAGCACCACCTGGCATTACACAATGAAGAGGTCTAGACTTCTGGAAACACATTCCTTTGGTGTTTGTTGGGAACTGGTGCCCTAAGAACTACCCCCATTAACTACACTAAAAACAAAAAGGCAAAAAGAATGGACAGTGAACTCCCAGCTACCAGCCCTATTTCTGGGGAACATCTAAGTTAAGCCTGTTCTGTGACACAAGATCATCAAAGCCCTAAGAAAACTAGGGCCAAGAAGTGTAGCTTCCTGAATGCCCAGATGTGTTCTATCAGCTTCATCCAATATTTTTCAATCCATAAAACACCAGGGAACATGAATCCTTAAACACCCCATCCAGTCACCCACAGACTTAACTACATTACAAATCTACCACCTACCCACCCCCACCTATATCCACTAAGGTCACTACCAATCTCACAAAAACGTGATCCATCAAAGGAATCATTACAACACAAAAAATGGGGAGAAACATCAACTGTTTTGCACGGGTTTCTCATTGATGATGTCCCCAACCTCACCTTTTATTATTGCTTCATCACAAGAAAAGAGACTCTCTCAATTTTACTCCCACCTCAAAATGCTCCTGGCTACCTGGCAGAAATCAAAAGGCTGATTCTAACTTGAATAAAACAAAGCCTTTTCTTATCCACTGTGTTTTCCAAAATGGCATTCATTTATTCAACAAATATTGAGTATCCTTCACATGACAGGCACCATGCTACATGCTCAATACTCCTACAAAAAAGATAATGTCACCCTCATTTTATACGGGACAAGACAAAGAATCCTACCAGTTAAGCAACTTGCCTGAAGTCACACAGCTGGTAAGTGCCAGAATCAAGATTTAAACCAGGTCTGCCTCCCTCCAAAATCAGACTCACCCTCACCCCACAATCAGGGAGGGACCCTCCTCTACAGAGGGTCAGCTCAGTGAAAGAGGCCAACAAGCACCAGAGAAATCACCACACAGCATGAGAAATGCCAGAACGGAGGCCGCTCACACAAAGTGCTGCTGGGGGTCGAGAGGAAGAAAGGAAAGCAGGAAGTCTCCTCACTGGAGGTTACACAGGAGCTGGTCTTGGGGGATGAGCAGAGTTTTAGAGACAGCATTACAGAGAGAGCAAAATGCACAAGCAAAGAATACAGTAAACGGATGGCCATGACAGGTCCAGGAGTAGTGGGAAATTTAGGAGCAATGACGCACAGGACAGAAGTAGAGGTGACAGCATCTCAAGCCAGAAGCTGGAGTCTGGGCCAGAGTATAAACAACCTTCCTGCATGCTGAGCTAGAGTGTGGACTTTATCCTAAACAAGGCAGAAACCATGGCATTTTTAAGGGAACAGAACATTGTTTTTCACAGGAAAATAATTCTCACAGCAGCTTGGAAGCTACAGGAGTGGAGAGAGTCTGCCCACCACATTTCATTCATTGTCTAAGCCCCACCGCATGGTAGAGCGCCTATTAAGCACCACACACTATTCTAAATAGTAGAATACAATAATGAATAAGACCTAGTACCTGTGGACAGGACACTCACAGCCCTGTAAGAGTCAGATAAGTAAACAGACAATCACAATGCAGCCTAAGCGTTAAAACACAAGCACAGAGGAAAGGCAGAAGGAGTGAGGATCCCCACACAAAGTGACATTTGTCTAGAGGACAAAGAGGTAGGTAAAGGGTGGAGGGGGAGCGCATCCCAGAAAGGCCAGCATGTGCAAAGGCCCAGAAGCTAGAGAGAACAAGTTCCAAGAGCTGTTAGGAGGCTGAATCCAGGTGAGAAACAAAGACCTGGTTTACCCAGACATCCTCAGCACTCAAAATATGGAGGTGACAAAAAGGTGGTGAAGGGATTAGATGCAAAGATTACACATGATTAAGGGGTGTGAAGAAAGTGGCTTTAAGAATGACAAAACCAGAACAGTAAAGGCAGAGAACTGGCTCCAAATCTATCAGCCTTCACACCACAGTTCATTCATTTGCGAAAATGAGACCTGAATCCTGAAAGTCTGAGGACTTCTACCAAAACACAAAGGTGTAGGGGCACCTGGGTGGCTCAGTCAGGTAAGCGTCCCACTCTTGGTTTTGGCTCAGGTCATGGTCTCGCAGTTTTGTAAGTTCAAGGCGCATGTCAGACAGACTCTGTGATGGCAGCACAGAGCCTGCTTGGGATTTTTTCTCTCTCTCTTGATCTCTGCCCACCCCCCCCAACTTGCACTCTCTAGGTCTCTCTCAACATAAATAAACTTAAAACACACACACACAAAGGTGTACTCTGGAGATTACACGTTTCAGCACGCTGTTTGCATCACAAATTGAGATAAAGTACATTCTTCTGAGATATATGGCTCCTCAGGTAATGGTGGAGGGCAACAGACACAGACAGATACTAATTCCAAACTTCATGTGCCATAACAATAGAAAAAGGTCATCTGAGGGCTGGGTCAGAATTCCCAGAAAAAGCCCTAAGTCCTGAGCCCCCAATTGCCCTGAAATCTGGTCAGACTTCAGACGCGTGCCTAGTCTGATGGCAAGTTGGAGAGTCATTTACTAAAGAAAAAGATGGGCCCTGAGGGTGTGTTAAATAGACAGGACATGACTCAGAAGGAGGGGAAGAGTGAGTCTTAAGTGCAGGGCAGAGGAAAAGCCAGTCAATCAAACCTTGGGCACACCTCTGCCCCAAGGCTACACACCAGCCTCCCGCTTGGCTAAAAGGAAAGAGAGAAGCACTAGGCCAGGACCTTCCAGAACAACACAAGTTTCAGCAGAAGCACATCTGTTTTCCATTTCCCCTCAAGCTGGGGGGGAGGAGGGTGAGTATTTAAAATGCCACCTATTTTTTTTTTCCTCTGTAGTTTGCTACCTGCTATTTTTAAAACAAAGATGACATCCAGATTGTCTATGAATTTAACACTATGGTTACTTCAACACTTCATGTCAGTAATCAAAGTCAGAAATGAGCCTTAATGTCCACACTAACACACACACACACCCCTTTAAGGTATGCTAAGAGTGGATCCTTAGGTCAGTCTGCTCACCCAACCCAGGCCCAAGGTTTTCCAAATGACAGTCACCAAAGCCAAATCATGAAGAGGGAGTCCAGATGTGGCTACCATGGCAAAGGGCTCCCTCACCACAGTCCCTGCACCAGTTTTTAATCTCTGGGGAGAGAGCTGTGGTGAAGAGCTCAGCATCTACAACATTTTTTAAATAACTGAAAAAAGTCTACTACAATCTAACAATCGTGACAAACAAAAGATACAAATTGCCACTGGGCATATTTAATAAAGTTAACTTCATACCAACCCCCCCCGCCCCCCTCAAAAGTTCAATTGCTGAAGCCAGACAGTCAAATCCTAGCTCTGCCCCTTAATAGCTGAGTGACCTTGAACAAATTAACCACTCTTCACCTCTATTTATTCATCTGTAAAATGGGGATAATGAAAGTATTTCCTTCATAAGGTTATAAAAATTAAATTAGTTAATACATTTAAAAAAATTTTTTTTCAACGTTTATTTATTTTTGGGACAGAGAGAGACAGAGCATGAACGGGGGAGGGGCAGAGAAAGAGGGAGACACAGAATCGGAAACAGGCTCCAGGCTCCGAGCCATCAGCCCAGAGCCCGACGCGGGGCTCGAACTCACGGACCGCGAGATCGTGACCTGGCTGAAGTCGGATGCTTAACGGACTGCACCACCCAGGCGCCCCTAGTTAATACATTTAAAGCACTCCAACAGTGCCAGACACACAGAATGTGCTCAGTAAGCACCACTATTATTACTGTTCAAATGCAAAGATAATCCTAAAGCCTCACAACTTCAAACAGGAAATCATGGGCATTTTTTTTTTAAATTTTTTTAACGTTTTATTTATTTTTGAGACAGGGAAAGACAGAGCATGAACAGGGGCGGGTCAGAGAGAGGGAGACACAGAATCTGAAACAGGCTCCGGGCTCTGAGCTGTCAGCCCAGAGCCCGACGCGGGGCTCGAACTCACGGACCGCGAGATCATGACCTGAGCCAAAGTCGGCCGCTAAACCGACTGAGCCACCCAGGCGCCCCAAATCATGGGCATTTTAATGTCACTTTAAATAGTTTGATGAAGATGCTCTCACTACATCCAAAAGCTAAGCCCCATTTCTCTAACATCAAGACAGCAGCCCAAACCAGTACGGGGCCTCCAAAGAGAGACACTAGGTTCAATCATAAAGCAGAAGTTAGTACTGAGATCTGACCAGCGTAACAACAAATACGTACAGAGAGTCAGTCACTGTTCTAAATATATTAATGCATTTAGGTTAAGGTTGTTACCTTATGAGATGGGTACTCTTACCATCTCCATTTGATTGATGAGAAAGCTGAGGCATAGAGAACTATGCAATTTCTAAAGGTCACAGAGTTACAAGTGGCAAAGCCAGAATTTGAACTCGGCATTCTGGCTCCAGAGTCAGTGCTCTTAGCCCCTAAGTGTGCTCACCACACTGTCCTTGCTGTTCAGTTTCCAAGGGGGCATCCATAAATTGTCCTCAGAGAAAGTTCCCAATCTTCTAGAGTCACAGCTAAATAACATCAGTTCGTCAGATACCTGAAGGTATTGAAGCTGACCTAGTGACAGTGATTTGGGTTGGTCTGTCTGTAGCAAGCCTCTTTTTTTTGGGGGGGGGGCAGGGAGGGAGCAGGAGATGGTCAGTGAGGAGTCCTGGATCAAATGAGATCTGCTAATCTAATCATGCAGCAGATACCAGTCATGAAACAAGCTTCAGTAAGCTGTCCCCAATTCTGGCTTGGGCATACCCACAGGGCATGGAAGGAAGTGAGGACCATATTCACTGCGCTCTGTGGCTCCAGACCCCTTCTTCCCTTTTCTCCAACCCCAAATCCACCATCTCTTAAGCCATGCTTAGTTTGGTTAGTGACACTGATTTTTTTTTTTCTAATGTGGTTTGACAGGAAGACTACAAAGGAGAAGAAAGCTACCCGAAAAGTTATACAATCCTTTCCTTCCATCACCACACTGACCCGCTCTGTAAAGCAGCTCTCGAATATCAGGGATCTCAGGGACAGAGATTGATACAATAAATATTCCCAGAGCCTTACACCAGTCAGTTTGACCCCTTACCATAAACTAATCTGGGTTTCTTCTCCCTAATCGCAACCTGATTTTCCTTCTCCACTGACCCCACCTACCCACCAAATCCACATCCCCAAAGGAACACTAATGAGCCCTTCTTACAAAAAGAAAGATCAAAAGAAGTAGACCTGCAGCAAGAATGAATTCATGAGTTGGTGACAGACCGCAATCACACTTTTTCTCATGACTCCCCCTCCCCCCAATCTGTCACCACAAATCTCTATTTCAGGTAAGATGACAAAGTGAAGACGTGATGGGGAGACTGAAAAAGACACAGGAAGCATGTAGGAAACTGCTTGTGACAGGGATGTGTTCAAGTACTTTCAGCCTGATCTCTAGGCCCCCGACCATGTTCATTTGCACAGGTGACAGCACCCAAGGCTCAAATCTACACCCAATTCTCAAAAATCACCATACAATCTAAACAGAACACTAACTTACAGACCACAGGCAAAAGGTAACCTCTATAGAAGAGAGCCCTTTTCAGATTAAATGATTCTCGGTATCACTCTGAACTCATGCATCCTGCTTGCAGGGAGCATGCCAGCCTGTCACTGGAGGCCACCTTACCCGCTCTGGGGTTGAGCTGGGGCAAGTCGCTACCTCTTCTTCTTTCCAAGCAGGCACTGTGATTTCTTCCAGTCCCTGGGGCCCCTGAGTCTTCAGCTGAAATTGGGGCAGATGCTATAGGAACTCTGGAAAGGCTGATCTAAGTCTGGAGAAGGGTCATCTGACTGGGTTTGGTTCCCTCCTTATCAAACCTGCCCAACATCCTCCAGGTCTCTCTTCTCCCCTTCCCCACTATCCTCCTCCACGGGAAAGACCTCTCTCCTACCGGGCGGGTACAGTCGGGCCTCGGCCACAAGCTCCAGGCTTCTTTCTTAACTCTTGGTTAAGAAATTCCCCTCCAATTCGTGACTGCTTCTTCAGGGCCTGCACACCTACTTCTTGTTCCCCGGCGCTAGACCGCTCCCCCAGGGCCGCCACTGAATCCTAGGCCCCCTCCCCTCCGCCCCTGTCTCCCTCTTTATTTCTCTCCGCCTCCAACCTTCCCCCATTCCATTTCCTCTTCTTAACCCCGGAGCTAGTGCCTCCTCCGCCCCTACTCCGCGCTAGTGTCCCTACGACCCCCCCCCACTCTAGCCTCCCGGCCCAACTACTCCAACCCCACAACAAACTTTCTGCCGCTGCCCGCCGCCTTCACGCCGCCATCTTGCCGCGGGGCAGGCCGGGTAGCGGCCAAGGCCGCGGGAATCCCCACGCACTGGGCGCGGAGCGTCATCGGGGGGTGTGGCTAGGGGCGTAGCTTCGGGATGGAGAATTAGGGCACCAGGTGAAGAGGAAAGATGGGATCTCCGGAGAGTAGGGTTTGGAGGCCAGGCGGGTGGAGAAGGAAGGAGGTGTCAAGGGTAGGGCAATAGCGGGAAGGGTGAGGAAAGATTCTGATACTAAAGAAAAAAAGAGAGAAAGAGAAAAAACACAAAAATATGGTGGAATAGTGTTAGCACTGGTTCCCCATCATCCGAAGAATGAAAGCAGCTTCTCAGTTTGCCACGCAGAGGTCCATGTGACCCACCCTCTTCCACCTTCACCCGACTAATTTCCCACCTCTCCCAGAGACTTCAGATTCTCAATTGTCCTGTGTTTTCAGGCCATTAAGCCCTCACTTAGGTGCATCCCTCACTAAGCTGCTGCTCCTTCAGGGCAAAAACTGTGTCTGATTGTATGTTCATATTCCCTAGCAGGTGCCTGGCACACAGTAAATGCTTAATGAATAAATAGCGTGGTGTCCTCCAATGCACTAAGCATACTCAGGGCTTTTTAGGTTTGCTGTTCCCTGTGCCTGGAATGTTCTTCCTCTAGATATTACTCCCATTAGTATCTCTGTTCAAATGTTAGTGCCTTAGAGAAGCCTTCCCTGGCCACTCTACCTAAAACAGCATCCCCAGTCACTCACCCTTACCCTGCTTTAATATTTCTTTTCACAGCACTCATTATCTGATATTTGTTTATTGACCATCTCCTGCTATAATGCAAACTCCAGAGATCTAGAACTTTTTCTCATTCATCGCTGCATCCTCAGTGTCTGAAACAATGCAAGGCAGAGTAGGTGCTTAATAAACATTTACTGAATGAATGAATGGTATGGAGATGAATGATAGAGGGATTTGGGGATATCTTGGTGGGGAGGAGGGGCTGAAAATACTACAAAATGGGGAAATGCATAGTTGGAAGTTACAGGCCTCCAGGGCCAGACTTGGCCCTATCAGGAATGGTAGGAAAGACAAAAGCCAGGCTCAGCAAAGGAGGGAGGGGGATGAGAGCCAGATGGAACTCTGGAGGTGTGTACTCTGGGAGCAGAGCCCTCTTGGGAAAGCCACAGTTCAGGTAGAAGGAATGGGGTGGGCTGGAGGCTGAAGTTTACTCAGATCTAAAGACAACATCCACCCCAAGCCCAGGCCCCTCTTGGCCAGATGGTTCCGGAGAAGCCTTAGCATCTGTTCCTCTGTAAATTATCCAGTGCTCCCTCCTGCCTGTCCTCTCTGGTGACAGCTGGAACAATTGTCCAGGAATTCCATCTGCTCTCTTGTCCTTCTCCCCTCCACAGCTCATCAACAATTCAGAACGGAGAGGTATCCCATTTCCCTGGGCCTACGGGTGGGAGCTGGGTCTGTCCCTTAATGGAGCTGGCCTCAAGCCCTCAGTTCTCCACCAACACACACAAATAAAACCTTGGCAGAGACTCCCAGGGTCAGTCATCTTTATTTGCCATCCTGTCCATGGTTTTCAGTCCCATACAACTTTTTATTATTGTTAACTTAATAAGATTACACTAAATGAATCAATCATATTGGTTCTTGCAGAGCTTAAAATAAAGACTCCCAATCATTATACATCTCCACATGGTTTCCCTTAAATTGCCCATACAGTACTTTCAAAATGTGACATTCATTGCGTTGCAAGAGCACAAACTCAGTTTTTTTTTTTGAAATATGACTTTTACCATTTTCCTAAAAGACAATTTCCTAAAAGAAATTTGTCTGAAAGGAAGAACAGAGGAAGCTGGTTTTCTTTTCTAAATAGGCACAACCTTCAGATCCCTGCTCTACCTTTCCAAAAATTGCGTTCGGATCTACATCGGGAGGGAAGCCCGTGAACTCTCAGCTAAACAAACTTACGATATATAAATTTGAAAAGTAACCCAAGTTTATATTTTGTAAACAGGAAAATGATCAAGAAACGTGAACATACCTTTGAAAAGAAGGGGAGCCACAGTCCTCCACAGTTTCAAGCTTCTAGGATATGTGAGATTAAGTTCTTTTTACTATGACACTGTTTTACCTCATCACTCCCCACTGTGTGGATATAAAAATGCACATGTGTACGCCTCTATACTCATTAAGCCACAATTACATCATTGTTCACCATCACTTAAGAGACCCGTGAGGAAGGGGGTGAAGATTAAAGACCCCTTCTAGGCTTTCAGGGTTTTACGAACTAGATGCAATTTACAGAAGAGTCAGGTTCACTATGTTCTGATGGCAGTTTTCATATGGTTGTGCCTTGGTGTCCACAGGACTGGGGGGCTGCAGGGCCCATCTGTACCAGCATCATCGAATATTTCCTAACACACAATCCACCTAGATCCAAGATGATTCTTTCTCCTGATTTCATTTATGTAGACCTAATCTCCCAGCTGGAAGGGATGTGTCAATGTGGAGTCCAGGGTTGGCCTGACAGACTATGTAGGTGCAGAGGGCTTTGGACTAGAAGTGCCATCTTGGACAAGAACAGCAATTTGAGCTCCAGGTGTTGGAGGAAACTGTTGGGGAAAGACTTGAAATTGGCCAGGGCTCAGCCCCAGAGTCTTTTGAACTGTTCATCATGATAGCTAGAAGGGCTATAGGTCATATGCAACTTTTTTGGTTGCAATTGACCTTGTCTACTAACATTTTGAAATCTATATTCTTATTTATGACCCTGATTGGACATGCTGAACCCTATTTACGTGGTTTTTTGGAGAATGATTTCAAAACTTCAAGAGGTTTTGAAGGCACTTGGGTGGCACAGTTGGTTAAGTGTCTGATTCTTGGTTTCAACTCACATCATGATCTCACTGGTCACGAACTCGCCGTTCGTGGGTTTGAGCCCTGCATTGGGCTCTGTGCCGCCAGTGCAAAAACTGCTTGGGATTCTCTCTCCCCCTCTCTCTGCCCTTCCTACACACACTCTCTCTCAAAATAAATAAACTTTAAAAAAGTTATCCACATTTCCTAATTCTTATATTCATAGAAATCTACCACTGCCACCCAGGTGGATAAGCTTTTATTATAGGTAATTGTCTTTTCCTAACTTAGGGTATTGAATTTGATGGGAACCTAAGAAATATCATTTTATTTTTTTATTTTTTAATGTTTTTATTTATTTTTGAGGCAGAGAGAGACAAAGCATGAGCAGGGGAGGGGCAGAGAGAGAGGGAGACACAGAATCCAAAGCAGGTTCCAGGCTCTGAGCTGACAGCACAGAGCCCGATGTGGGGCTTGAACTCACAAACTGCGAGATCATGACCTGAGCCGAAGTCGGACACTTAACCGACTGAGCCACCCAGGCGCCCCAGAAATATCATTTTAAAGACCTTGAAACTTGGTGGGATCTTGTAGTCTTTAATATTCTTAGAGCCACTAAATATTTCTACACCCATATATGTAATAATGCTATTCATATCAGCATTATTACCACAGCCAAAATGTCCATCAATGGATAAATGGATAAACAAAATGTGGTCTATACATACAAGGGATATTTTTCCAGCCTTAAAAAGGAAGCAAATTCTGACACATGCTACAACATAGATGAATCTGGAGGACATTATGCTAAGGGCAATAAGCCAATCAGAAAAGGACAATGACTGTAGGATTCCCCTTACATGAGGTAGCATCTAGAGTAGTCAAATTCTTAGAGACAGAAAATAGAACCGTGGTTGCCAAGTGGTGGGGAAGGGGGGATAGGGAGTTAGTGTTTAATGAGTACAGAGTTTCAGTTTGGAAAGATAAAAAAATTCTGGAGCTGGATAGTCAAGCTGGTTGCCCAGTAGCCTGAATGTTGGCAATCAGTTCCAATGCCACTGAACTGTGCACTTGAAAACTATTCAAATGGTAAATGTTATATTATGGATATTTTACCATAACGGAACATATTTCAAGGTAAAAAAAAAACTACTTAAAATATATATTCCATAAATTTTGCATGACACCAAGTCTTGTTTTCTGGCTTCTGGTGGAGTCTTACCTCTCCCAACTCTAAGACAGGGATTCCCTGGGGCAGACTTTGGGACTCTCCCTTCAGACTTTGGGTACCCTGAGATAAAATCCTGTGCCTCCCCTCTCACACTTCAATTTTGAGTCCTGGGGAAGCTCAGAAAGTACAGAAGAAACAGCTTATCTCGGTCTTCTGGATGGTACTGGGACCCATTCACCAGGCCCTGCTTCACTCTGACCCAGTAGGGGCTGGATAGTTCTGCAGCCTCCTGGTCTCTTTGTTGAACCCAAAACTTGGCTTTGAATGAATGTGCTATCCCATAGATTAAGCAACTCTTTATACGTGAAAGGTTAAGAGAAGAGGCTCAGGTTCTAGAAGCCTCAAATAAACCTCTTTCAGCAGCTGCTGGAGCAGCTGGAGCATGACCTGCCTGGGCTATTGATGCCTCTTTCACTCCATCATGGGCATCGGGTGGTTCCAGGGTAGCAAGGGCTTTACGTGTGTGTGTGTGTGTGTGTGTGTGTGTGTGTGTGTGTGAACAATTGGTACTGTTATACTTTACACCATAGTTCTGGATATGGGTGAACCCCTTGCCTCTCCAGGCCTATGCTCATGGTCAGCACACTCTGGTGGTTCCAAATAGACATGTTCCCTCTCTTGATATTTAAAAAAAATTTTTTTTAAATGTTTATTTATTTTTGAGAGAGAGAGAGAGAGAGAGCATTGCGAGGTGGGGGAGGGACAGAGAGAGAGAGGGAGATGGAAGATCAGAAGCTGGCTCTGCACTGACAGTAGAGAGCCCGATGCGGGGCTCAAAGTCACGAACCACAAGATCATGACCTGAGCCGAAGTCAGGTGCTTAACAAACTGAGCCACCCAGGCACCCCTACATGTTCCCTCTCTTGACATTTTGGACAGTGGCTACATGACTGCATACTGGGTTCACCAGCAGGCAAAGTATCTCCCCTCTGCCATTTCTCAAGTAACACCAGAGCACAGAGTCAGTATCTACCTTGCCCAGCTTCTTCCCTTTTTGTGAGCTGGTATCTCCTGGTACCCCAAGCATGGCATCCCAGGGCCTGAGACATAGCATTCCAGCCCCTGAGGCACACAGCGGGCCCTGCCAACACACACACACACACACACACACACACACACACACACACACTGTCACACACCGCCCAAAGGTGGGACACAATGGCTGGTTTGGATTTCAGCCCTTGAGCAGCCAGCTCCAACTCCTGCTGTGAGATAGGAGTGGGGGTGGAGGACAGGAAACAACGAGGGGGGAGGACACTGGTTTCGGGACCTAAAGGTCCCTGCTCTGGCAGAAAGTATCAAGGGAGTGGACTATCTGGATATGCCTGACATCCTCCCTGCACCAGCTCCGCTCCCACTTGCAGCCTCCACTTTTTGGGCTGGTCAGACTGGCTCGGAGAGATGGTAGTAGGACAAAAGAAGCAGGTGGGTGCTTGGCCCTTAGCTGGTGAGGACTAGAGCCAGGCCTGCATGCCCCTGGGTCTCCATGAGGTCCAGGGCCCTCAGGTGTGTCTGGTCCCCCTTTTATCTGAAGTGTATATATGACAGTGAGTGGGTGTGCCTGCCCTACTACGCTATAAGCTGCTTGAAGTCAGGGCCCAGCACTTCTTTTCAATCATATTAATTCATTCACTTATTTAACTCACGCTTATTGAGCTTCTGGGGTCCCCTCCTAACCTCTGGCCACAGTGCTTACTATCATGCTAGGCTCTGAGAGGGACGAGGAGAAATATTTGTAAGTGGGTCAACGAATGTGTGAATGAATGACCGCCTCCCCTTGTGCCCCATTTTCTTCTCTCTGTACCCCTATTTGGTGTTGGTAGTACCCAAAACTTGTTTGGAAAGGAGGCTAGGGAGAAAAGAGGGTAACTTGGGGACCCACCCTTCAAGTGAGCAGCAGAGAGGCCAAGAAAGATGAACCCATGTAGCTGGGGGCCCTGGAGGAGGGATTTATTGACAGGTACTCAGGAAAGAAATGCTAGGGAAGTGGAGAACCCCACAGGTTTGGGAGAATGGGGTGTTCTAGAGCATAGTTACTGTCCAGGTCTGGGATGAAAGTCAGAAGGGAACCTCCTATGTCTATTGGCACCTACCCAAAACAGAGGCCACTATTAGGGTAGGCTTAGGAGGACCCTAAAGTGATCAGGCTCCCTGCCCAATCCACTGCCCAAGTCCTCCCTAAATTGCACTGTGAAGCAAAAATTAAAGCTAAGGTTTGGTTAGCATCAGCCAGAGGGCTCTCAGCACCGCATAGCCCATGCCAGTCACTTCTCCCAAGGATAGGACAGTGCTGAAGAACAGGGTCTCTGAAGCAGCCTGTCTGGGTTCATAACTTGGCTCTATCACTTAACGAGCTGCATGAACATAAGCAAATGACTGAAGTTCTCTGTGCCTCAGTTTCCCTATCTATAAAGTGGGTTAAGCACAGTACCTACCTCACGGCGTTGTTGTGAGGCTCAAAGGCGTTCATGCATGTAAAGTGCTTATCTATTTACCAGCAAGAACCTCGGGCTCAGAAAAGCTGGATGTCTCCTGAAGGTCACGCAGCTACGAATGCTGGAGCTAGGATCTGCAGCAGCTTGTGGTACCCTTGCCTTGACATTGCACAGCCTGGAGAGTAATCAGAGTGATCCCGGGCTGCTCTGAGCCAGGGAGTGAGATGACAAGGGTGGTGTGAGAACATTCATCCTCAAGACACCCGGCAGAATGGATGCACGGGAGAAAAGGGCAGGCCTGGACCTGAGAGACCACTTAGGAAATGCTTGTCAGGAGTCTAGTGTAGCCAGGAAGGTGTTAATAAGGCCTGAGGCAGTGGGATAGAATGAACCCGGGACCACAGGAGGAAGACCCAATGACATTTGGTGAGCAGCCAGAACAGGGGAATGGGAAAGAGAGGAATTAGGGATGGCCTTAAGATTTTAAGCCTCAGTTATCCAAAAATTAATGGGAATCTCTGCCAGAAACTGATGATTGGTCCCGGGGGGCTCTTGGAAATCCAAGCAGTGAGACAAGCCCTCTTTCCTGGGTCATTGTTAAATGGGGGAGGGAGTGTAAGTTAGAAGCAGTTTTGCAGGGAAAAAAAGGGAGGGAACCTGGGTGGCACAGTGGGTTTAGCGTCTGAATTTGGCTCAGGTCATGATCTCAAAGCTCATGAGTTCGAGCCCCACATGGGACTCTCTGCTCTGATAGCAGAAAGCTCATTTTGGATCTTCTCTCTCCCTCTCTTGGCCCCTCCCCTGCTTGCACGAGCTGTTTCTCTCTCTCTCTCTCAAAAATAAATAAACATTCAAAAAGAAAAGCAGTTTTGCCGAGACGAAACGCTGCCTTTTATATCAAGGGGCCTCCATCCCTAGTAGTGGATGGATTCTCAGAGATACTGCCTCAGAAACAGTTGCTAAGAGACAAGCACAGCTCAGAACAGCCCAGTTCAACGTCCCTTTTTTTTTTTTTTTTTCTTGTTGCCAACCCCCTCCCTACTCCAGGGCAGGACACTGACTTTACCAGGAACCCCCAAAGCCTCAGTAACCTCTCACCCCCAGGCCTCACCCTCCCGCCACCTGTTCACATACCTGCACTTTCACGTTCACTATCTCATTCTATCCTTATAGCCACCCTGAGAGAGAGTAAGGCTGGTACTATCCTCCCCATTTTACAGATGAGTAAACTGAGGCCCCAAAAGATTATGAGACTTTCTCAGAGGTCACACAGTCAATGTCAATCAGTGACCAGATTCCAAATCCTGTTCATTTTACTTCCATACACCACACCTCCATTTCAAGATATCTCAAGGAAATTGGGTCCAGAGGCGCCCACTTCTTTTCCCCAACAGATCCACAGACATCCGTTGGTGTCCAGGGGTGTTCGTTTCTCTCTGGAAATAATAGAGTGGGGCATAATGATCTAGTATTAAAGGGGGAGTGAAAATGGATAGTGGAGGATGTGGTAACATCATAGATAAGCACTAAACATCAGCATCAGAACCACTCTTGGAGACCATGGATTAATGCCTACTGTTTACAAGGGAAACTTAAGCCCAGAAGGAAGTGACTTGCCCACCGAATACTTCTGACATTTTGTCATCCCTTTGTTCCAGTTGTTTACCATTGCATATAACAAATTACCTTAAAATTTAGTGGCTTAAGACAACAATAGTCTTTTCTCTCTCAGATTCCTGCGGGTCAGGGATTTAGGAAGGGCGCAGCTGGGCAGTTCTGACTTTGTCCCTCATGCCTGCAATTGTAGTTAGTCAGTGGCTGGACTTAAAACAGCAGACACACTCAAGGACTGCCTGGGCCTCTCTCTTTCTCCACGTAAGTCCTCTCCTGGTAGCCTCTCCACTGGGGCTAGTTTGGGCTTCCTCATGGAACAGTGACCTCATGGTAATCACATGCTTTACACAGCAGCTCAGATCTCTGAAGGCAAGTGTCTCCAGAGAATCACATCAAACCTGGATCATCTTTTGTGACCTACCCTAAGAAGTCACATAACTTCACTTCCATCATGGTTCCAAGACTGCCTGAAGTCGAGGAACAGGAACACAGAACCTACCTCGCAATGGGAGGAGTGTCAAAGTCACATTATAAAAGGGGCACCTGGGTGGCTCAGTCGGTTAAGCACTTGGTTTAAGTCAGGCTCTTGGTTTTGGCTCCAGATCACGATCTCACGTTTCACGAGTTCAAGCCCCAAATCGGGTTCTGTGCTGACTGTGCAGAGACTGTTTGGGATTCTCTCACTCCCTCTCTCTTTGCCCTTCTGCCTGATTGCTCTTTCTGTCTCTCTCAAAATAAATAAACTTAAAAAAATTTTTTTGTTTTAAAGTCACATTATAAGAAGAGTATGTGGGGTGGGAGATCTGTGGCAGCCATCTTTGGAAAATGCAACTGCCACCCCCGTGCACAATTGCCTAGGAACAATGGCACGGGAGAAGCACGCCTGGGTCTGACACCTGGCTTCATCACTCACTCGTTCTGAGACTTTGGGTAAGGCACCCAAGCCCTTGTTATCTTCTCCTCCCTCATCCACAAAGTCGAAACAATAGCAATGCCCATCTTGCAGGGTTGTAGGGAGGATGCAACAGAAGGGCCCGGCCCATAGAAATTTTGTTTTTTCTTCTTCCAGGTTATGAGAAAGCAGGGAGAACACCATCAACCTAAATCCTTCCTCCTGCCCATGAAATAGACTCGAATTTCAATAAAAACAAAAACTAAGGCAAATAAGAGTGCAAATTCAGTGCCAAACAGTATAAGACATGACATGATAGATCAAGAGCTACTTATAGAAGTAAACAAAACAGGGCTGGGCCCCTGGTTGGCTCAGTCAGAAAAGCATACCACTCTTAATCTCGGGGTCATGAGTTTGAGCCCCACCATGGGTGTAGAGATTACTTACATAAATAAATAAAGCTTTTAAAAAAAATCTTTAGGGGCCAAAACAATTTTTAGGGGCGACTGGATGGCTTGATCAGTTGGATTGTCCAACTTTGGCTCAGGTCATATCTCATAGTTTGTGAGTTCCAGCCTCGCTTGGGCTCTCAGCTGTCAGCATGGAGCCCGCTTCAGATCCTCTGTCTCCCTCTCTCTGACCCTCCCCGCCGTCTCACTCTCAAAAATAAAACAAAACATAAAAAAGATTTTTAATCTTTAAAGAAAAATAGCAACCAAAAAACAAAGCCCTTGCCCTCACAGAGTGGAGGGAACCAGTCAATATATAATAGATGTGTATGCCAGGTAGAGAAAAACATTGTAGAGAAAAATAAAGCAGGATAAGGGAAATATGCCAGGGTGAGGGTGGGATTATTACACAGGGTGATCGGCAAGGGCCTCTTTACTACCATGAAACTTGAGCAGAGAACTGAATGAAAGAAGGGAGTAAGTTATGAAAATATCTGGGTAAGAGCATTCTAGGCAGAGGAAGCAGCTAGTGCAAAGGTCCTGAGGCAGGGAGCATGCTTGATGTGTTCAAGAATCAACACAGAGGCCAGTTTAGCTGGAGCAGAGTAAAACAAGGAGAATATAGGAGATAAAGCCAGATGGGATCCACTGGAAGGTTTTGAGCAGAGATGTGACATCATCTAACTTCCACCTTTTTTTTTTTTTTTTAATTTTTTTTTTCAACGTTTATTTATTTTTGGGACAGAGAGAGACAGAGCATGAACGGAGGAGGGGCAGAGTGAGAGGGAGACACAGAATCGGAAACAAGCTCCAGGCTCTGAGCCATCAGCCCAGAGCCTGACGCGGGGCTCGAACTCACGGACCGCGAGATCGTGACCTGGCTGAAGTCGGACACTTAACCGACTGCGCCACCCAGGCGCCCCTAACTTCCACCTTTTAAATAAACTTTATTTTCAAATAATTTTAGATTTAAAATAAAGCTGCAGAGATAATAGACAATTCCCATACACCATTTACCCAGATTCCCCTAGTGTTAATATTAGACATTACTGTGGTACATTTGTCAAACTGAAAAAGCCAGCAATGGTACCTTAGTGTAGTCTAAACTCCAAATTTTACTCAGACTTCACCAGTATTTCCACTGATGATCTTTTTCTGTTTCAGAATCTGATTTAGGATACCACATTGCATTTTGCTGGCTTCTTATTTTATCAGGATCACCTACAACTACCCAGTTGTGGTAGTCCAGGCAACAAGAGATGATGGGGCTTGGACCAGATGTCAGAGGTCAGATTGTGAAAAGTGGTCAGATTCTGGATGAAGTTGAAGGCAGAGCCAACAGGATTTGCAGGATGTGGGATGTGAAAGAAAAAGGAAAGTCAAGTATCATGCCAAAGATTTTGGTCTAAAACACTGAATAGATGGAACAGACACTTACTGATCTAGATAGACTAACATAGGAAGCCTGTTTGAGGCTGAAAGTCAAGAGTTTGTATTTGAACATGGTAAGTGTGAGCTGCCTGTTGGATAATCCAAGTGGAGGTGTCAAGTAGGCAGTCAGATACATGAATCTGTATTTCAAGAAGAAATCTTGGCTGGAAGTATGAACTCGGGAAATAAGAACTTAGCTTATAGCTAGGACTTAATTAAGACTCCATTAGGCTGGACGTGATCATGATGGAAATGAGTGAAGGTAGAAAAGAGAAGAGGTCTGAAGGTTGAGCCCTGGGGATGCAGAAGAAATTGGAAAGATGAGAAGAAAGCAGAGGAGACTGGGGGTGGGGGTGGGGAGGGGACAGCCATTGAGGTAGGACGGAAAAGCCAATGAGAAGGATCCTAGAAGCCCGGGGACAACTGTGTCAGACGCAGCTTACAGAGCCACTGTAATGAAGCCTGAGAAGTCATCATTGGATTTGACAACAGTGAGGGCATTGGTGACCTTGACAAGAGTAATTCCAGTGGAGTGGTGGGGTGAGAGTGTTCAAGAGAAATTGAGAGAAGAAGAGGTAAAGACAACAAGCACAGACAAATCTGTGTTTTTAAGTTTATTTATTTGGAGAGAGAGAGAGTGAGTGCAAGCAGGGGAGGGGCAGAGAGAAAGAGAGACAGAATCCCAAGCAGGCTCCACACTATCAGTGCAGAACCTGCTGTGAGGCTCGAACCCATGAACTGTGAGATCATGACCTGAGCCGAGATCAAGAGTTGGTTGCCCAACTGACTGTGCCACCCAGGTACCCCAGACAAATATTTTTGAAGAGTTTTCAGTAAAGGGGAGCGGGAAAATGTCGCTGGAAGAGAACGTGGGACTGAGCGAGGACATTTATTTATTTTAAGATGGGAAAGAGGATCCCATAGCAAACTGCTGATATAGAAGAAATAGGGAGAACTGGGAAGCCCTGTAGTTACACTGTGAAAAGGATGAGAACCAGGGCCCGGGTGGAGGGGCTTATACCTCGGTAAGAACACAGGCAGTGCATCTATGGTAACAGGAGGGATGGCAGTGTATGGAAACAGCTGCATGTAGGCGGTAGAAGCATGTAGAAATTCTCTTCAGATTGCTTCTATTTTCTCCATGAAGTTGGAAGCAAGACCACCAGCAGAGTGAGGAGAAAGGAGGAGTGGTTGGAGGCTGGAGGAGAGAGGAGAAGGTAAAAACAGCTTTCAGGGAAGGTGGGAGAGTGCACAGAACTGAGGAAATGCAGGAGCATTGGTGGTTAACACAAAGGACCTTTGAGGGGCATGAATTTTAAGTGAGCCCAGTCAGCCTGGAGATGTGTTTTTTCCAGCCGCCTTTGGCCACTTGGGTGCAGGCTGGAGAAGCCACAGGGGTGGGGTTTTGCTGGATTAATATGATGGGAGAGAGGAGCCAGGAAGTTGGTGTGTGCAAAGAATTGATGGTAATGATAGATCGTGGAATAAGAGTAGAGTAAGGAGGGAGAGCTGGATGTGATGGGGGTAGGGGACAACAACAAGGAGATAGCATCAATGAATAAGAGACAAGGTCAGTTTATCCACAGGAGGCACAATGCCTGAGGTCCAGGATACTTTTAGGGGTCTACAAAATGTTTTAATTTCATTTTAAAATTAGAAGAAAAGATAGGGTGCCTGGGTGGCTCAGTCGGTTAAGCATCCAACTTCAGCTCAGGTCATGATCTCACAGTTCGTGGGTTCGAGCCCCGCATTGGGCTCTATGATGACAGCTCAGAACCTGGAGCCTGCTTCAGGTTCTGTGTCTCCCTCTCTTTCTGCCCCATCCCTGCTCATGCTCTGTCTCTCTGTCTCTCTCTCTCTCACTTTCTCTCTCTCTCAAAAATAAAATAAAAACATAAAAACAATTAGAAGAAAAGATGACTGTAATAAAAACAAATACACAATAATGAATCCAGCCAGGATTACATTCATCTTTATACCAGTGCAATCATAAATATAATTTTTAATATCCTTTTTCAGAGGGACCCATGAAGATGAAGTGCCTGGAACTCACAAAAATTGTAATGTGGCCCTTAGGAGTCATCCCAGTGGATCCAATTCAATATTAGTTGAATGCATTTATAATGGCAAAAAAGTAAACATAATCTAAATATCTAGAATTGTTTGAGTCCTGGTACTAAGGGCATGGGCTGAAAACAGAAGAGTTGATAATAAGAAAGTATGATAAAGGGTGCTAGGCTGGCTCAGCAAGTAGAGCATGTGACTCTAAATCTCAAGGTCATGAATTCAAGTCCCATGTTGGGCATGGAGTCTACTTAAAAAAAAATAAGTAAATTTTTAAAAAGAAAGTATGATACTTAAAACTGAGATTATGAAGTATGTGAAGCTACTTATAGTAAAAAGGCTTTGGTGACCATCCTTCCCGTTGGTGGAGAAGAAATCAAGGAAATGGAAGCCAGTTTTATCAGTTATCTATTGCCATATTAACAAAGTACTCCTAAATATAGTGGCTTAAAACTACCACCATTGGGGCACCTGGGTGGCTCAGTTGGTTAGGTGGCCAACTCTTGATTTTGGCTCAGACCATGAGCTCATGGTTTAGGAGTTCGAGCCACACATCGGGTTCTGTGCTCACAGTGTGGAGCCTGCTTTGGATCCTCTGTCTTCCCCATCTTTGCCCCTCCCCCACTTGTGCTCTTCTCTCTCTCTCTCTCAATAAATAAATGTTAAAACAACAACAACAATAACAACAACAACAACAACAACCCATGGTAATATGAGCTCAGTTCAGTAGTTCTTTTGTTGGTCTTGCCTGGGCTCATTCATGTGGCTGCAGTCATCTGGAAGCTTGACTGGAGATGGCTAATGTGACCTCACATGTCTGGTGGTTATTGGCCAGGGCACCTCAAGGCTCCATGGAGCTTCTCATCTTCCAGTAGGCCAGACCGGACTTCTTTACATCTTGTTGGAAGTTTTCTAAGAGGGCAAAGAGGCAAGCTGCAAGGTCTCTTGAGGCCCAGACTCTGGGGACTCACAAGATGTCATTTCTGCCACCATTCATTAATCAAAGCAAGTCAGAAGGCCAGCCCAGATTCAAGGGGTTAAAGAAACAGACTCCACTTCTTGCTGGGAGGAGAAGCAAAATCACTACGAAGGGTCATGTGGGACAGGAGGTAGTGGAGTAGCCATCTTTGCAAACAAACTTATCACACTTATTGGAAGAATTGTCTATGTGATACTGAGTCATCAAGAATCACCGAGAAGTTGATGCCAGTGGGAGTAAAGAGAGTGACAACAAGCCAGGTGCTAAAATCTTCAAAGCATGAGGGAGTAGTGAGCAATGTAATCTGATGCCATCAACTTCAAAGCTTCAAATATCTGTATTGTTTCATTGGTGAATGTCAATGAATTTCATTAATGAGAAGGAACTGTTCATTTTTCACAACTTCTTTGACTCAGTCACTCATCAATTTAGACTCTATCTTAAGAAAATAACTTAAACCATGGAAAAAACTGTATGCATGAAAATTTGTGGCACTATTTATCTGGGAGCCGTATCCCCAGTGCCTACAATGATGTCTGGCATATAGTAGAAGCACATGGATGCTCAGTAAATATTTGTTGAATGAACTTATCATAGCAAAAAATGTAAACAACCTAAATATCCAATAATGAGGGCTAGATTAAATAAAAATTACAGTATACCTATTTAATGGAATACCCTGCAGCCATAAAAAGTTATGCCTTTGAGGCTGTCAATCAATATATGACATGAAGTTTTTCAAAAAGCAGGATACAACATTATAGATACTGTATAAAAACATCTGGATAGGAAAAATGTTCAAAACAACAACAGTGGCCAGTAGGATAATGAGTGATTTTTTTCTTTTTGACTTTATTCTAAAAGTTTTTTAAATATTATTGCATTTCTTTTATAATAATAAAAAAAGTACACATTCATTGTGGAAAATGCTGAAAAGCATCAATAAGAAAAAAAAATCCATAATTCCATCATTCAGAAAAAAATCACTGCCAATAATGAGATAAGTTCTGCTTTGTTCTTGCTCCCCTCCCCCCAACACACACACTTAACATATTCTTAGCTCTTTGGACATCTTTGGACTTCAAAAGGTGATTCTTAGTAGTCAGGTAGTGTTTACATGCCATAATCTATTTGGCCTACAGCGTAGGTCGTTTGCAATTTTTCACTAAAAACAACAACAACAACAACAACAACAACAACACTTAAATGAATAATTTGAGTCATGGTATTACTCAAATCCAGAAAGCTCTTCGGAAAAGAGATGATCAGAGTTTCGGGGAAGTTGGCTGGAGAGATGGGGTGGGTGCAATGGAGGCTGCAAGAAAAATTAGTCCGGGGGCTCCACCCTTGTGTGTTGCGGGTGTCTGTCGGCAGCTGCTCTACACGGGCTAGGGACTCCTCCTTCCAATGTTTTGAAATTAAAGATGGTGAAATCTTGATCTGAAGGACTAGAAGATGGGCAATGGCGTCCCTGCCCTCTTGCCCTCTTGCCCTTCGAGAACAGGAAATTGTTTCCTGTCCTTGTCTCTTACACAGGTGTCTCTGAGCCATCAGCCTGGAGGAGTAGTCCTTCCCCCACCTCCAGATTAACTCTCTCAGTATGAGCTCTGGATTTGGGCAGTTGACAATAAGCCTGAGTTCAAGAATGGATATGACTCGAGTACAGAGGTGGGAACTTGCGGGGGGCACATCTACAGAAGTCAGGGGCGTTCCCGTCCAGAAAGTCTTCCCAGTAGTGGTCGCAGAAAGGGATGGGGTGGAAAAGACAGATCTGACGGAGGGAGGGATGAGGCTGATCCTTAGATTGGCAAGGGTCAATCCTGGAATGCCGCGGATGGCAATGAAGAAAGAAGCGGAGGGCGTGGAGGAGGAGAAGAGCAGACCGACGAAGCAGGTGATGTAGGATTTACAAACGGAGGAGGCGTGGGCTGGTGACAGGAGGAGGGCCTGGAGGCGCAAGGGTGCCCTAAGCGTACAAGGGATATAAAAGAGAAGCGTGATGGGAAGCTGACTGGCGAGAGCAGAGGTGGGGCACTGGGTGAGGGGCGCGGGTCAGGATAGCGGGGATGCAAGATGGGAGAATAACGGCTGTGCACATTTGGCCGGCACTTGGCAGTCTGCTTCCATCTAGATCCCTCTAATTTCCTCCTTTCTTTGAAGAAAGCGAGGTTCGGAGAGGTTAGGTGGCAGCGGAGGGTGGAGGCCCCGGGGGGCGCGGGGGGCGCCAGGGA